>NC_083345.1:50272334-50592740 GCF_019175385.1 Lycium barbarum | reverse complement strand
AATTCAGGCCGCTTGTAGTTCGACTCAACTAAAGACGTTCAAGTGATTTGGGAGAAACTCTCTGGGGATCCCAATATTGCGATCAGGTTTCCCCAAAAGACTTGTTAGGATGTGATCGACTCTCGGGGCTTGAGTTTGCCTACATATCCCTAGTTCCTGAGAATCAAGTCACATGTAGTTCGACTTGTTGGAGAAGAGTGTATCCCTTATGCGGGAAAATCATCAGACTTCCCGGTGTGTATCCGACCAGTCGTAATTTGCTAGATCTGATTCAACAACCGACTCTCTTTTGGGGTGACTGTGTGCCTTTTTCTTGGATTTTGACAATATGCAGATATTCTTGTGGAAATTCAGATGAATGGCCCTCTCGTCTTGTTTGAATGAATGCCTCTCTTGGTTGTTTGTATGAATGGCCCTCTTGGCTGTTTGCATGAATGGACCTCTTAGCTATTTATATTAAATGAATGGCCCTCTTGGAAAAATAAATGAATGGCCCTCTTGGCAAAATAAACGAATGACCCTTTCAGCATGCAGATGACAATTATGCCCCTTGTGGCTAGATGATCTTTCTTTCATCCAATGTATTGGCTGTTGATCCTTGTGGTCGGATACGCCCTTTTTGTGCTTATCATGACCCTTTTGGTCGCATGTCCTTTATGCTCATTCATTGTGACCCTTTGGTCTGATACATCTTTGTTGTTCACTCTTTGTGTGACCCTTTTTGGTTAGATGCGTCTTTATTACTTGTTTCTGCTATGATCCTTTTGATCTCTCTCATCCATTTGGGCTTTTTTCCTTTCGTCTTTATTGTGGTTTGTGGTGTATCTGCTGTCCTGTAAAAGGGGAAAACCTACATCTGCAGAAAAATTTGTGAGTTTCCTAAGAGGCCGATTATCGTCGACGTCTTCTTGCCTGATGCCTCCTCTTGATACTCCCCGGACCCCCTTGGGCTCAGTATTTCGAGAGATGTTTTTGGGGGCAGAATTATGCTATATATTTTGGAAAACTCAGGGTAAAATTACGTAAAGCGAATGCTATCATTATCATTATTCATTTTTTTTTAAAAAAAGGTAAGTGTTTGTTTCGTTTTATGCGTCATGACATGTGTTTGCTTCTAACAAGGTCTTCTGGTTCTTTTCGGTAGCATGATTGCTGACTTAGAATTTTTGAGATCTCTCTAAAAAATTATGCCCCGGTTTCAGGATTTGCTCTATATGTCCCTTGTGTTGTCTTGTTGAGCGGGAATTTTTGAGGTCCCTCTCAAAACTTCTGCCCCAGTGTACGGCTTTTAATTTGTCCCTTTCTTTGTCGATTGTTCCTGATAGGAATTTTTTAGGTCCCCTAAAAAATTCTACCCCAGTGTAGGGTTGGTACTGTCTAGTTCTTGTACCTGACCCTTGCAAGCCTGATTTCGTTGGCTTTTCTCACTTCACTATCTCTTAGGTTTCCTAGGGGTTCCTTGGTTTTTCTTTTCTGACGACCAAGCTCGAGATCGCCTACATATCCCGTCACAACAGGAATTCAGGTCAAACGTAGTTCGAAATAAAGTAATTAAGTTTTGGTTTTACTAATAAAGCGACCGGGTCCAGTATGAACTGCCTATGTATCCCATCGTGGGGAATTCAGGTCATTGCATAGTTCATTACATAGTGGTTTGTTTTTCTCCCATTCTAGTACTATTACGAGCAAAAGGTACAATTAAAAAGAAATAGAAGTGCGAGTACAAGCAGATAGGATCCTAAATGTAGTATCTCTTGAGTGCATCTGCATTGATGGCCTTAGACCACTCTTGTCCGTCCATCTCGGCTAGTACTACGGCTCCTTCTGAGAGTACTTTCTTGACCACTTATGGTCCTTGCCAGTTCAGCATGAATTGCCCTTTATATTCCTCTTGGTAAGGGAAAACTCACTTGAGCACGAGTTGTCCGATCTGGAAAAGTCGAGTTCTGACCCGTTTGATGAAGGCTCTAGACATTCTTATCTGTACAGCTTTCCGTGGCATACCACCACCATTCTCTTTTCCTCTATCATGGCCAACTGTTCATAATGATTTTTAACCTACTCTGCGTCTTTTAGCTCTGCCTCTTGGATGATCCTGAGTGAAGGAATTTCCACTTCTGCTGGTATGACCGCTTCTGTACCGTAAACGAGGAGGTATAGTGTTGCCCCGATCGAAGTTCTGGTTCTTGCTCTGTATCCTTACAGAGCAAAAGGCAGCTGCTCGTGCCAATTCTTGTAGTTGTCGAACATCTTCCTCAAAATCCTTTTGATGTTCTTGTTGGCAGCCTCTACGGCTCCATTCATTTGTGGCTGATAGGCGGTAGTGTTCTTTTGAGTGATTTTGAATTTTTCACTGATGTCCTTCATTAAATGGCTGTTCAAATTAGCACAATTGTCCGTGATGATGGATTCCAGCACGCCGAAATGACATATCAGATTGCTCTTGACGAAGTCAGCCACAACCTTCTTGGACACTAATTTGTGGGAAGTTGCCTCTACTTATTTAGCGAAGTATTCTATGATGACTAGGATGAAGCGATGCTCGTTGGAAGCTGGGGGCTCGATGGGTCCTATGACATCCATTCCCCATGCTACGAAAGGCCAAGAGGAGTTCATTGCATGCAATTCTATGGGCAGAACCTTGATCAGATCCCTGTATATCTAACACCGATGACACTTTTGCATGAATTTATAAGAGTCGTGTTCTATGGTCATCCAGTAATACCCCATCCTCAGGATTTTCTTAGCGAGGATGAATCCGTTATTGTGGGGTCCGCATGTCCCTGCGTGCACTTCTTTTAGCAATTTTGTGGCCTCTTCGACATCCACGCATCTGAGCAGCCTGAGATCAGGGGTCCTTTTGTATAGTACTTCCTTGTTCAAGAAGAAACCATTGGCCAATCTCCTGATGGTTTTCTTTTGATTTGTCGAACTCTCTGGGGATACTCTCCTTTTTCCAGGTAGGTCTTGACGTTGACGTATCATGGTTGGCCATCTGGCTCAGCCTCTTCATAGGCACAGTGAGGCCGCTCTTCCCTCAGTGTGATCTCCAAAGGATCAATGTGGGCTCTCTCAGGATGTTGGATCATAGACGTTATCGTGGCCACTACGTCTGCAAACTAGTTTTGGGCCCTTGTCATATGCCTGAAGTCAATACTCCTAAATCTTTCGCATAATCTTTGTGCCAGATTCACATATGGGAGTATTTTATCATTTTTGGTTGCCCAATTTCCTTTTACTTGATTGATGAGCAAATCGGAGTCCCCGATTACCAACAATTCCTGTATGTTCATATCCAGCGCCATCCTGAGGCCTAGGATACATGCTTTGTATTCCGCCATATTGTTGGTACATCTAAAGTTGAGCTTTGCGGCCATCGGATAGTGTTGGCCTGTTTTCGATATCAACACTGCCTCGATGCCTGATCCTTTGTAATTGATTGCTCCATCGAAGAATAGTCTCCAACTCGAATATGGTTCCACCACCTCTTCTTCCATGGCTATCACCTCCTTGTCCGGGAAGAAAGTCTGTAATGGTTCCATTTCATCATCCATGGGACTTTCTGCCAGGAGGTCCGCTAGGGCCTGTCTTTTGATTTCTTTTTGCGCCACGTACATAATGTCGAATTCACTCAGCAGTATTTGCCATTTAGCTAATTTTCCTATGGGCATTGTTTGCCCAAAAATGTGTTTTAGCGGATCCATTCGAGAGAAGAGGTGAGTGGTAAACACTGATAGGTAGTGCCTTAGTTTTTGGGCGATCCAGGTTAAAGCACAACAGGTCTTCTCCACGAGCATATACCGTGCTTTGCAAGAGGTAAACTTCTTACTCAAATAGTAGATGACATGTTCCTTTTTGCCTTCTTCATCATGTTAGGCGAGCATGCACCCGAAAGCTTTCTCTAATAACGACAGGTATAATAACAGAGAACTCCCTGGCTTGGGTGGCACTAAGATAGGAGGATTGGAGAGGTATCTCTTGATCCTGTCGAATGCCTCTTGGCACTCCTCTGTCCAATTTGTGGGAGCGTCTTTCTTGAGTAACTTGAGGATTGTCTCTACAATCACAGTTGACTGGGCTATGAATCGTCCAATGTAGTTTAAGCTTCCCAAGAAGCTCATGACTTCTTTCATGATTTTGGGAGGTGGTAGCTCTTGAATTGCCTTAATCTTGGTAGGGTCTAGTTCAATGCCCCTGCGACTGACTATGAATCCCGGCAATTTACCTGCAGGCACTCCAAACGCGCACTTCGCGAGATTCAATTTTAAATTGAGCCTGCGATGTCTATCGAAGAACTTACGCAAATGTACAGTATGCTCCGAACATTCCCTTGATTTTATGATGTCATCCACATAGACCTTAATCTCTCGATGCATCGTATCATGGAACAGGGTAGTCACAGCTCTCATGTACGTGGTGCCAGCATTCTCGAGGCCGAACGACATTACCCTGTAGTGGTAGACCCCCCAAGGGGTGATGAAGGCCGTCTTTTCAGCATTTTCTTCGCTCATGAGTATCTAGTGGTACCCGACGAAACAATCCATGAATGACTGCTGCTTATGCTTCGCACAGTTATCTATTAGGATGTGGATGTTTGGATGTGGGAATTTGTCTTTTAGACTGGCCCGGTTGAGATCTCGCTAGTCCACACAAATTCAAATCTTTCCGCCTTTTTAGGTGCTAGTACTATGTTGGCCACCTAAGTTGGGTAGGATGCCACTTCCACTATTCTGTATTTGATTTGTTTCTCCACTTCATCCTTTTTCCTAATACTCAGGTCAGGCATAAACGTCTTAGTCTTTTGCTTAACTAGCGCGAAGCCTTCCCTAATAGGCAATATGTGAGCAACAATTTCAATGCTCAAACCCAGCAAATCTGTGTACGACCAGGCGAAGACATCCACATATTCCTTTAATAGAGTCACGAGCTCTTCTCTTTGTAGAGCTCCTAAATAGGCAGTGATTCGCGTCTCCTTGATATCCTCTTCGTTATTGAGGTTAATTACCTCAGTTTCATCCATATTCGACTTCTTCTTTTCTTCTAATTCTTCCAATAGACCCTCTGGCATCATCGTTGATTCATCGTACTCCTCATATTCTTGCGACCCGTTTTCCTCGTTCATTTCACGACACGTCATGAAGTTTTCGGTTATTTTATTATAGTTACTGCTAAAAAGGCAAGGCAATGTAAGGTTATGCTTATTATTAACTATTATGCATACTTAGTTAGAAAACCTTTATTACTGTTATTATCTGATAAAGATAGTCGTTTCGTGTAAATCGAGGCTTTTCATTAATTCAATAGCAATTGGCTACAACTATGGTCCTGTTTCGGAACAACGTTGTTCTATTTCCATTTTTTTAAACATTACGAAGTAATATAGGAAAAAAGGTGATCATTCGGGCCTCAGCCGACGTCACCGTTTTTAGCAAAAGGTTTTAAGAAAAATTTATCTCTCTACTAAGGAGCGAGCCAAGAGGGGGGTGGACGTCCAATTGTTCAGGCGCTCTCCCGACCTTAGACTGCGTACGCTGGGTGTCTCCTAGATTTCTTCAATGATCGCGTAGCATCCCTCTTCTTGGAATAGCGACTTGAGACTCCCATCCATTTCTTCCTCGTTCAGCGTCGACATCTTTTTGGGGAATGACTGGTACAGACCCGGAATTGGACGAGGTAAGTTCCCCATTTTGGGCTCTCTTTTTATTGCCCTCGTGAGCTCGCCCTCACTAGGAGTATATCCCAGACTGAAGTCGTAGTTTTCTTTTGGGATTGGGACAGGCTTGGTTATCCCTCCGAGGTCTCTTCCTAGACCTTTGCCTGTTTCGAAGAGGTTCTTTAGCATGGTGGAGGCAATCATTCTATAGATAGCTAGCATGGGCTTACCAGCCTCTTCCTCCGCATGAGTGGCACCAACATATTCCACCACATGAAAGTTTGGCGAGTGAGGGCTCCCTTCGATTATAGGCATAATGTTGTAAGGATATTTCTGAATATCCTTCTCAGCTGCCACAACGATTTCCCGTCCTTTCCATTCCAATTTTATGTCTTGATGGAAAGTTGACGGGATTGCACTGGTGGAGTGGGGGGTTACACCTCGGGAATCCCCCCGTGAACGTACAGTGAATAGACTAACGAAGAATACGAGTATATGATGTTTTAATAAGAAGGGAACGGTGTTTGACGACCCTAAGTAAGATTTCAAAGGCAATTGCAATGAAAGGTAGGTTATGCTCCACAATGAATAATTATAGGTTTTGGAAATGTGAAAAGTTGCAGTTAGCTAGCCTAGGAGTTCGAGTAGTGGATTTAGGTAGCAGAGGACTACTATCCAGAATTCTGCAGCCTCATCGCTAGTGGCAGAAGTGAAAGAGTGACAATGTGAAGATCCCATGCTAACGCATTACAGAGATACACTCCCTCAGAAAAAGGAGTCATCATTTGATATCACAGGAGACGGAGTTCTCCGATGCTGAGGCAGAGTATGCGTTCCTGATGTGGCAGGATTACGCCACCAGGTATTGAGGGAAGCTCATTGTTCCCGTTACTCTGTTCACCCCGGTGCGACGAAAATGTATCATGATCTTAAGTCTGTATATTGGTGGAATGGAATGAAGAAAGATATAGCGGAATTCGTAGCTCAATGTCCTAATTGTCAGCAAGTGAAAATCGAGCACCAAAGGCCGGGTGGATTGTTGCAAGCTATAGAAATCCCAATCTGGAAGTGGGAAGTGATTAACATGGAATTCATTACAGGCTTACCCCGTTCTCGACGTAAGTATGACTCTATATGGGTGATTGTAGATAGGTTCACAAAGTCAGCTTATTTCTTATTGGTCAGAACGACCTATGTGGCAGAAGATTATGTAAGGCTTTATGTTAAAGAGATAGTGAGACTCCATGGTGTTCCAACGTCTATTATCTCTGATAGAGGGACTCAGTTTACAGTAAATTTTTGGAAGTCTTTCCAAGAAGGTCTAGGGACCCAAGTGAGCCTTAGTACGACATTTCACCCGCAGACTGATGGACAAGCCGAGCGTACCATTCAGACTCTTGAAGATATGTTGCGGGCATGTATGATAGATTGTGGAGGAAATTGGGATGACCATTTGCCACTCATCAAATTTGCTTACAATAACAGTTATCATTCTAGCATCCAAATGGCACCGTATGAAGCTTTATATAGGCGAACGTGTAGATCCCCAATTGGGTGGTTCGAAATAGGAGAGGCTAAACTGATAGGGCCAGACTTGGTCTATCAAGCCATAGAGAAAGCCAAGCTCATACAAGATCGGTTATTAGCAGCCCAAAGTCGTCAAAAGTCCTATACGGATAATCACCGAAGAGACTTAGAGTTCCAAGTGAAAGATTGGGTATTCTTGAGAGTGTCACCGATGAAAGGTGTAATGAGATTTGGCAAAAAGGGGAAGCTTAGTACCCGGTACATTGGACCTTATGAGATTGTGCGCAAAGTGGGCAAAGTAGCCTACAAATTAGATCTACCTCCGGATGTTGAGTCAGTTCACCCAGTTTTCCATGTCTCGATGCTTCAAAAATGTGTTGGAGATCCTACTAGGATCTTTCCAATAAGCGATGTGCAAGTGACAGAAAAGTTGACTTATGAAGAAGTGCCCATTGCCATACTAGATAGGCAAGTACGGAGGCTTAGAAACAAAGAAGTGGCCTCAGTTAAGGTTTTATGGAGAAGCAGTAAACGAGAAGAAATGACATGGGAAGCGGAAGAAAGTATGCGATCCAGATACCCTCATTTATTTCAGCCCTTGGGAGAGATTCAAGATGAAACATCAACGGTATGAGGTATGTATGATTTCCTTTTCAAGCTTTTGGTCGTGTGTGGCCATAAATATGTTGATATTGTGACGTAGCCCTATGAGGCGATGATATTTTGGGTTGTTGTAACAGGTTGGTAGTGTCATATTATAGGGGAAACTCTGGCGAAATTTCTATAGAATCCCCGAAGACTTTAACATTCGAGGACGAATGTTCTTAAGGGGGGGGGGGGGGAATTTTACACCTCGGGAATTCCCCCGTGAACGTACAGTGAATAGACTAATGAAGAATATGAGTATATGATGTTTTAGTAAAAAGGGAATGACGTTTGACGACCCTAAGTAAGATTTCAAAAGAAATTGCAATGAAAGGTAGGTTATGCTCTATAATGACTAATTATAGGTTTTGGAAATGTGAAAAGTTGCAGGTTTGCATTCTGGCCAGTTGGTCGTAAAATGAAATACGAACCGTAAAGTGGTATACGGTCCGTAAACTTCCATGTCGTATTTCAGCTTCCAAAAACTTCAACTTTCTGTCAAATGCTGGAATGGTTAAAGACGACTTGGAATACGGACCGTAAACTGAAATACAGCCCGTAAACTGAGTCGTAAACTACCATGTCCTCAGCCTGACTTTCTGTTTCTGTCATCCTTAAATATGACCATGAAATACGGTCCGTAAACTGGAATACGGACCGTAAACTGTGTTTACGACCACTGTGCACTTTCGACGACTGTTCATTTAAGATCAGAATTTGGGTTATTAATAAGAGACCAAGTTCATTATTTCATTTCCACATGACACCCCCTTCTCTCTAAAACCTCTCTCTACATTTATTCCACAAGGATTCAAGGATTATTAGTGAACAACAACATAAACTAAGTGAATCAAGTATAAGAAAACCCATTAAGGATCATTCAAGTCAAGAAATCTCATTGGAGATAAACTAGGGTTTTGCTCAAGTTGAGTATTATCAACCAAGGCTTGTTCCTACGACATCTAAGGTAATATTTATGATGTTTCTATGTTGTTTAAGGTATTTAAGAGTTGAAATACTTGGATTGTAGAGAGGTATGGCAAAATGGGTCATGAATGTGGAATAGTGCCATTTTGAGAAATAGTTTGAATTGAGTTATGAGTCTTGATGTATTGTAATGTAAATGTGTTATAAATGATGCTGAGAACATGAGATGAGCAATGTACGTGAATGGACATAGTCGTGCGTTATGGCCATGGATATGGATGATTGAAAAGTGAGTATAGAATATGGATAATGTGGATGAATAATGACTATTGTTGTGGTATTTTGAATGTATTGTTGACGTTTGAGAGTTGAAATACACTATAGAGGAATGTCGTGTAAATAGAGGAGACGTAGCCCGATTTTCTCTAGTTTAGTCATGTATGCTAGCTATCGATTATAATGATAGTATGACTTTAATGAAGGTAGAAACGTGAGCTTCGGAGGAGAACGTGCAAGTGGTAAATAGTTGAACGGAACGGTATGTAAGGTAACCCTTCTTTCATAAGGCATGGTTCTTTGGCCAAACATCTAAATATTCCATAAGTCTATGGTGTCTCATAAATGATTTGATCTTTCGAGCTATTAAGCTCACGGTTCTTGATATGCTACGATTGTACTAAGTTCCTCGTATGACGAGTAAACCTATAAAGATAAGTGTGATGAATGATGATAATACTGATAATGATATTGATGACGACTATAATGGTAATGGCGATGACGATAATGATGATGATGATGATAGTGATGAAAGTAGTAAATATGCGTATGAGCTCTATGTATGTGTGCCCATGTATGGCTACTATGAACCCCGAGCCTATATGGCCGGGTAGTATGTGTATAGATGTATATGTATGTATGCTTACGTAACGTGCGCACACCACTGCAGTTGGGTATGGATAACACTGAGCCTTGGTAGGGCCAGGTATGTGTAACACTGAGCCTTGGTTAGCCAGGTATGTATGACCACCGAGCCTAGCTATGGTCGGGTACGTGAAACACCGAACCTTCGGGGTCAGGTATGTTATGTAAATACTATGTATATGATATGATTATGTATGTGATATGATTATGTATACAATATGAATGTGAATAAGGGTATGTATACGAATACGAGTACTAATATGGAACATATACGAATATGGATACGGATATTGAGGTATGAGCACAAACACACATTCGAATGGAAAGTTTCTATGAAAGGCACGTAAGTGCCCATGGCAATATATTACCATCTCCCATCTTGTGCTATTTCTTATGATGTTCATTATGCTTCTACATTGATATTGATCATGCTTTACATACTCAGTACATTCTTCGTACTGACGTCCTTTTGTTTGTGGACGCTGCATCATGCCCGCAGGTGAACAGGGAGACAGGCTCGATCCATAGCGGTATTCTCAAAGACCACCTAGCAGAGCTCCATTTCATTAGGAGCCATAGCTTTTGGGTATTTATTCTTTTGTGTACATAATTATGGGCATAGCGGGGTCCTGTCCCGCTTATGTGATGTGTTATACTCTCCTTAGAGGCTCGTAGTCACGTGTATATGGTTAGATATGTCTGGCCTTGTTAGCCTATATTTTTTATATCATTTTGTTAGCCTTGTCGGCTCATGTACATTGATGTGGCATAGATGCCAATTATGATATAAAGGAATTGTTGTCCAATAGGACTAGCATGATGAATGAATAGAAGTATGTTAACTTATGTGGCTCACCTAGATGTAAGTATAAGTGTAAGCCAAGGGGCCCCTGGGTGGGCTAGCACCGGGCGCTCGTCGTGGCCCTCTAGACGGGTCGTGACAGGGGGTGTTAAGAAGGCCCCCAGAGTAGATCCAGGACCTCAGGCTCCAGGATCGAGTAGGAGGAGCCTCAGTTATTCCATTGAGACTGATCCCTCGGATGACCCAGCGACGATTCCTTCAGAGTTTTTGACTTCCAGGGAGGAGGACCCCTCAGGGGGTAGTTATGACACAGACCCGTCTGAGGGTTCGTCTGGGACACCAGAGGAGGAGATCCCCGAGGCCGTACTAACTGTTCCTATGGCAGAGCACTACGTCAGACCAGCTACCCCGGTGAGTCTTACCGATTACTCTAGTCCTCTATCTTGTCTGTCGGTAAACCAGGAGTTTCCCGATTATCCATATCCCAACTCAGATGAGAGAGATGATGAAGGCCAGTCGAGCAGATGGTGGGTAGACAATGACGGAGAGCACACTACACTTTATAGTCCACCAGTTCAGACTAACGACCCATTGACTACAGGTATATGAGACTTTATTGGAAATTCCCATGTATGTACATTTGCTATAGATTTTTACTTAATAGCGGCAAGCGGAAATCGTAAAGGGGCCGATAACCAAGTATTGATAAGTAACTACGATCAAGGTGTTTTCGCCACCATTGGGAATCTTGAACTTTGGGATGAAAAGTAGTCATACATACAGATGAAAGGTGAATATTGAGGATTAAAAAAGGCAAAATAGTATTTGTGTAGTCGTAAGAATAAGAGATCTTTTCTAATTCGGAGGGAGATGCATTACGAGAATGTTTTAGAATCTGTCAAAAACTTCAACTTGCTCTAGGTTATGTGTTGAAGGTCATGCAGTGATGTGTATGCGATCATACCAGCACTAACGCACTGGATTTCATCAGAGTTTCAAGGTTAAGCGTGCTGGGGTGAGAGAAATATTAGGATGGGTGACCCCCTGGGAATTGTACTAAGAGTCCCACAAATGCGGACATAAGAGACAGATGAGAAGCTGGAGTAGCCTAAGGGAAATTGGAGTGTACGGAGTGGTTAGAAACCCTAAAAGGTCGCGAAGAATGAGGCCGACTAAACCGGCAAGGAGAAGGAAGGCCCATCACAACTCTAGAATTGGGATAAGTTCGAATAGTATTTGGAAATACTTTGTAAGCGAGGCGTTAGTAAATATATATATATATATATATATATATATATATATATATATATATATATATATATATATATATATATATATATATATATATATATATATGTAATTTTATGACATTCCATATGTGGCTGCGCCAACCGATATGTGTGTCCCAGCAACCGATGTTGCTATATACTGAAGGCATTAATCGAACACGGTAACAAAGTTCAAGTGACAAAAATGGTACAAATGTTACAAGGTAAGTTGATGTTATTTTTACTACAGGTTAGAGTTGAAAAGTCCTAATACAATAACACCAGGAAAAGGAGCAAAGTGAGTATATAGAAAGTAAAGAGATTAGAATGTCTTGAGAAAAGGAAAAAAAAAAGAAGAAGTAAGAAATGAGGATGATTGAAGCTTCCAAGAGAGATGACGGGCAAGGCAAGGGACTATTTGGATAAAATTTGAAAGTAGGTATGTGAAAGGAATAGGGTATGGTAGCACGGACAGGAGATGAACGTGCAGGATTAGAAGAACAAATATTGGTAAATGGGACTGAAGGGAAGTAACCACGAATAGAAGGGGAAGTAAGGAAGAATAAGCAGGTTCGGTAACAATGTTAAGGGATTCCCAGTTCTTGAAAGGTAATCGAATAAATAAAGGCACGGCCAAGCAGACATAATCACCTTGGAAAGGGAGAAAGCTCTCCTACAAGGTGATTTGGAAATAAAACGGATCTGCAACTCTAAAAGGATATTCTATGGACTTCAGGGTCAATGTTATAACATGAGGAAGGGAGGAGAGCATTTAGGAGTAAAGTAACTGGAAATCTTTAACCACAGGGGTACAAAGGATATTTTAACGATTTGGCTGTAGGAAACCGATCAATCATAGAGATAAGAATGAGGAGGATGGGGTGACACAATTGATTAGAAAATTAATGACATGGGACAAGAATTCCTGTAAAGACCGAGAGATTCGATCATATGGGAAATAGAATGAAATGTAAGGAACGTGCATGGAAGACAACCTGGTCATAGCATCAGAAAGACAGATAAAGGCTCGATGAACGAGGATGGCGAGAGTGTAAATTGTAAGAATTCCATGCTAAGAACAGGAAGTAGCAGGACACTAGGAAAACCTTGATACACAGCTGCAACACAAACGTGTAGTTAGAAAGAATTGCGAGTATATGAGCTAAACTAGTGGTAGGACCGGTAGTGGATGGAAAGGTATGGAATATTGACAAAATGGTATGGTATAGACATAAATGGATGGAGAACTCAGGGTAAGAAGAATTTTTGAGTTGTTATAAGCAAAGTCGGAACAAAAAAGAGTAAGGTATAATCGAACACTTCATAAAGGACGCAGTGGATCCCGATGTCCCCATTAACTTATCGATCCAGGTAATCATTAGTCATAAAAGACAGAGGTACGGAAGGACGGAAAATAAGGTATCAAAATTGGATATGACCCTTATAAGTATTCCGATTGAATACAAGATGGTAACTAGTAAAAAGATAGATAAGTTAAACCATACGATCAAGGAACTTCGACCTTAAGAAGATCGTGAAGGGCGGCAGATAATTATTGAAGATGATGGATACTCGAAAGCTATTGGTGTATAAGGACCTCCTTAAAAAGGAGGGAAGATCATATTAGACTTGAAGATCATATTACCTTTTTGAATTATGACGTTCCCAAGTTCCAGAAGAAGAAATTTATTAGCTCGAGGCGTATTGACATATCAAAAAGGTATCAGAAAGAAGTAGAAACGAATTGGAAATAATTATACCATGAGGCAGGTATAGGAAGAAAGTATGGAAAACAACTCAAGAGAGCAACAACATTTCTAGACCATGGTTTGAATCCCTCATATCGGGAAAAATTGCGCCGTACCTAAGTATGCAGCGACATGTCCTAAAGGGTAACAAAAAGAGCAAGAAAGGTCTCTAAGCTAAATTCACAAAGGATGATGCAGAGGATAACGAATCCAACAGACATTTGGGATGACAACAAAAAGGGAATTTTAGCGCCGGAAGGGATGACAATTGTAACAAAAGGAACAACGATTAGTAGTTTAGCAATTTCTAAAGAAAGGAAGAACGTTGCTCTTATGAATGGAAAGCATCTCACGGATCACTAATTATACTGAACATGAGAGCATATACTATGGAATTATATGAACCATCAACGTAAAGTTATGCCTAACTACAATTGCAAGAAGGCCACACCAGAAAGCCAACAAGGAATAACAACTGATGAAGTGATCGCCGGTACAAGAAAATCGAAGATAAATATACTTACGTTTCAAGAGAGTCATAATGGAGTATGAATTGTCGTAGTCCTATGCTTCTGGGATTGTATCGCGAGATGTGAGGGAAGGAAGTTAAAGAAAAAGTTGTGGCAGGAGCTCAAAACTTTTGTGAGCTATAAAATTAGTTTGAACTCGGATTATGAGTTGCCATAAGTGTAACTGTACTGCGAAGGATAATAAATAGTGAACAACCATTATGTATATACATATTTTGGATATTGATATAACTGGTCTTGGAAAGGAACTGGGGAGAATATCTTAAGGAACATAACCATTATGCCCACTAGCGACAAAGTAATGTTGGATAAGCATTTGGAATGTCAGGGTAAGAGAGATAGTGACAAGGATGTAAAGGATTAGAGATCCTGACTAATGAACTAAAAAGAGGTGGTACAGTGTATATCTAAGATCAACGGGTATAAAAAGGATAGCCCGAGATGGC
This sequence comes from Lycium barbarum, assembly GCF_019175385.1. NCBI lineage: Eukaryota > Viridiplantae > Streptophyta > Magnoliopsida > Solanales > Solanaceae > Lycium > Lycium barbarum. The sequence goes on along the minus strand of NC_083345.1, from coordinate 50,578,273 downwards.
ACCGAAGGAGTAAACGCAAAGAGGGCGTCGTAAATGAGAAAGGTAGCTTCCCACTAAGAGGGAAACAAGGACTGAGAAAAAGAGAGTACTCGCAAAACGTCGGGTAGTTATGGCATGGAAAGGCTATACTACGATAATAGAAACAGAACGAGAGTGGGCTACTAGTTAATTTCTGATCATGTACATGAGGACAAAGAAGTGAAAGAAGTTGACTGAATGCAATAAAAGCGTTAAGGAAGAATAAGAAGAGACTGACCCAATTTATTGTTTAAGCACATGGTAATAGGACTCTAAGGGGGAATAACCGTTCTGGGGAATCAAAGATGATGTCGTGGGTTTACAAACTACGACATTCGAGGATGAATGTTTCTAAGGGGGGAAGGATATTACACCCCAGAAAAAATCTCGTGCTACCAAGATCATAGATGGCTTAGTATGAGCTCAACGAATAGTAAAGTCATACAAGGAGTAAGGATGAAGATTATATTATATGAGTAGTACATGGGAAGTTGAGCAAGTCCTAAGTAGGACCCTTAAGCCAAATATGGGCATAAGCCCTCCAAAAGGATGATTTAAGGAGATGTTTTCGGATGATCTGACATGAAGAGTCCAAAGAGCCATTATAAGTTTGGAATTTGGAAAAACACAAAAAATGAAAGTTGTAGATAATTGAAATATCTTTCCAACAGTAGGTCGTGGGATCTCATATAAAATCGAGATCAAACGTTATGCACATTTTAAGATCGGCTGTCAGGGCAGGAAATTAATCCTGCGAACGCGCAGGGCGAGACCCTGGAACTCAGCGCGAATGCGCCACGTGGTAGTGTGATTGTACTGAGCAATTTTTAAGTCTATCCAGGCAGAACTTGGACCGTTATATAAAGGGGCTACCCCTTATGTTTCAGCTCAAAACACCCTAAAACTCCCTCTAATCTTCTGGAAATTTCCCCAAGCTTCCCACACCAACATTTTAGCCTAATATCAGGTATAATTCCCAAATTATGGTCCAGACGGCGTATAGTTGTGACTACAAAATCGTATAGCGGCGCGTTGTGGCTTAAGCTCAAGGTGGAGAAGTGACGATATAGCAATATTATCGAGAGAGAGGCATGAATCTCCTGCTATTAATGTTAATCTTGGTTTATTTACGGAGATGGAGCTGTTAAATAATTATAAAATGATTTTGTTGGTGCAAATATGGGATAAACACCATATGGGATGTTTATGAAATATTTTGACATTGAGAATATTATGGGGGATGTTGGTATTGTTGTTATTGCTGTTGGTTGTTGAATTATAATTTTGGGCTAGGCATATAAACAGAGGAGATGCTGCCGAAATTTCGACAGATTATAGAAAGATTTATTTGAAGGCTTAGGATAAGTATATAACAACAGGCCTAATCATAGTATGAATGGTCTTATATGTAGACTTGCGGGATTAGACGGATAAGCGTAGGTAGTTTGAGGCTGAACAGGTATGTTGAGGCTCATCCCTTTCTTTCAAAGGCATGATCCTATGTTATGTTTTTAACTATATATTTCCATGACTGCCTTGATTTCAAAAGCTACAAGTTCAAGACTCAAAGGCATGACTCCTTTCCTGATGATCCATAAATGTTTTCCAAAATGTCTGTATGTTCCGAAACAGAGATGTATGATTCTGTAAGCTCTTATGATTACAGTGATGAACATGTTTTTACAACGGTAATGATGATGTCAAAGATGAGAATATTTTCTATGATGATGATGATTTTATGGTTAAAAGTCTCAAGTTATGAGATCAATGATGATGTGAGAATATTGAGCTATTTTCTTGACTTTCTCAATTTTATTCATTGTTATTGGTCTCACCTTATAATAATTGTTCCTTCAAGGTGAGATAGAGCGATGATGATTAGTCCATAATATAATCAAAGGTTACCGACCTTACGTCACTCCGATAGTCACAGTGTTCTTTGGGCTCTCATGCATGCTACTTATATTATATATGCATACGATATATATGTGTGTGTATACAGGGGATATGGGGAAAGGTGAAGTGTTATAGACACATAGCCACCTGATCAGTTGGTATATTCTGATATCGTCTCGGACGAGGGATGCATGGACGCGGGAGATATGGTTAAATGGATCGGGCCCTTCGTTCCTCGGACAATATATATATATATATATATATTATATTTATGGATCGGGCCATTCGTTCCGCGGAAAAATGATATGCTTTTGGACCAGGCTGCACGTTCCGCAACAATTCTATTTTATGTATACGTGTATGAGAAAATGTTTTTATGAAAAGAAATTTAAGCATGCATGGTATCCGCCTTAAGAGGCAATCAGATGTACAGGTTACTCCCTTATCTTATGTTATGTCATGTATTTTTCATTATGTTATTTTCCATGTTCGGTATCTCCTCCTGTGTTACTATTCATGCCTTATATACTCAGTACTTTGTTCGTACTTACGTCCCTTCTTGTGGACGCTGCGTTCATGCTCGCAGGTTCAGATAGCCAGCCGAGTGAGCCAGACCAGTAGGGCCTCTTTCCAGTTCCAGCCAGCAAGCTCCATTTGGACCGGAGCTATAGCCCTTTGGTATGCTATCTTGATATGTACATGTATGGGTATGACAAGGCCTTGTCCTGTCTTTTCTACAGTCTGTATTCTATAGAGGTCTGCACACAGTGATACGTAGTCGTGATGTTACGTAGCCTTGTCGGTGCTTGTTTTGTTGTACAGTATATGTAGCGGCCTAATCGGTTTGCGTTGTTACTCTCAGTATTCATGTTTATATGTATGCATTGGCCGTGAGTTCTCGAGATGGTGTTTCTTGTGTTGATCATTCAGGAGACAGTATAGCTCAGTTATGGATCGTGTATGGGCCTAGGTTAATCAGTGAGAAGTAAATGCAAGCAGGAGTGCTTGCCGAGTAGTGGTCGGGCACTCGCCATGGCTCAACGGTTGGGTCGTGACACCAGCTTATCCTATTCGGCTCTCCAGGCCCTTTCAGTTTCTTCATAATGGTATAATTCCTTGTGCCCCTAAGAGCATTCGCTAGGGATATTAGGAGTGAAGAATGAGACCTGGTCGGTGGTATGGTTGAGCAGGGCAGTGGCGATTTTCCCAGTCGGTGGAGCCGGAGCACGTAACTGGCCTGCCAAATTAACGAGAACAGGATGAGGAACCTGGTAAAAAGGAACTGAGTGAGTGGTCTCTGGGACTCGGGTGTATTGTCTTTTAGGAGGAGTGTGGTAGAAGGTTCCAATATGATTCAGGTTGGTGGAGCTTAGTGGAAGCGGGATGGTTCCTGACGGGTATATGGGGAAGTGTTCGGGCATAGGTGAGCTCAGAAAAGGAATAGAGGGGGAGGCCTCCTTTCCTCCATAGAGGCGTCCTTGCCTGTTTTTGCAGCTTCATTCCTGGCTACCATTTCTTTGAGCTCCGTTACGGCAGTCAGTAACATTGTAATCATATCTTCTTGAGATGATAGCTCTTGTGGGTCTTAGACATCTCCGTCATGGAGAGCGAGTTCAGTTCCGTTATCGAGAGTACCAGTCATCTTCTCTTTGCCTTTGTCTACGAGGGATGCTAACGCGGCTTTGGATCTGGTGAAGTAGGCCAGCTTTCAGTATTACGCTAATCGACCTCGTTATATAAGATAAAAATAACTCAATGGTAGACAAAGTTAGTTACTAGTCATAAAATATAAAACAAGATATCACAAATTGATATTTAAAGCGCACATAACACTTAAAGTCATATATTAAGATTGAACACTTTTGATCTTCATTCTTAAAGGCTCAGATGTTTGTGGGCTTTTGATGTTTGGGTGGATATTGGTCCAATGGACTTTTATGGCCGACTTACCGTGGCAAACCCTCCCTTGTTATAGAAGTTAAACAAATAAGGGAGAGGGCGGGGGAGGGGAATCATAATTTATATTATGTAGGGGTCGAGTCTTACGTAGACTGCCTATGTATCCCACCAGGGGAAATCATACCTTATCGTAGTTCGTTTTACAAAAGAAGGATATATATATCCAAAATATCCTTTAAATTAAACCTAGCTAAAGACATCCCCAGATCAGGCCCGGCTAGGGCTTCGCGCGTATCCCTCCATAGGGATGTCAGGTCAGCGAGGTTCCTTACAATATTTATGGGGACGGGGTAAATTTTTATGCGCAAAAATGGGAACAAATATTATCTTCCCAAAAATACAGTTCTGCTATTCGCTGTCCCTACGAACTCGCTCTCTCTCTCTCGTTCTCTTTCCTTCTTAGTACTGTGGGGGTAAGATGACCAAGATCTCTCTGGTGCTAATCTTATGTTCAAGTTCGAGCTTGAAGGCGTAACACTCTTCTATGTCATGCCGTATAGCTCCTGTATGATACAAGGGAAACTTGTTCCTGTTAGGCCCAAATGGTGCAGGCTCGTGGGCAGGTTCCACTGGTCTAACCTTCATTAGACTAGCCAGAGTCGAGAATATGCGACCGTATAATTCCTCGAAAATTGTAAAATCGTACCGCCCAGATCTGAGTGGTAGCAGTTACTCCTTCTCAAGGGATGATAGGGTCATGAAATAGTAGGGTGTGTGGCCCCCATAAGGTCCCAATGATCCTATCATCGATCAGACTACAAATTCTTCTTCTCAACCCTAGACACTCATTCAGACCATGGCCGGCCTAGTTGCGGTGAAAAGGGCATCTTTTATACGCGTACACCAACTCAGGCGACGGCAGCCTAGCCCTGGTGGTGCAAGGCACTCCTGTGGTGACCATCCTTTCGTATACCTCCTTACAGGTGACAGCCCGTGGGGCTACCCTGAATGGGGAGGAATGGGTTTTGAAGGCGATTCCCCACCAAGCAGGTTCAGAATGGCCTACCCTTCCAAAATTCTCTGATGCCATGGTGGAGGTGGCAGGTACCATTGTGGGCGATGGTGCATAAAAGTCGAACCCCTCTTCGGTCGGGGCATAGTAGTCAGATTATTCATTTGCCTCGTTCTCAAACACTGCGAACTCAGGGAACATCTCGAATGGTTCTTCTTCCTCCTCAACCTCTATGTCAATGGGCTCTTATCCCTCCCCCTCCATATTCTAAGGATCTTCCTCTTCTTCTTCCGATTCTTCCTCCTCGACCGGTTCAGAGGCTTCCTGTTGAGGCTCTGACTTCTCTTGTGGGTCTGTCACCCAATGATCTGATCCAGCTCCTTGGCTTTCCCACTTCCTCCTGAAGTCCCTTCTCTTAGAGTTATAGGCCTCCTCTATAGTTCAGCACTAACTCCCTTACTTCTTCTGGGTCATTCTCGTAGTATTGTTCTTGAGGTATGCCCTTAGGTGGGTTCCTAACCATCTCCGGTAGTCGGTCCACTTCTTCAAGTTTCTTCCCTATCTCTTGGAGGTGCTTCTTCAGTTGTAGTACTTTATCTCTCAATATTTCCGCTGTCTCTCCAGAGTCCACGTCTCTTGTTCTCCTTGGTTTTCCATGGCAAGTCAACCTTTTAATGGAGATAAATTTGGGTAAGTTTTAAGTTTTTGGCTTTCCTTATGCTATGTTGTTTTAGATCATCAGATCAAATGTATTCAAGCCTTAATATATGATAACACACATAGCAAGTAGGCATGTGAAACGTGTAGCAAGCATTCATATAATTTGTCAGATATTTATGCTACTCGCATTCCTAAAACCTTTTTTAGTTAAGGCTATCCTAAACGATTGAATCATGCAAGTGCCATCTGTGAAGGTGAACCATTGCCCCAAAAAAATCATCATATTATAATAAATAAAATATCTTCCCCGAAGGGATGACAAAGATGATGTACCCGACAAGGGACTTGATAAAAAAATGGTAAATCAGCAGGGTTCTCCTCCAGCGGCTGATGTCGAGGCCTGACTTGTTTTGGCCTTCTTCACCCTCCGAAGTGTGGTCTGAATCCGCAGCCGTGCTTGGTACATCTCCATTCTGGCTATCACCAGATTCGTTTCTTCTAGAATTCGGGCTAAGTGTTCATCCGAATTTTCTAGGCATTCTTTCAGACGATCTTCTTCTTGGGTGCCGTGAGAAGGTGCGGGCCTTAGGATAGGTAAACATTCATGATACCTCAGGTCACACCCTGCTTCGAACCTGTCTGGGGCTAAAGCGTCTGGACTCCAACACACGCGACCATTCCATTCTCTAAGGATCACCCCAGCATTCTTGATCTTATGCCCGGGTGCTCAATGATTAATTGCTCAGGATTTCCTACTTGAGGTATCACTTGCCTCTTACCGAATTGCCTCAAAACCCAAGATGGATAATAAGGATGGATTCCTCGAACCCCGACTAATGGCATAAAAGGAAAATTCTTACCCCGAACCACCATATTTTCTGATATGAAGTCAGGAAACATCCACTGGGTTCTGCCCTCAGTTAGTTCTTCGAAGAATCCGGCCCATGCCTTTTTGGACATATAACCAAGATTTGGACAATAGTTTGGAAGACGGTCTACCCTGTTGTGGTTGCTAAGATATTGGACTTCTTTAGCCATGTTGATGTGTTTGAAAGTCCACCATTGTAACAGCATGCTACATCCTCGGAAGTATCGAAAACCACTTCGGTATTTGACCTAAAGTGCCGCTAATTGTCTTCTTGTGAGCATCCCCTAACCATGCCCACCAAACCCTCAACGAAACTGGACCTTTGATGATTATGTCAAAACGGATGCAACCTTCCATCTACAAAATAAAACACCGTTAGGATTCCCCCACCCCCACAGGGTCAATGGTTCATCACATAGGCACTAAACATGCTTCCACATAGCACATAAATGAGATGCGGTGATTTTCGGGTCACAGACCGTCCGAGCACAGGGTAGTCTTCCTTAATGATATTTAGGTAGGTCTTAGATCCCAAAGCTCATCTAGGTATGAATGCTCTAGTTCAGTACGAATTTGTCTTAGCTCTATCCTAGTTTTACTAAAGTGGGTTTTTCGCAAAAGACCGGGAACCCGAGCGGACAATTGGGGCTGAACCGTCAGGGCTGTTGAACGACCACGAACCAACCCCACCTCATAACGGTTCCAAAAGAAGTATTTGATTTTTAGTGAAGGTCAGACCGCGTGCTCCGCGAAGTCTCCTTTGGAACAAAATGTAAAATAAATGCCAGGAGTGGCGGAGTTATGATATGCATGCATTGACAGTAAATAATTGCGGGAAAGTAAACATATAAACAGTTAAAGATGATATACTCACGTTACATTGGAACTGTTATGGTTAAACCTTTAAGTCCCCAGCAGAGTCGCCATCTGTAATGGTTCGCATTTATGCGGGCGGGGTTAGCGCTCGAAAAAGCTGCTTCGAACTCGTTGGTGCTCTATCTTATAGGAAAAGATAGAAAGTTTGTTTATTTTTGGACTTGAATAACCAAGTTTATCATTCTTTACTCACACGTAGACCGGGTTAATCTGTTTAATACACTTTCAAGACATCCTTACCTAAATTTTTATAATTAGGCGTGATTTGGACTGTTTTGATTTTTAAGAAAAAGAACTCTTTATATGTTTTTTGCACGATTGGTTTTTAGGAGAAGGATGAATTGTACCCATGGTCTAAAATTCCGTATATGCTCCTTTAAAATGTACTTGCATGCATATGTCTATTTTATAACAAAGTCCCAATTTTATTTACGAAACAAAAATCTTTATTTCAAAAATCAATTTCGTTTTAGCAAAAATGTGTTTCTTATTTGTTGAAATTATGGGCCTTAGCTCAGAAAATATTGACCATGATTTTGTTTATCTAAAGAAACACCAAGTGAGTTCTATCCCAAAGAAGTGATTTTATTTGGTTTTTCCTTAAAAAAAACAAGTTGTATGGGCTATTGGCCTAAACACGCCCTATTTCTAACCTTTAAAAACGTAGGCTTTAGCCAAGTTTATTTGACCACCGACTTATAAAAAATCAAAAGGGGTTTTAGTCCAAAAGAGACCTTTCCTCATTTTGTTTTCAAACACTAGATCGAGTGGGCTCTAACCCAAAACATTTCAATGAGCATTCGTTTTCTTGAGAAAAGACAAGTGGGCTATGGCCCAAAAATATCAAACTGCTTTACCAAAAGCCCAAAACTAGAAAAGATATGCTTTCAAATCATTTTAAGAAGGAAGCCCTTTGCGTAATCTATTTACCCTCTATGTTTTACATAAGTTGTCTAGGCCATTTTTTCGTATTCCTAAAATCTTCTCCAGGTTATTACTTATTAAAATTGTAGCAGTTGCCTCCCATTTTTGTAAATTTTTCAAAATCAGTACACGTTTTCAAAGCTTTAAAAAATTTCAGGTGCTAAAGTCAAACTAAACGGCATATGTACCGTTTGCCTAAGATGCCTAATTCATAATAAAGGTTCCAATAAATTTGTGGGTTTACAAATAATAAACACAATACAAGCAAGACAAATATAATAGAAATACGATTGAATTGAATAAAATGAAATGGGGTGTATCAAGCCCCAACCATTTTTATCCATGGCTCGGCCTTCATATCATTTTTACCCATGATTGGGCCTTCAATATATTAGCTTCCCTTTCTTCCTTTTGGACCCGAAAACGTTTGAATGAAATTTTCGCTATTGGGCTTTTAGCTCAATGAGGTAGCTGGACCTCGACCCTAGTGGCCATGCGGTAGAGAGGGGAAAAAACAAAAGACCCCGGTTAGTTTATATTTTTCTATCCTTATCATACATATGGTATGCACACATAATATACCAACTATACTACTGTTTTACAAATCCTATCATATGTATGAATATACAACATATATACATAGTATATCATACTTACTCAAGAGACAATGTGAAGCATGTGTGTTCTATGTCCTCAAACTCAACATCCCAAACTAGGTGGCAGGAGGCAAAGTAACCCCCTCCCCCCCCCCCCCCCTTTAATCATGATGCCGCACAAGTTCCAAGAGGTTTCATGAATCTCCGGTATGGCTGGTCACCAGGGAAGGGTTCAAACTAGACCCCCCTTTACCTAACATGCCTCTCAACAAACAGGGAAGACACAAATTCACACACCCACACATGGTTCAGAATAAATAAGATATGTCTAAAACAAGACCATGGACCAAATATACCCCCCCCCCCCCCCCCATCAAGCTACATTGCTGTCTTGACTAAAACAGGACCATGGACCTTCTTACCCTTTAAAAGAGTCACTTATTAGGATTTAGGGTGAAAGGGAGAAACAGGACACTTTCCAAAATACAGGCTGAGACCACAACAATACACACAAGACTTACATAGAGTCCAAATCATAAACCTAAATTAACCAGTGGCTAAAGTTCTGCCATATACCACGATGTCCAAAGGGGAAAGGACTCTCCTTGACATTTACCAAAACAAGCAGTGCCCCATTTTTTTTAAAAAAAAAAATCTTTTATCACAGTCTCCAACTAATCCGAACATCTCCTCAAGGCATATTAAGACAGACACGACAAACCAAGCTTAATCAGTTCCAACAGTCCATTACAAGTGTATAAACAATTCAATTATTCAAAGCTCAACAACCATAACAGAATGACAAGATGACATCAAAGTGCAAGGGTGAGAGGTTATACCCTATAGACCTGAGAGGGATGCCATGATAACCTTTTATTTGGGAGAAAAGATACAATTGCTTGACCCTTCTCAATCCTCTCCTATGGTGTCTTTAAAAGACCTTCCCCATCTAGCCAAGTGGTCTCAAACCTCAAATCATGCAATCATGACCTTTTATTACCCCCCCCCCCCCCCTCCTTCCCCCTTTTTTAATCACACAATAAATGTCACTAGACAGTTTACAAATCAACAGACAAATTGTTTTTCTCTTTTTTTTTAGTTCCCAAATACTGCTTTCCTCTATGCCATTCCTTCATACTCCTTTTACTTATATTATTATCATGAGACCTTTTCTTTTCTATCTGTGCGTATTTTTTAAACCTAGGCAGTTTGTAAACAAAGAGATTATAATTACTACATCAGTTACTTATACACATAGGAGAACAAAGTGAATATTCATGTCCCAAAGTAAAGCCTTAGTCTCTTAATTTGCCCAGGTTTCTAACAAATCAAAGTCAAGTTGCTTCTTTTCATTCTTCATTTAATACTTAGACTCATAAACTTTGAACATTCACGATCCTTTACCAAATTAAGACTCATTTATGGGTGAAGACAACACATATACAAGAGCATGATATGTTAGTCCCTTACTTTCCATAACAGATTACTTCATTTCTAAAGTAAGACCAACTAATAAGGGCAGTGTCAACAAAAGGAATCGCAAATAAGAGAACAGGCCTCTCCCTTAGACATCACTTTCATTTCATTCTTTATTTTATACCCTTTTTAGTTTCAATATGACTATGTGGCAAGGTTGACAGTTAGTCCACCAACAATTTAGCAACTAAATCAATTCTAGTTAGCCTTAAATGAAGACCTGATCTTGTGGTCTCTGTTACTTCTCCTATTTTTACTTTCCCTTTCCCATCAGATTCTGCACATTTAGGGAGGAAAACTACTTCTAAGTGAAGAGCTTATGGTATAGACTATCAAGACAAGTTGTGAACACTATGTGCACAAGTAAACAAATTCCAGCAAGATAAAACAACCTTAAGCAGATCAGAAGAAAATAGGATTCACATTTAGGTACCATGCTCACTATAGTTTCTAGGATTTCTGCTATGAATCATGAACAATTAGCATACACTTTTCACAAGTCCTAGGTATACATAATCTGCATCAGGTAATGACACAAGCATAGCACAGCCATGAACAAACAATCAAATTGTAGACCTAAGGCATGAACCTGCTACTCCTTTGTTCTATTATTAGACAACAAACAAACAATTAGCTTAACTTGTCTTACTCCATTCCAGGTGTAAGATTATTTAAGAGGAAAGGACCAATGAGACACCCCACTGTTGTACTCAGAGATTCAACACAATAGATTTATATTTTTTTCTAAATCTTTCTTTATTCATTCATTTTCTAGAAAAAGAAAGAAGGAGCACATCAGAAGCTATATCCAGAAACAACTGATCAAATTCCAACAACCCAGCTAAGATTTTGCCAATAGACTTCACTTCACAAATAGGGTAGTTCATGACTGGCTAGCAAAATAGGGATATTTACCTGTAATCACAAGCACACTCTACCAGCAAATCAACCATGTTCAACTGTATTTGCACATAAATAGTCTCATTTTCCTTCTCTTTATTTAAGTTGAACTTATTGTACCTTACTCTACTTAAGATCATGCTCAGTAAACTAATAACAATATTCAAGAAAAAGACAAAGGAAAAGGAAAGAAGACCTTCAAGACACCTATCACGACCAAAGTTACCGATCGTTCGGGCACCCACCTTATTATCACTAGTAGGCGAACCCTTACCCATTAATCCATTAATCATTAGCCAATTTCAACTTCTTTAATCATTTATTAACAGTCAATAGATAAGTGAATGAATGAATAAATAAAATAACTCATAATTAATAGATAATATAAATGCGGAAGTCTTAACTATTACACCTCTAGAATATGAAAGTCATCATACAAGGATTCTAACCAACAATGTCTAAAGAATGAATTATATCTCAAATATAATAACAAATAATGTCTAGAATGAAATTAGACATATGGTAAGAGAGATCTTCAGGTGGCATGGCATGGGTAGAAGCTCACCCTCAGATCTGATCGAGCAAACTAGCTTCAAGCTAGAGATCTCTGAACAAACACTATGTACCGGTGGATGGAATCTTCAAGTGGATGGAATCTCTGAAACACAATCTGCACTCAAAAAGGGTGCAGCAATGTAGTATCAGTACAAACACTATGTACCGGTAAGCATCATAGGCCGACTAAGATTAGTTCATGCATATAAGTGTAAAATCAACAAGATATAAAGATAGGCACTCAATACTCAAATCCAAGTCACAGAACCTCTCATAACAGAGTCACAGCCTAAGATGAAGCCTCTAAGTCATAAGTCTGTCAAGTTTCAATAATCTCACCTGATAATCATAAGTCCAAGTTTCGTCCCTAGGTAGAGTCACTAATCCATAATTAAACTCAGTCAATGGTCATATTGATATCACAATAGGCATTCAACATCCATATCAAAATCAGAACCAAGCGAGCATATAATAATGCAGAATAAAATGTAATGATGTGCAATGAAAAATATGATAATGTGCAATGCAATGAACTGGCCAATCACTCGCCTTGTACGTACATGCTAACTGATGTCATTTTTTAGTAGTCATGACCTACAGGGGACCCATGGTGTCCATGTACCACTCATTCTGGATTCACTCTTCGGACCCGAGCATAAACCTTTGCTCTGGAAAGAACCTTGGATGCGGGCCATATCAATATATCCCTTATTTCTAGAACGAACCTCAGACCGCAAGCCATAATCTAGGTAACATATGTGCCTTTCCATATATCTGTATGTAACGGTATTTCCTGCCCTCTTATTTTCCATGCTCAAATCATCAAGTACCATGTATCAAATAGTATCACAAGTCCAACAAGAAGATTATATTAACTTATTCACTAATTTAACATCACAATGTATGTCTCAACGTATTCCGGTTCATTAGTATGTATGGACTATGAACAATTAGCAATATCAATGTCAAACACAAGGCGTCATGCCACAAGTCTTCCAAACCATTTCCATTGCGCATGAGTGTATGAATGCATAAATGAGTGTAAACATGGTAAATCAATGCAAACCAATAAAGCAACAGGGAAGGTACAAGTCACAAGCCACAAGTCATATCAAGACTTGGATCAACTCAACCATGAAATGAATCATACAAACCGTCTCAACCAACATAAGAGTCTATGCCCCTCTTTACTTCCTCATATAGAAAGAACGCCTCATAACTAAGTCTTCTATCACCAAGAAACTGCACTCTTCCATATATTATCATCAACAGTAAATCATACATCAAGTGTTCATCTACGTACTATCATAAATATATAAACCACAATGCAGGTCTAAACTCAGTATCCTTCCTTTCTCGGATAATATATGTCACAACAAGAGAGAACTGAGTGCAACACGACAATTTAGGCAATAAATCTAATCACAATGATAGGGCAACAAGCCACCTTCAACAATAATCAACCTAGTAGAAATCCATCCCGAATCACCACAGTATGAATACAACTACACCTCGTATTTCAATACATAACGTAATGGCGATGAGCCCACAAAATCAGAAGTCATACCAACCTAGCTAATATCCAACCAAAACACCATGTCCGAAGACCTAATCATGCTTTCTCCTATAAATTCTACACAATACATACGTTTCGCTAACCAAAGTCTAACTAAAGTAAGTCATAACCTACCTGGAATGTAGAGCAGGAGCCACGAACTACTCCACACGAGTCTTCTATTTCTGAAGCGCCTCATAACGGTAAAAGTCTTACAATACGATGCTAAGTAAGCAATAAACCATGTATTTAAACAAGTATAACAATTTGGGGAAGAAGACCCACTAACTTCTACCATCTTCAATGGATGAAACCATCCTTAATGATGAATTTATCATAACTTCTATCTCTACAATCATTAACCTTCAATCCATAGGTTTCTAATCAATTTACCCTTCCAAATAGATTTTAGGACAAAATTTCCATTTTTATTAGAACCCTAAGTATCAACATGCAATTTCAACCATAAGAAATCAAATTCAATTCCTAGAAGGTGATAATCTATACTCCTAGATGATTAATCAACAACAAAATCAACAACCCACCAATTATTTAAGGGTTTACTAATTCTAGGGTTCTAGGATTTTCACCCACCATTGATGGACCTTAAAATAATCATGGAACTTGAATAAGAAAGGAAAAGGAAACAAATAAAGATGGGGACTTACCCACCAAGATGCTTTCACCAATGAATGGAATAAATTTTGCCTCTTTCTCTCTTGAAAATTGACTTTGTGGTCTTGGGAATAATGGTTAGGAGTTGGAGTATTAAAAAAGAGCAGTCTGCCCCCGTCAGTCGCTGGTAGCGGTCTCCAAACCGCTGCAGCAGTACCACTATAGCGGCCACTTGGTCGCTATAGCAGACTTGCTGGAACAGTCTGCACTAAAAAGGGCATAACTCCCTCATCCGGAGGCGAAACGCGACGATTCTTTTTGCTATGGCTTCGTAATTTTGATACGGATCTAATGGTTCTAATATCACTAAAGAAAGGTCGTTTGATCATTATGGATCCATTTCTATCCACAGACCTATGACAAAAACATCGAATACGAGCGCGACAAAACCCAAACCCATCCAAAACTCTTTGGAACCTCACCAAAAGTTGTGGACAAGTTCCAAATCATCATATTAACATGTTGCAACTTCCAAAACATTGAGACAGGGTCATCCTAACCCGATGTTGACCGTGGTCAACTCTAACTTGCTAACTTAACTAGCTTCTCCATCAATGACTCAATTTACACTCGAACGTTGCGGAAACCAACCCAATGACTTCATTAAGTCATAGATCATAGGCAAAATACATCAAAACACCCCTAAACTATACCCAAAATGTCGATATCACACCTAAACTATACGAGCGACCTATTACACACCTTAACATCTTAAAAGTGAATTTAAGACCACCCTCCAAGATATTATACCACTTTCACAGCATGTGGCGTTCCACACGCGCATTCCACATCAGCGCCACGTGAAAATAATATAAATTTTATTATTTTCAGTACTTTTTCTTTTTTCTTTTTAAAATTATTATAATTTTTTTTTTGCAACTTCCTCTTCTTTATTCAACCTTCCCCCCAACCCCTCCCCTTCTCCTCCACATTACCGCCACCCCCAACCCCACCCCCTTTTCCTCCACCTTCCCGCCACCCCCTAAAGGGCTGTTCGTGCAATTTCTTTATTGTTACCCGTTTGAAGGGCAGTGTGTGCAATTTCTTCATTGCCTATTTGAAGGGAAGTTCATGCAATTTCTTCGTTGTTGTTTAACAACAATGAAGAAAATTTCCCATTTGATGCAAATTTCTTCAATATTTCCCATTTTATTTTATAGGTAGATTAGAGCAACAGATTTGCTATCAACGTTACATCAATGGAAATTTCACAAGTATACCAATGGAGGATTGTTGCTTTGGTGATGGAGTTTAACCGGGGAGGGGGACGAGAACGGCGGTGGGGAGGGAGCGGGAGGGTGGTGTTGGTGAAATGAAGAAAAAGGGTTTGGGGGTGTAGGGTGGCGTGAAGGTGGAGGAGAAGGGAGAGTGGGGTGGCAGTGGCGGTGGCAGTGGTTTGAAGCTAATGTGGGCAATATGTGGATGAAGAACATTCCTGCCAACCCCTCTTCTTTATTCAACCATCCCCCCAACCCCTCTCCTTCTCCTCCACATTCCCGCCACCCCCAACCCCACCCCCCCAAAGGGCAGTTCGTGCAATTTCTTCATTGTTTCCCATTTGAAGGGCAGTGCGTGCAATTTCTTCATTGCCCATTTGAAGGGCAGTCCGTGCAATTTCTTCATTGCCCATTTTAAGGGAAGTTCGTGCAATTTCTTCATTGTTGTTTAACAACAATAAAGAAAATTTTCCATTTGATGCAAATTTCTTTAATATTTCCCATTTTATTTTATAGGTAGATTAGAGCAACAGATTTGCTATCAACGTTACATCAATCGAAATTTCACAAGTATACCAATGGAGGATTGTTGCTTTGGTGGTGGAGTTTGACCGGGTAGGGGGAGGAGAACAGCGGTGGGGAGGGAGGGGGAGGGTGGTGTTGGTGAAATGAAGAAAAAGGGTTTGGGGGTGTAGGGTGGCGTGAAGGTGGAGGAGAAGGGAGGGCGTGTGGCGGTGGCGGTGGCAGTGGTTTGAAGCTGGAAGAGATGGGGGTGGCGTGGGGTGGCGTTGGGGGGGGGGGGGGCAGTGGTGATGGAGGAATAATTTTTTTAAAAAAATTATTTTAATTTTGACTTCACTTGCCTATTTTTGAATTATAATTTATTTATGCCACATCAGCTCTGGAGGGGTAAAAAATATCACTTTAAAGATGCTAAGGTGTGTAATAGGTCGCTCGTATAGTTTAGGTGTGATATCAACATTTTGGATATAGTTTAGGGGTGTTTTGATGTATTATGCCTAGATCATACTAATAGGACTTGGGGAAGAGTCAACAAGGTTAAATGGGTCAAAACACTATAACGACTAAACGGGTCGTTACAACACCTCACACACAACTCTACATAATGAACACAGAATCTCAAGACCATATGAACAGACAAAAACCCAAAGAACTTCAATAGTCTACATTCTTAAGTGACTTGACTATGATATTTTCCTCAATTCAGATCATGTTCTTATTAAATGAATCACACATTAAGCACAGGACCAAACAAGATATGAACATACGAGCACTACTAATCCTAAAAATATATATTCAAACTAGGCAAAATATTAAGTACTAAATACAAAAATGAGATAAAATAAATCAAGATTTACCTTTTAAATGCGCAGCCAAGAGAAGAACGGATTTGGGATCCTCTGTGCTTCCAAATCTCAGCAAACCCAGCCATACACAAAAAAAGAAAAGTAAGAACTGAATATTTTGACTGATACCCCAACTACTTGGTCTAGGTTTTTTCAAAAAATTTTTACTAGGAAGTTTTCTGAGAATCTGAGTTTTTCACTTCCCTTTTCCTAAAATTTTTCTTTATATATATATATATATATATATATATATATATATTTTCCTTGCTATTTTCTCAGTTTTTAATTTTTTCTCTCCAAAACAAGACTTGTTTCGTGCAAAGGCTGGGGTTCTATTATAGAACCAATAGAGCCCCAAAGTTCAAAATGAAATCAACAACAAAAGGTGTGGGACAAAACCCTTTTCCTCACAATCTAACCAAATAACCAACAAATCAACGATCTAGATCAGAAACAAGCCAACACATGGTCAGATCTGGCCCTCTTGGGTCGATCTGACCCAAAGAATATACCAGTGAAAACAATCTTAAAAGCAACAAATAAAGACGATCTTGACTAAAAGTTTGAAAACAACAGAGTAAAGTAATGATTTTACTATATTCGGGTAAGAGCAAACATGAAAAACGAGTAAACATTGGGATATTCACCATAATAAGCATGCAAAGGCTGTGCATATTAGCCCATGTTTGCAGATATGCCATTTTTGGCATGAAAGAGGTGAAGAAAGTTAAGGCGGCCACTGGGGTTTCATAGAAGAGGTAAGAGAGAGAGAGAAGCGGGAGAGGGGGGGGGGGGGGGTTTAATTTTGAAAAATAAAAAATGAAATAAGGGGTGGGGTGTATACCTATTATCTGTTTAAAGGAAAATTGGGCCGGGTCTCAGCCTGGTCTTGGGCTAGACTCGGTCTAAAATGCTGAATATGAATTGAGTTCGCATATATATATATATATATATATATATATATATATATATATATATATACCAATTCATAAAAACCATTTAAGGCTTTCAAAATGCTCAGCTCATTTATTTATTACTCGGGGACTCTGAGTGATAAAAATATATTACGGGAGGTCAAAAATTAGGTGTCAACAACGTCGACGAACTCTTGTGTCGAACCTTGAATTGCAATTTTTGAGATCCTCTCTCAAAAATTCTGCCCTAGTTAAGGGTTCGCGTCGATGATCGTCTTCTCTTGTTGATTGTCTTGAAAGGAATTTTTGAGGTCTCCTCAAAATTTATGCTTAATTTTGAAAAAGAAGTAAAAATGAAATAAGGGGTGGGTGTATACCTATTATCTGTTTAAAGGCAAATTGGGCCGGGTCTCAGCCTTGTCTTGGGCTGGACTCGGTCTAAAATGCTGAATATGAATTGAGTTCGCATATATATGTATGCACTTGGTGTATACATAGGTATATCTAATACATAAAAACAAGTAATTAGAAAAATATTAAAATTGAAGAAGTTTTAATTATGTGAAAAAATTATGCTGTTGTTATTTTATTAGACTAATTGAAAAAGGTCGGTGAAATTATTAATGGGCCTAAAAATGGCCTTCATTAATTAACCCAACATAATTATTTCAATTATGGCCTTGCGTGGCCTAATTAGCAATTTTGAAATTAAATTAAACTAGTAATTTCAAATAAAACATTAACAGGCTGATTTTGCAAAAGAACTCTAATTTTTGTAAATCATGAGCTAGCTAATTTATTTATGGCCAAGGAAAAAAAATACATTTATAAAAAAGATAAATTTTGCAGTAGTTATCACTTAATTTATTAATTAACTTAATTAAAACATTTAGGGGTAATTATGCCTATTTTTGACAAATCATGCAGATTATATAAAAATCAGAAGTTTAATGGGTTAAATAGTTATATTTTGATAATTTTAAATAAGTAAATAAAACCCTTCTTCTCTTTTTTGTTGTTTTAAAATTAAATTTAACAAAATCTCATAAAATTTATGATGCATGAAAATCCCTTTTATTAATTTAAGGGAAAGAAATATTAACCTAGACAATTCATAAAAACCATTTAAGGCTTTCAAAATGCTCAGCTCATTTATTTATTACTCGGGGACTTTGAGTGATAAAAATATATTACGGGAGGTAAAAAATTAGGTGTCAATAGTGTCGACGATCTCTTGTGTCGAACGTTGAATTGGATTTTTTGAGATCCTCTCTCAAACATTCTGCCCCAGTTAAGGGTTCGCGTCGATGATAATCTTCTCTTGTTGATTGTCTTGAAAGGAATTTTTGAGGTCTCCTCAAAATTTCTGCCCCAGTGTGTGATCAGCACTGATCGGCTTCTCCTGTTGATTTTCTTGAAAGGAGATTTTGAGGTCTCTTCAAAATTTCTGCTCCAGTGTGTGATCTACGCTGATCGCCTTCTCTTGTTGATTGTCTTGAAAGGAATTTTTGAGGTCTTTAAAAAATTCTGTCTCGGTTTAGGGTCGGTAGTGGCTGACTCTTGCATCGCTACTCTTACTCTGGAATTCTGCGTCCTTGAGGTTTCCTAGGGGCTTCTTAGATTTTTCGATTGGTACGACTGAGCTCAAGGAGCACCTACCTATCCTTCTGTGTCTTGAATCAGGTCGAACGTAGTTCAAAGCAGGGGAAATGGTGTGTTTTCCTAAAATGTGACCGAGTCCTATAAAGATTGCCTACATATCCTGTCTCGAGAAATTGGGTCATTGCGTAGTTCATGTAGGGGAGTCAGAAACGAACCTGTTTTGCCCTAGTGCCAAATTATGTGTGAGACTGGGATAGTGTTTATGAATTAGAATGATTTCGAAAAGCCATGAGTTGCGATGGGTTCGGGCGGATTTGAGTTGCCCATATGTACCCTAAAGACTTAAGCCAAATATTTAAGACAAATGGTGTCCATCCCTCAAGCATAGGGAAAAGGGTCTTGCAACCTCTTAGTTATAAATGTGGTCGGTGACACATTCATAAATAAGACTTTGCATGGACTTAGTTTCCACACTGCTTTGAGAACGTTGTCACCTCGATCTCTGAAAGAAAAGGGATTAAAATCGTCGTAGCGCTGAATTATGTTTGCTCTAAACACTTATGCTCTTTAAGAGTGAATTGGTGAAAAGGCAATCTCAAAAAGCGATCATCCTGTGCATCTTGGCGTGGATGGGGTCGACACGGTTTTCGGCTGGTTAGGGAGTTACGTATCCCTCTTTAGCATATTAGCTATGTTCTTGACGCGACTTGAGGCTCGTCGCCTCATAACTTTCTTGTCGTAGTGCTTGCAAAAGAATTCCCTAGTGGGATAGTGATTGACTCGTGTTGATCCCATTGAGAGTGCCATGATAGACTGGTGGTGATAGGAATATGAACCCCGGAAGAAGTGTTGAGAGAGTCGAGGGATAACTAGCCAATTTAGGGATGTCATATAAGGCGAGTCCCCATTTGCTTGGATTTTCGTGAAAGGAGTTATTTATTCGAATGGGTCATTTTAGAGTTTGAACAAAGTTGTCGACCATTTTGAACAAGTTGCCCCAGTTTCCAGTCTTTAGGGTACTCAATTCAATAATGTTCGTAAATGAAAATTTGAGGCGTTTGGCTGATTCAAAGACATACCCCAGATCCGTTCTGAGGGTCCTTAGTTTGAAACAGTGAAGACCGTACCCTTATGTAGGTTTGCCTACATATCTTGATGGAATAAGAATCAGGTCTGCATAGTTCACATCCGAAACTCATTCTTGACGGGAGGGTGGGTGGAGACTTGTAGCGTCTGAATGAACGATGAATGGAATTTTTTGAATGTTTTGAAATTTGTAGCGTAGCTCATGGGTGGGCTAATAGGGATCTGACTTTAGCATTTTTTTAAAAAAAGAAAACACTTTCGGTGGTCCCCACGAGTCAATCAGAGAATCTCAAAAGGGAAACTGTATTAGTCCATCGGTCATAATGAATGAAGCATTCATTTTGCCTGAGGCAGAATAGTCCAGGATTCGGTCGAAATGGAAGATTTCTGAAGACGACCTAAGGAACTAAATGAACAGAGAGAATTTTGACCATTTGACTGGTAACGAAACTATCAGGATTCAATTGTCTAATCATATGTTGCTAAGCATACATGCGTATCATCAAAGTATATGCGTATACGGTGATACTAGATTGAGATAGTGCCAACACAAACCCAGGAAATAGGCCTGGCAAGCCTAATCACACAAATGCCTTGACAATTCCTAACTAGGTCCAAACTTATCTCTTATATTAGCTTAAGGCTGAAATGGCCATTCTTATATTTATTCTAATGGGTTGGAACACTTTGGTTCATATCGCAAACCATCAAACACTAAGCATGAAAGCTTATGGTGATTTCTATCCCATTTTTGACTTAGTACGTACTCATATATTGCTGGTGTACATCTGCATACACACGATACATCTAATAGGATCAGGGTCTTATCAAAACCTATTTATACATTCCATGTATCCACTTCTTTTTAACTTAAGCAGTTTTCACTAATGCCCTTTTTTTTCATCCATCTAAATTATGATTCCTTTTATTATTATGATTAAGCGGTACTGGGCAGGGTTGACATAACTCCGACCTTTCCAAGCTTAATCATTTAAACTACTCCCTCTTGTCTATTGGTGACACCGTACCGGACTTTGTTGCAAGCAACTCTTAATCCCTCCAAGTGCCACCTTAATCTTATGATTCAATTAGGATTATCAGTCATCAACTTAAGTTGACTGTACTGAACTGGGTCACAAGCAACTCCAAGTCTTTCCCGTCTTCCCTTAAGTTTTTGACTCTATTAACCACTTAATTAATTTCGTTTTAGGAAATGCGACTCTCAAACTAATTCTAAGGAAAATCTTAACATAAACTTAGGTAGTCAATCAGCATTTATCAAACCAACAGAAGAAGGAACGAACGTTCAATTTCATACAATCCAAACAGGTCTCAAATGGAACACAAACATTCATAATTAATACAAGTAATTAATACACAAGGTAGTCCTCTTAATGATTCTTAGGTAGGTTTGAGATACCCAAGGCTCGTTTAGGAATGAATGCTCTAATTTGGTAGGGATTTGGTTCGCTCTATCCTAGTTATCAGAAGAGTGGGCTTTGACAGATGACCTAGCACCGGAGCAGACAACTGGGGTAGTACCGTTAGGGATGTTAGACGACCACGTACCAACCCCTCCCTATAACGGTTCCAAAAGAAGTATTTGGTTTTATAGTGATGGAACCACCACGTACTCCACTAGATTCCTTTGAAACAAAGTGTAAAGTAAATGCCAGGAGTGGCGGAGTTATGATATGCATGCAATGGCAGTTTTTATATACAGGAAAGGAAACACATAAGCAGTTTATACAAGAACTCATATTATATTGAAACCCTTACGGTTAGAACCGAAAGTCCCCAGCAGAGTCGCCATCTGTAACGGTTCGCATTTCACGAGCGGGGTTAGTGCTCGGAAAGCTACTTCAAACTCGTTGCTGTTCTTTCGAACTTTGTTTTAAAAGAGTCGCCACCTAATTTTTAGGAAATTAGGAAAACCAGTGGTCAAGGGTTTATTCAAATACAGTGAAAAATCCTTTGTAATCCAGAGTTCTAGGTAAGGGTTCTGATGATCCCCTGGGGAAGGTGTTAGGCACCCCAATATTAAGGATCCGTAGAATACGATTGACGTTCGAGCTTCAATGTGTGATTATGTATAAATTGCTTACGTTTTGTTTAGTTTCCTGTATAAATACGTCATGGCATATCATTTTGGCTTTAAAAGAGTTAAACAAATTCCCTTTAAGTAAGGGTACTTTGAGTTCGGATTTAAAATATCCGGAGAAAAATAGTTTATCCTTTTACTTATAAGGATAGTATGCTGGGTATATCCCATCTTAAAGTAATGCCATGTGTTTGTATGTAAGAAAAAATATATATGTATATGTATGTGTACAGGCTTTATTTAATTCATACATTCTCTATATTTTATCTCTTCAGTCAACCGCATCCTCAGGCTTTAGCCCAAATGTTTCTTTTACTTTCTTTTCTCAGATTTCTCAAATTAAAGTACACTTTTAAAAAGGTATTCAGAAATAATCAACTTTTTGCAAGAAAAATATACTTTCACTTTTATTTATTTTAATCAAGTGGAATTGTAACGACCCTTTGAGTCGTTATGGAATTTAGGACCCCATTGGGAATTCCGAGGCCGCGGGTGGATTCGTAGGGCGTCTTTTTGTATGTGTGCATGTTTGTATTGTGTTTTGAGGCCTTAGCTGAAATGTGGGGTGATAGGAGGAAAACTGGACAGAAAACCGACCTCACTGCCCAAAATGGACCACTGCAGCGGTGGGATTACAGCTGTGGCGGTACCGCTATAGCAGTGCCTCGACCGCTGCAAGCGGCCATCCATTTCTTTGGTGGCCGCTGTGGCAGAAGATGAACCGCTATGGCGGTACCACTATAGTGGTGAACCGACCGCTATAGCGCTCAGGTGGGAAAGTTAGGGATTGCTATAATGATCACTTGACCGATATAGTGGGACCTCTACAGCGGCGGAGTGACCGCTGCAGCGGTCGACGGGAGGCAGTAGCCCGGTTTTAAATGCCTTAGTTTTATTTTCTCATTCATAATACCCCAACACACTTCCCAACAAACACTTAGAGAGAATTTTCAAGCTAGGGCAAGACAACCTTGAGAGGTAAGTTCCATTGCTTTTCATTCTATCATTCCTTTCCCCTTTATTATTGTAATCATCTCCATGGGTCTTTAATGGTGGAATTGAAATAGAAACCCTAGAATATTAATAAACCTTCTAAACTTGATGCGTTATGATTATTATCGCTTAGTTATCATCTAAATGCGTTGGTTAGTTTCTATTTTTCATAAATTGAACATTTAGAGACATAAACTAAGTGATTGGAGACCTAGGGTTCTATAAAAATTGTGTCTTTGCCATAGAAAACTTGTTGTAATAGGAATGTTTGATAGAATGTGGTATGAATTGATGATGTATGAATGTTTGGAGCTTTTATAGGTTGTTTATCACCTAGAAAATCATCCCCCTTAGAATGGGCAGAAGGAAGGGTAATTTCTTGCCTTGGTATTTGCAATTTGAGCAATGTGTCTCATTAAGCCTTCTATTTTTAGACCGCGAACGTATTGAGGCCTTGAGGAAAGAAAAGGTTGTAGCAGAGTGACAGACATTGTTCTAGCTTTACTTTGAGGTAGGTTACGATTTACTTGAGTTAGACTTTGGTTAGTTGAATGTATGTTTGTGATTTCATTAGGAGAAAGCATGTCTAATATTCATTACATGATATTGTGTGGTTAAGCTCCTATGTGTTTGTGATTGAATGTTGTGTAGGCTTCATGCCATTATTCCTGTGTGATTTAATCTACAGTGGTTGTATTGTGATGAGAAGTTAATATAGTCTTCTCGAGGGTATTGTGACATGAAATGATAAGGTGAATATGGATACTGAGAAGGTAAGAAATACTGTTCTTTAAAAGGCATGACAAGGAACACATGTCGCCAAGATTATGGGCTCGTGGTCCGAGGATAGTTCCGGAAATAAGAGTTTGTTGTTATATCCCGCATCTGTATAAGGGTCCGTATAACCTGTCCAGAGAAGCGCCACTCACTGGCAGTATTATGCGGTCACTTATACGGATCGTATAAGTGCCCATATAACCATGTCGGGCAGCTTTTAAATTTTTGTAAAAAGAGGACCCAAGTTCTTATTTTTCATTTTCCTCATTCTCCACACTTCAAGAGAGCTCTAGAACATTCTCTATACCATAGTAACTCATATCCAAGGGAAATCAAAGATTACGCACTAAGAGTCAAGAGAATGAAGTGTGTGGATGCTCACTAGGGTTAATAGAAGTCAAGGTTTCCTTTGGAATTGATGTCGGGGCTTTCTCAAGTGAAGTATCTTCATCCAAAGACCATTCTTATATCATCAAAGGTGAGTTTTACACCAATTTCATGTTATTAAAAGTATTGAGTTGTTGAAAGACTTAGATTAGAGAAGGAACTAGAATAAATATAGAAATAATGGTATTTTGAGTAGTAAGATAATTTGAGTCATGATTCCTAGTATGAGATGAGTATAATCTTGTTATGAATAATCCTAACGTCATTGAGGAACTATTATGTGAAGAACGAGTATGGTGTTGTATAGTAGTTGTGGTTATGGATGACTTTGAAAGTGAATTTGAGAAGTGAACAATGTTTTACTTGAGAAATCTATTGATTCTGATATTATGGGTGTTGCTATTGCTATTTGGGAGTTGTTTATAAGATGGAGAAAGTTGTCGAAACAAAGGAAATGCTGCCCAATTTTCATTAGCTCTTAGTCGCTTTAGTTTAGACTCAAGCATGTTTCGAATGATCTAACCTTAGTACGAATTCTCTTGTATGTAGAATTGTGAGCTTGGAAGGAAAGCGTTTAGTCGAAAGTTAAAGAGACATAAGGGTATGTAAGGCTAGTCCCTTTCTTTCGTTAACGGATGACTCTTATATTACTACCTTCCATATGTTCAATGACCTTCTTACATCCCAAAAATGTGAAAGTTCGTGATTCTTAAGAGCTTTTTATGAGATAGAAATGTGATATGTTCCATGATAATGATGCTATTATGAGCTTGATAATCCTATTTTTATGATTTCATTGATGTTATTTCTTGTTATTGCCTCACCTTATGATATTAGTTCCTTCAAGGTGAGACATAGCGATGATGATTATTCCATAATGTAATCGGAGGTTCCCGATCATACGTCACTCTGATAGAGTTACAACTTTTACTTGAGCTCTCATGCATGCTTCATATTATGTATATGTAAGATTACACCGTGCCTAGTTGGCTGGGCAGACACCACTAGTGCGCGGCTTGAGATGTTTACCCCAGACGCTGGCTAATAATGATCACACCGTACCTATATGGTCGGGCAGTTTATATATGTATAAATGATATGATGATGATGTTTTTTTAAAGTAGCATGCATGATTCCGCCTTCAGAGGCAATCAGTTGCAGGTTATCTCTTTATCTTATGATCTCTTATTTCTCCATTATGTTATTGTACATGCCTTGCATACTCAGTACATTGTTCGTAGTGACGTCATATTTCTTTTATGGACGCTGTGTTCATTCCCACAGGTAGACCGGGAGAAGGACCGGACACTTAAGAGCCTTATCAGCAGTTGTACATGAGCGCCCTACTACTTCGGAGGTGCAGCCTATTGGTATATTCTTTTGTGTACATATTTGGGGTATGGTGGGGTCCCGTCCCATCCTTATTCTTTCAGTACTCCAGTTAGAGGCTCGTAGATACATATGTGGGTAGTAGATATTCTGTGAACTCTTTAGCGTATATCTTGCATATTATTTTGTAGCCTCGTGGGCTTGTACATGCACGCATATTTTAAGGAGTAATTGTAGATCGTTTCATAGTAAGCTTGGCTTGAGAATTGTGTTGATCCAGGTTGAACATAATAATGAGCATGATGAGTGGTGCTCGGTTGGTTAGCTTCGGATACCCATCATGACCCTCTAGTTGGGTCGTGACAAAAGTGGTATCAGAGCAGCTCTATCCTAGGCTGTGTCTACGAGCCATGTCCAGTAGAGTCTTGTTTATGGGTGTAAAGTGTGCCACATTTATAAACAAGAGACTGCGAGGCATTTAGGAATAATGATCATTTTTCTTCTTCATAGAACGTATGATAGAGCTGTAATGTAAGATTCCTCTTTTCTTTCTAATTGTGCATTATGGTTTCAGCTATGCCTGTGAAGAGGAAAGCAACAGTCGCCCGAAAGGGCAAGACTGCAACAGGAAGACGGGTTGAACAGGAGCCACCGACAAATATATAGGAGGGTGAGTCCCATAATGAGGCTCCATCTCGTACTTCCCATACTTCACCTATTTTAGCGGAGCATGAAGGGGCCTCAGCTCCAGCTCTAATGCCTCCAGTTCCTCCAACGGGTACTTTGGGCCAGTAGATGACCAAGGCTATTTGGTTATTGACGCAGTTAATTGCTGCTCAGGCTCAGCGGCAGAGTACGGGTCCTAGTGACTGAGCAATCAGTGCCAGAGCCTGTGTTTTTTTTAGTTTGAATCTTCCAGAATTTTTTGGTTCGAAGCCGGATGAAGACCCGCAGGGTTTCATAGATGAAATGTTAAGGATGCTGAGAATAATACATGCTTTCGATACCGAGTCAGTGGAGTTAGCATCCTATAGGTTACGGGACGTAGCCGTTCTATGGTACAATAATTGGATATCTTCGAGAAAGGAAAATGCACTTCCCCCGGTTTGGCTAGAGTTTGTAGATGCTTTCATTTGCCACCCGAGGTTTGAAGGGCCCGAGCTGACAAGGTCTTGAATCTAAAGCAAGACAATATGAGTGCTCGGGAGTATGTTCTCCATTTTAACTCATTGGGTAGGTATGCTCCGACCATGGTAGTCAATATGGGAGACCGGGTGCATCGATTTGTGAGTGGCTTAGGGCCACATTTGATTAAAGATTTCCTGACAGTTTCACTTCAGGAAGGGATGGACATCTCCCGTATTCAGGCTCACGCTTAGAATTTGGAAGAGCAGCAGTAACCGCAGAGGGGTGCGTATGATATTGATAGAGGGCATCGTAAGGGGACCAGATTTGCCGGTGGTAGTAGTGAGTATAGAGAGGATCAGAGGCCATAGTACTCCAGATATTCAGGCCAATCCGCTGCTAGTGCACCTCCTCGATATGCGGGTAGGAGATTTGATCGCCCCGTTTATTCTGGACTGGGTCAGAGTTCGAGAGTTTCGGGTTCTCCGTTTGGAGGTGATCCCAGTCAGAGGATACCACCATTACCACTATGCAGCCAGTGCGGTTGATTACATTTGGGTCAGTGTCGCCGAGGCTCATATGCTTGTTATGCCTGTGATCAGACTGGCATATGATGCGAGATTGTCCCTCGATGAGTGGCAGAGTTGGGGCCCAGCTTGCGGGATCAGGATCCGGTTCTTTTTCGTCCGTCCGCCCCATAGGGCAGACTCCCCAGACTTCAGTAGTCCATGGTAGAGGCAGAAGGGTAGCATCCAGTTTAGGTGGCCCTCAGCCTTGTATTTATGCCTTAGCCGGACGATAGGATCCTGAGTCCTCCCATGATGTTGCCACAGGTGTATTATCGGTATTCTCTCATGATGTTTATGTCCTGATTGATCCGGGTTCAACTTTGTCGTATATCACTCCTGATATTGTTGGTCGTATTGGGGTGAAACCCGAGCCAATTAAACCTTTTGAAGTGCCTACTCCTGTTGGTGACCCGGTAATAGATAGACAAGTATATAGAAATTGTGTGATTGTGGTATGTGGTCGTCAGACTAACGCTGATTAGATTGATCTGGAAATGCTAGATTTCGATATTATTATAGGTATGGGCTGGTTGGCTTCTTACTATGCTAATGTGGATTGCAGGACAAAAATAGTTCGGTTCCAATTTCCGAGAGAACCAGTGCTTGAATGGATGGGCAACACAGCATCTCCAAGTGGTAGGTTTATTTCCTATCTCAAAACAAGGAAGATGATTGCAAAAGGTTATATTTACCATTTTGTCCGGGTTCATGACACCGAAGAAAAGCCGCTGACTCTTCAATCTGTCCCGGTAGTAAATGAGTTTTTGGATGTATTTCTAGATGAACTTCCAGTCTTCCACCGGAACGGGAAATTGGCTTTACTATTGATGTGTTGCCGGATACTAAACCCATATCGATTCCTCCTTACCGAATGGCTCCTGCAGAACTGAAAGAGCTAAAGGCACAACTGAAGGATTTCTAGAGAACAGATTTATTAGACCCAGTTCATCGCCATGGGGAGCACCCGTTTTATTCGTAAGAAAGAAAGATGGTTCCCTACGAATGTGCATTGACTATAGGAAGTTGAACAAGGCGAAAATAAAGAATAAATACCCACTTCCAAGAATCAATGATTTGTTTGATCAATTGCAAGGCGCTAAGTGGTTTTCCAAGATAGACCTAAGGTCAGGATATCACCAAGTGAGAGTTAGAGAAGAAGATATTTCGAAAACGCTTTCAGGACCAGATACGGTCATTATGAATTTCGAGTGATGTCATTTGGGTTGACTAACGCTCCAGCAGTGTTTATGAATTTGATGAATAATGTGTTCAAGCCTTTCTTAGATCTATTCATAATTGTGTTCATCGATGACATCCTGGTGTACTCTCGATCAGAAGGAGAGCATGCAGATCATCTATGTACTGTCCTTGTAATTCTTCGGACTCGATAATTATATGCCAAGTTTTCAAAATGCGAATTCTGGTTGAATTTCGCAACCTTTCTGGGCCATATTATCTCCGCTGACAGCATTCGGGTTGATAATCAGAAAATTGAAGTTGTGAAGACTTGGCCAAGGCCTACAATGCCTACAGAAGTCTGTAGCTTTCTGGGATTAGCAGGCTATTATAGAAGATTTGTGGAAGGATTTTCTTCTATTTCGGCACCCTTGACGAAGCTAACTCAGAAATAGGCAAAATTTCAATGGACCAACGCTTGTGAGCGCAATTTCCAGGAATTGAAAGATAGGTTGACTTCAGCCCCAGTCCTGACATATCCAGAAGGGTCGGAAGGCTATGTTGTGTATTATGATGCCTCCGGTGTTGGGATGAGTTATTTATTGATGCAGCATAGTAAGGTCATTGCCTATGCCTCCAGGCATTTGAGGAAACATGCGAAGAACTATCTGACCCATGATCTTGAATTAGCTGCAGTCATTCATGCGCTAAAGATGTGGAGACATTATTTGCATGGTGTTCATGTTGATATTTATACAGATTACAAGTCTCCAGTACATTTTCAAACAGAAGGAGTTTAATCTACGGCAAAGGCAATGGTTAGAGTTACTGAAGGACTATGATGTGAGTATTCTATATCATCCCGGAAAGGCGAATGTGGTAGCCGATGCACTTAGCCATAAATATTTGGGCAGTCTATGTAATGTTCGGCCGGAGAAGAAAGAATTAGTCTGTGAGCTCCACCAGCTAGCTAGCCTAGGAGTTCTTTTAATGGATTCAGGCAATACAGGAGTTGATATTCACAACCCAACTGTTTCATCCCTATATATGGAAGTGAAAGAGCTCCAATATGAAGACCCTAAGTTGAGTTATTACAGAGATATATTTCCCCAGAAGGGAAAGTCACCATTTGAGATTTCTACAGATGGGGCTCTCAGATATCGAAACAAGCTATGTGTCCCGGACGTGGCAGAATTACGTCGTCAGATTGCGGAAGAAGACCATTACTCCTGCTATTATGTTCATCCAAGAGCAACAAAGATGTACCATGATCTCAAGTCAATGTATTGGTGGGATGACATGAAGAAAGATATAGCAGAATTTGTAGCTCAATGCCCAAATTGCCAATAAGTGAAAATCGAGCATCAAAAGCCAGGAGGATTGTTGCAAGCTATGGAAATTCCAACCTGGAAATGGGAGGTAATTAAAATGGATTTTATTTTAGGCTTGCCTCATTCTCGGCATAAGTATGACTCCATATGGGTGATTGTTGACGGATTCACAAAGTCAGCTCATTTCCTACCAGTCAGAACTACGTACTCAGCAGAAGATTATGCAAAGTTGAATCTTCAAGAGATAACGCGACTTCATGGTGTCCCAGTATCCATTACCACAGATAGAGGGGCACAATTTATAGCTAAATTCTGGAAGTCTTTTCAAGAAGGTTTGGGAACTCAAGTGTGACTCAGTATAGCATTTCAACCACAGACTGATGGATAAGATGAACGCACTATCCAGACCTTGGAAGTTATGTTGCGGGCATGTGGATTAGAATTTGGAGGTAATTGGGATGAACATCTGCCACTTATCGAATTTAAATCTAATAAAGTTATCATTCCAGTATCCAGATGGCCCCATATGAGGCTCTATATAGAAGAAAGAGTAGATTGCTAATTGGATGGTTAGGTCCAGAATTGATTCAGCAAGCGGTGGAAAAGATCAAGCTTATCAAAGACCGATTGTTGACATCCCAGAGTTTCCAGAAATCTTATGCGGACAATCGTCGGTGAGACTTGGAATTCCAAGTTAATGATTGGGTATTCCTGAAAATGTCGCTGATGAAAGGTGTAATGAGATTTGGTAAGAAGGTTAAGCTTAGTCCTCGTTATATTGGGCCTTACAAAATTATATGCAAGGTGGGCCAAGTAGCTTATGAGCTAGATTTACCTCCAGAACATGAATCAGCCCATCTAGTTTTTCATGTGTCAATACTCCATAAGTGTGTTGGAGATCCTTCTAGAGTCGTGCCTATAGATGATGTTCAAGTTACAGAGAAGTTGACTTATGAAGAAATACCCATTGCCATACGAGATAGGCAAATGCGGAAACTCAGAACCAAGGATGTAGCTTCAGTTAAGGTTTTGTGGAGAAACAGTAATAAAGAAGAGATGACGTGGGAGGCAAAAAAAGATATGGAGTCCAGATACCCGTACTTATTTCCACTCCCAGAAGAGGTACTAGATGAGACGCCATTGTTCCTAGGTATGTAATGCTTTCTCTTAATGCTTTTGGTCGTATGTGGCCATGTATTCTTGCTGTTATTATTTTAGCCCTGTGAGGTGATGTTATTTTGGGTTGCTGTGACAGGATGGTAGTGACATATTACAGGGGAAACTCTAGCGAAATTTTTGTAACATTCTCGAGAACTTAACATTCGAGGACGAATGTTCTTAAGGGGGGGGGGGAGTGTTACACCTCGGAAATTTCAGGTCGTTGTGTTGTAAATAGACTAACGCGAACTTAAGGTGAACATGAAGTTCTTATGATATTTAGGATAGTATGTGGTAGTGTCAAAGCGTATACGATAAGATTTTAAACTTATATGAATCGGTGAAACTATGTTCGTCGAAGGAAGAAAAGTATTAGTCGTGGTTGAAGAGCTTTTTGCAAGTATCGAGTTAACAATTATTTAGTAACATCTTGAGGAGGAGTTATAGAGCTCTTTATATGGTTAGTGAAGTATTATACAAGTGCCAAGAAAGCTCCACAAAGTTTATAAGTCAAACGAAGTGACAAGAACAATTTCGGAAAAATGTGAGTTATACGATCACTTATAAGGTCCGTATAAGGATCCGTATAACCTGTCTAGAGAAGGGCCAGTCACTGGTGGTATTATACGGTCACTTATACAGACCGTATAAGTGTACGTATAACCATGTCGAGCAACTTTTAAATTTTCATAAAAAGATGACCCTAGTTCTTATTTTTCATTTTCCTCATTCTCCACACCTCAATAGAGCTCTAGAACATTCTCTATACCATATTAACACTTATCCAAGGGAAATCAAAGATTAAGCACCAAGAGTCAAGAGAATGAAGTAGGTGGATGCTCACTAGGGTTAATAGAAGTCAAGATTTCCTTTGGAATTGAAGTTGGGGTTTTCTCAAGTGAAGTATCTTCATCTAAAGACCATTCTTAATCATCAAAGGTGCGTTTTACACCTATTTCATGATATTAAAAGTATTGAGTGGTTGAAAGACTTGGATTAGAGAAGGAACTAGAATATGAGCTCAAATATGGAAATAATGGTATTTTGAGTAGTAAGCTAATTTGAGTCATGATTCCTAGTATGGGATGAGCATAATCTTGCTATGAATAATGCTAACATCATTGAGAAAGTATTATGTGAAGAACGAGTATGGGGTTGTACTGTAGTCGTTGTTATGGATGACTTTGAAAGTGAATTTGAGAAGTGAACAATGTTTAACTTGAGAAATCTATTGATTATGATATTATGGGTTTTGCTATTGCTATTTGGGAGTTGTTTATTATATGGAGAAAGTTGTCGAAACAATGGAAATGTCGCCCAATTTTCGTTAGCTCTTAGTCGCTTTAGTTTAGACTCAAGCATGTTTCGAATGATCTAACCTTAGTATGAATTCTCTTGTATGTAGAATTGTGTGCTTGGACGGAAAGCGTTTAGTCAATAAAGTTAAACAGACGTAAAGGTATGTAAGGCTAGTCCCTTTCTTTCGTTAAGGCATGGCTTTTATATTACTACCTTCCATGTATTCCATGACCTTCTTACATCCCAAAAATTTGAAAGTTCATGATTCTTAAGAGCTTCTTATGAGATAGAAATGAGATTTATTCCATGATAATGATGATGATGATGATAATGATTCTATTATGAGCTTGATAATCCTATTTTTATGATTTTATTGATGTTATTTCTTGTTGTTGCCTCACCTCATGATATTAGTTCTTTCAAGGTGAGACATAGCTATGATGATTATTCCATAATGTAATCGGAGGTTCCTGACCTTACGTCACTCCGATAGAGTTACAGCTTTTACTTGAGCTCTCATGTATGCTTCATATTATGTATATGTAAGATTACACCATGCCTAGTTGGCCGGGCAATCACCACTATGATAGGCATAGTGGGCAGCTATGATGATGATTACACTGTGCCTAATTGACCGGGCAGACACCACTAGTGGGCGGCTTGAGATGTTTATCCAAACGTGGGCTAATGATGATCACAGCATACCAATATGGTCAGGCAGTTTATATATGTATACATGATATGATGATTATGTTTTTTTAAAGTAGCATGCATAATTCCGCCTTAAGAGGCAATCAGTTGCAGGTTATCTCTTTATCTTATGATCTCTTATTTCTCCATTATGTTATTGTACATGCCTTGCATACTCAGTACATTGTTCGTAGTGACGTTATGTTTCTTTTATGGACGATCTGTTCATGCCCACAGGTAGACAGGGAGACGGACCGGACACCAAGGAGCCTTATCAGCAGTTGTACAGGAACACCCTACTACTCCGGAGGTGCATCCTATTGGTATATTCTTTTGTGTACATATTTGAGGTATGGCGGGGTCCTGTCCCATCTTTATGCTTTCAGTACTCCAGTTAGAGGCTCGTAAATACATATCTGGGTAATAAATGTTCTGTGATCTCTTTACTGTATGTCTTGCATATTATTTTGTAGCCTCGTGGGCTTGTACATGCACGCATATTTTAAGGAGTAATTGAAGATCGTTTCATAGTAAGCTTGGCTTGAGAATTGTGTTGATCTAGGTTGAACATGATAATGAGCATGATGAGTGGTGCTCGGTAGGTTAGCTCCGGATACCCGTCATGACCCTCTAGGTGGGTCATGACAAAAGTGGTATCAGAGCGGTTCCGTCCTAGAGTGTGTCTACGAGTCGTGTCCAATAGAGTCTTGTTTATGCGTGTGAAGCGCGCCACACTTATAAAAAAGAGGTTGCGCGATATTTAGGAATAATGACCGTCTTGCTTCTTCATAGATCGTGCGATAGAGCTATAATGTAAGATTCCTCTTTTCTCTCTAACTGTACGTTATGGTTTTAGCTATACATGTGAAGAGGAAAGCAACAGCCGCCTAGAAGGGCAAGACTGCGATAGGAAGACGGGTTGAATAGGAGCCACCGTCAAATATAGAGGAGGGTGAGTCCCATAATGAGGCTCCATCTCGTACTTCCCATACTCCACCCATTTTAGAGGGGCATGAAGGGGCCTCAGCTCCAGCTCTAATGCTTCCAGTTCCTCCACCGGGTGCTTTTGACCAGCTGATGATCGAGCTTTTTCCGTTATTGATGCAGTTAGTTATTGCTCAGGCTCAGCGACAGAGTACGGGTCCTAGTGACAGAGCAACCAGTGCCAGAGCCCGCGTTTTTATGAGTTTGAATCCTCCAGAATATTTCGGTTCGAAGCCAAATGAAGACCCGCAGGGCTCATATTTTGGTCAAAATTGATTTTTCTTCTCTCCAAGGCTCTTCTCTCTCTCTCTTCAGATTTTTCTGGTGTTCTTGGTCTGAAAAATGTGGAGAAAGGGCTGAAACTTTACTTAAATAGGCATGGGTCATGGGCCTAACCCGGTTGGGCCCGGATTGGGCCTAGCCCATTGACCTTTCTGCCTTACAACGTCCGTATCTCATTATCCCGACGTCACCTATGGACCCACGACCTATGGTTGGAAATCTAATTCAATTATCTACAACTTTCATTCTGGGAGTTTTCCCAAATTCCTAAATACCGATAGGGTTATGGCCTCCCGAAGTCAGATCACCCAAAAACGTAACTTAAAATTATTTGTTTGGAGGATTTCCACTTTGATTTGGCTCAAGGGTCCTTCTTGAGTTGTGTTTAACTTCACATATGAGATTGATATAACTTGTCACATGTCCCTAAAAAAAATCTCGACGTGTGGACCCCACCTCGGCTTACGAATAATCCGACGTACAAAAAAAAATACGGGATATAATACTATCAACGTGAGTTTAAATTATGTAGCAACAACATGATTGTCAATTTTTGAGGAAGCACGTGTCACGCTCATGCTCTACAAACGCGGGGTATAACATCCTCCCCCCCTTTAAAAACATTCGTCCTCGAATGTTGAGGTAGAGTTCGCTTCGAGGTAGATATCGATGTTCTTACCCGTATTTGTCCGTATCTACTTTACTTACTTGCAATCTTACTTGCTCGTTAAAACTGAACTTATCTGAATTATGTAATCTATTCTCCTTCCTTGTGGCCAAAGTTTACGCCTGAACTCAAGGTCATCCCTTTTTCTTATTATTCATTTGTCCACTAACTCTTTATACTTTATCGCTTTCATCGTCTCTTCAGTCTTTGTTGTTTACATTCTTGTATGCCCTTTTCATGCCGTGCTTACCACATACTTTTATCTAATTCGATCTCATTTTCTTTTTATTCAGAAATTCTTGTTCTCTTCGATCTCCACGTATCTTTCTTATGTTGCACATATATCCCAAATATTTATCTCCTTGGAGTTAACTTATTCCTATTCTTACTTTCTTAAAGATAAATTCAAGACCGGTCATACCTAGTGTCCCCTGCTTTCTATAGCGGCCAAATTAACCCTTGCGGTTCCTTAACTAGTTTAACACTGAAATGTCCCGATTAATTTCTCTTCCCTTCAATCAGACTTCTGGCCCCTGGCTAGCTAACGGTAATTTTTGCACTTATGTCGAAAACATCTCAAACATCTTCTTTAATGATTTGTTTCCTTCAGTTTACTCTGAAAGTTTCTGATCCTTATTTTGGCTAATAACTTAGAGGTGAATTCAGAAGTTTGTCGAAAAATAACCAAGATTCTTGAATCATGCGGCGAATTCAGATCTTTTCATTCTTGCTTTTGTCTGTAACCTCCATTTGTCCCTTTTCTAATAAGATCCATCATATTGCTTGCTTCTTCAGTGATACTTTATATTCATATCATTTCATCTTCTTTTTAATACTTTTGTCGTACTTCTTAATTCCTTACAATGTCATCATAATTCCGTCGATGGTAGCGCCCAGATGGCTTGCAATAGCAATTCCTTACTAAGGACGGATCATTCTCATTATCTACCTTACCTCAGGTTACTCATCCAATGCGTCGAAAATACCGTAGCTAAGGGATTTATAGTCAAATGAGACTCAATTCGATTCATACTACGATCCTCAGCACCATTTCTTATACTCTTGTATATAATATTTTCTTAAAATCATTCTTCTCAAAGGTTGTAAGAGGATACTTACAACATACTATTCCACTATTCAAAATATTTTCAAATCTTTATATGAATCTTTCCTCCAACCTCTTCTCCTCTGATCTGGACGTCATTACAAAATAACTCATAAGTAGAAGGCTAATAGAGATTTAACGAGATTCCGTTCTTCTTTAAATATTTATTGTCGTTTCGACACTATTTTACTAGTCATTTTGTCAGGACGATCATTTATATGGTCCTATGACATATACTCCCACGATTTGATACATAAACGGTGACCTATGGTTTCATGATGCAGGAGGTGTTTTCAAAATCTCAGGTAGTACTGCTGTCGTGCTATCCATAGGCATATTGCCTTTCTTCTTTTTAACAAGCGTTGAGATTCCTATAAATATTCCTTTTTTATTCCATATTACCATACTCTATCCCTTTCACATACCTACCTTTGAATTTTTACCCAAATAGTCTCGTGCTTGCCCGTCATTTCTTTTGGAGGCTTTGCTCAATCATGTTTCTTACTTTTCACTTTTTTCCGACATTTTTATCTCCTTGCCTTCCATTTACTCACTCTCTTTCTTTTCCAAATATCGTTGTATTAGAACTTTCCAATCTTAACCTGTAGTGAAGATAACATCAGCTTACCTTGTAACACTTGTACCATTTATTTTTGTTGTCACTTGAACTTCGGTACCCTTGCTCGATTGATGCCTTCCATACCGTAACACCGGTTGCTGGGATACACATGCCCATCGATACAGTCATAAATAGGATACCATATGCATATATATATATATATATATATACTACCATCTCGCTTACAAAATGTTTCCAAATGCTATTCAACCTCATCCTAGTTCTAGAGCCGTGATGCACCTTCTTTCTCTTCACCGGTCTAATCCGCATCGTCCTACGCGACCTCCTTAAGGTTTCTAACCACTCCGCATGCTCTAACTTTCTTTAGGACACTCTAGCTTCTCATTTGTCTCTCATGTCTGGATTTATAGGATTTCTTGCACACTGCCCAGGGGGTCACCCATCCTAAGATTTCTCTCACCTTAGCACGCTTAACCTTGAAACTCCGATGAAATCAGGTGTATTGATGCTGATATAATCGCATCCAACTCACCGCATGATCTTCATCACATAATCTGGAGCAGGTTAGGGTCTTGACAACTTCCGAAACACTCTCGTAATGCATCTATCTCCTTTAACAATTACTATTTTAGCCTTCTCAATCCCCAATATTCACCTGTGTGTATGGCTACCTTTCATCCTGGATTCCCAGATTCCTGATGGTAGGGAACACACCTTCGTTGCCGTTACTTATAAGTACTCGGGTATCAGCCTATTTGGATTCCCACTCACCATTCTTATATGATAATCTACAGCAAAACTGATTGTCGACTTTACTTGAATCCTCCAACAGACCTTGCTCCAACTAAACCTCGAATGTTATCCATTTTAATCCTTCGGACTGCTAATCGTCTTTCTCGCAATTATTCTTCATGCCATGCCAAGTCCATAACCCTTCTGAAACAACGCATCTCACTTATTG
This sequence comes from Lycium barbarum, assembly GCF_019175385.1. Classification (NCBI taxonomy): domain Eukaryota; kingdom Viridiplantae; phylum Streptophyta; class Magnoliopsida; order Solanales; family Solanaceae; genus Lycium; species Lycium barbarum. The sequence goes on along the minus strand of NC_083345.1, from coordinate 50,540,663 downwards.
TCTATTTACAATATTTCCTTCCCACGCTTCCTTCTGTTAGGCGTACCTAACTAAATGACCTGATTTTGAAAGATTCTGGCATAATCTCCTTTACAATTCTTACTATTCAAAATCTGCACGCAGCAAATACCAACAATGCCTCACAGGGCATACGGTTATACGATACATTCCAGCCATCCAGAGCTTCCAATTTCAGGTAAATGAACAAAAATATCAAAACTTACCTCTGTGACTTCCCATATCATCACTCACCTTCTCCCGTCGATACTGTACTTCCGCTAAAATCAAGGGTTAGTATAAGGGAACTCACTTCCTATGACTTGGCTCTATCGCACGATCTTAGAGGTCAAAGAAGAGTAACCACCCTAGATGCCCCGTAGCCTCCTGTTTATAAATGTGGCGCACTTCACACCATAAACAGGACTCTACTAGACACGACTTTGCAGACAACCCCTAGGACGACCTGCTCTGATACCATTTTGTCACACCCTCACCTCGCTAGGGTGTGATGGGCACCCGACCCTTATTTAGGGCCGAGCGAACCCGCTGACTCTTACTACACACAAATTCGCTTGGGACTCCGAATTCAAACAAAAATGAAATACATAATAAGGTCTTTCAGAAACACTCTTTTCGTCGTTCTCAAGTCAAGTAAATCTGTAATCATATGGAATCTGTAACATAATGCGTAATAGTATGTCGGCTTGCAAAGCCGCTCACAAGACTGACATCCTATACACATGACTCTGTCTGCAAAGTCTCTAACATCAATTAGGAATCATAACATATGTACTCAGACTCGGCAACACTCCGGAAGGAAATGGAGCTCGCCAATCCCGCTGGAACATCTTCTAGCAATGTCTTCTACTCATCTGGGTGTACCTGCGTGGCATGAAACACAGCCCCCGAAGAAAGGGGGTCAGTACGGAATATGTACTGAGTATGTAAAGCATGAAACACAGCAAACAGAACCACAAACGGAATAAAAGTACAGAAAGTAAGTGCACTATTCAGAATACCAAAATGCTTACTTTTAAAACACAAATCATGCATGTCAACATCATATATCATATATGCATATAACAGATCCCGGCCCTCTAGTGAGGGACGCGGTGAACAGAATCATCATATGCCATCCTGGCCGCCACCCCCATATCATCATATACATATATACATATAGCAGATCCCGGCCCTCTAGTGAGGGACGCGGTGAACAACGCAGTGGAAGGCACACGATAATATATCCTGGCCCGGGACTCAGTGAAAGATACATTGAGGCATGCATGAGCAGAGTAGTGAGAAACTGTATGCACATAAATCAATTTTTAAGACTCGATAGATAGGTACGCTAGCCGACACTTGAAGGATCACAAACACGTTTCGGGTCAATCTGAGTTAGTATAAGAAAGTTATGGACATTTTAGTACAGAAACCTCTACGAACGTTCCAAAGCAATCCGAGACCGTCTACGAAAGTTAGGGACATTAATAGTTACAGAACCTTTTTAGGAACAGAAACTCTTTATGCTTATTCGTTAATCGATAATATAATAAGCTCGACTCTATTGAGTATACTCATATCAAAAAGTGAATAAGAATCATAAACAAACTTGGAAACAGAATCGGAATTAAAGAATAAAGTTACCCCAAGGTACGTATCATACCTTACTTCGCTCTAGGACATGCCAAAAGAAAGAAAGGGTAAGCCTTACATACCTGGAAGATAATTCTCGACTTTCAACTTACTTCCCGTTTTGTAACTCGCTTAAGAATTATTCGTAGCCTCGTACTCTACATATGGAATCATTCATAATATCATTAGGATCATCGTCGTACGTTCGTCTCGAAACTTTAATTAAAACCCTTTTAAATTCTGCCGAAATTCGGGCAGCATCTCCCCTGTTCATATGCCTTGCCCGAGATTCCAATTCAACAACCAACAACATCAACAACAATACCAATAGTATTAACATCATTTCAAATACCGACGTATGCCATAAACCAGCCCGCGCACTGTTTTCTAAATTTCTTAACCAACCAAATTTGCAATATAACTATTTAATAATTTTATTTCCATAGAGAAGCTGAAATTAACACTAACAACATCGGTAACCACATCCTCCACATTTTACAAGTTAAATACATTTATTTTCATCCAAAGTTTTCTTCAAATCTCGTTTCATAATTCGCAGCACCAATAAACGAATTTATCAGGCTATTCTCTCCGTTCCAATCCGTTAAAACTCTAAATAAACTCATTAACAATGAAAAGGAACCTTATTCATACCTTATGCATGCATCCACCACGTTATCACCCTTCTCCTTGGTTGATTTTTAGCTCAAATTGAAGACAACGTAGCGTACAACACTTTTCTCTTCATGGGCTTGGGGATTCGGGGCTCAGATTTTGGTCAAAATTGATTTTCTTCTCTCCAAGGCTCTTCTCTCTCTCTCTTTCCAGAATTTTCTGGTGTTCTTGGTCTGAAAAATGAGGAAAATGGGCTGAAATTTTACTTAAATAGGCATGGGTCATAGGCCTAACCCGGTTGGGCCCGGATTGGGCCTAGTCCACTCACCTTTCTGCCTTAAAACGTCCGTATCTCTTTATACCGACGTCACCTATGGACCCACGACCTATGGTTGGAAAGATAATTCAATTATCTACAACTTTAATTCTTGGAGTTTTCCCAAATTCCCAAATACCGATGGGGTTATGGCCTCCCGAAGTCAGATCACCCAAAAACGTAATTTAAAATTATTTGTTTGGAGGGTTTCCACTTTGATTTGGCTCAAGGGTCCTTCTTGAGTTGTGTTTAACTTCACATATGGGATTCATATAACTTGTTACATGTCCCTAAAAAAAAGCTCGACGTGTGGACCCCACCTCGGCTTACGAATAATCAGACGTACAAAAAAAAATACGAGATATAATATTATCAACGTGAGTTTAAATTATGTAGCAACAACATGATTGTCAATTTTTTAGGAAGCACGTGTCACGCTCATGCTCTGCAAACGCGGGGTATAACATAAATGACCATCCGGACCTCTTGGAATTCACGAATTTTCAAAAAAGGTCCGTTTACTCAAAAGTCTACTTTGAGTCAATTCTTTTTCGCTTAAAGCCCATATTTCACAAAAAATCGCCCGAATCAAATCTAGACACCTCGAGAAGTGTGCTAATGGACCCCTCAGGTCAAAAGTGAGCTAATCAAGCTCGGAAAGGGGCAAAAATGCTGGAAAGACTATAACAGCCAAACGGGTTGTTACCCAAAGCCATCTGCGAGCAACGAAATTTGAAAACCCTGATTTGGTGGACCAATTCAAAGTGATTTCCTTTTTTATGCAAATAGACAAACTGTGGTTGAGTCTGAGATCGGATGGGTTCCAAATCCTAACTGGAGAGCTTGACTCTTATGGGCATCTTATCTTGACCGGCTGCATAAGAAAAAGTTCCATATTTGCTCTTCAAGGGTCTGGATCCAGTTCAGTGTGTCTGCTCCTTCTTGGTGGCTCTGTACCTGCTTCCATAAGTTAATAGCATTGCAGATGTTCCACGTGACTTATGCATGATCCCTTTGATGAACAACCTTCTTGGCCTGCTTTTCTTGAATGAATGAACCTTTGGCAAAGCGTGTTTGAATGAATGGACCTTTTGGCATAACGGTTTGAATGAATGGATCTTTTGGCAATGTCTTTTAATGAATGGCCCATTTGGCAATGTTTTTTGTATGAATGGCCCTTTTGGCAAAACGCCTTTGAATGAATGGCCCTTTTGGTAGTGTTGTTTGTATGAATGGCCCTTTTGGTAAAACGTCTTTGAATGAATGGCCCTTTTGGCAATATTGTTTGTATGAAAGGATGGCCCTCTCCGCTTGGCCTTATTGGCAGTGCTTTGTTTATATAAATGAATGGCCCTCTCGGCATGGCCCTCTTGGCAATGCTTTGTTTGTATGAATGAATGGCCCTCTCGGCATGGCTGTCTTTGCTGTGCTTTGTTTGTATGAATAAATGGCCCTCTCGACATGGCACTCTTGGCTGTGCTTTGTTTGTATCAATAAATGGGCCTCTCGACATGGCCCTCTTGGCAGTTCTTTATTTGTATGAATGAATGACCCTCTCGGCATGCAGATGACAGATATGGCCCTTAATGCAGGACAATCTTTCTTTTGTCCGTAGTGTTGGTTGTGACTCTTGTGGTTGGGTACGCCCTTTTTTCATGACCCTCTTGGTCGGGTGTGTCTTTATGCTCATTCATGGTGACCTTCTTGGTCAGATGTATTTTTCATTCATTCACCTCGTGACCCTCTTGGTCTAATATTTTGTTGAGCTGCTTTTCCCTTTCATTACGAGCGAACACGGTTAACGATATTGTTGTCTTCCTGGTGACGTTGGGGAACCTGTGTCCATAAAAATAGGTTAGTTTCCTAAGAGGACTATTAGCGTCATCTCTCCTCTCCTCTTGGACTCGGTATTTCGAGAGATGGTTATTAGGATAAACTTATGCTAATCGTTGTTTGAAAAATCTAAAGACAAAGTTATAAAATATGTATCGTTTTCGTTGAAAATCTTGCTTTAATTTTCATGTCATGATATGCATTTTCGAATGAGGTTCTCCGGTCTTCCGGGAAGTTCTGATGTTAAATTTCTGGAATGGTAGAATTTTTGAGACCTTTCTCAAAAATTCTATCCCAGTTTCAGGTCTTGTGTTGCTTGACTCAGGCACCATCTTAGCGCGAAGGAATTTTTGAGGTCCCCTTAAAATTCTGCCCCAGTTTCGAGGTTGATGTTTGTTGACTCTTGCGTCGCTCCTTGTATTATGATTTTTCTGCTTTCTTTCGAATTCCACGTTTCCGAGGCTTCCTAAGGGTTTTGGGGGTTTTCTTTTGTGACGACCGAGCTCGAAAGCGTCTATGTATCCTGTTGCAGCAGGAATCAGGTCGAACTTAGTTCGGAATAAAGTAATTGATTTTTTGGTTTTTACTAATAATGCAACCGGGTCCGATGTGGACTGCCTACATATCCCACTGTGGAGAAGTCAGGTCATTGCATAGTTCATATTGCATAGATTCATTATTTTTCCTATTCTTTTATAAAAGTACGATTACAAGCAAAATACTGTTACAAGAAAAATATAGTAATGCGATTACAAGTAAATGAAAGTCCTAAATGCAATATTTCTTGAGGGCTTCTGCGTTGATGGCTTTGGGCCACTCTTGTCCATCCATCTCTGCTAGGACTACGGCTCCACCGAAAAGTACTTTTCGGACCATGTATGGTCCTTCCTAATTTGGTGCGAATTTCCCTTTGTATTTATCTTGATGTGCAAAGATTCATTTGAGCACGAGCTATCCTATTTGGAAGAGTCGGGCTCTAACCCGTTTGTTAAAAGCGCGAGACATTCTTTGACGGCACAGCTGTCCGTAACATACTGCGACCATTCTCTTTTCGTCTATCATGGCTGGCTGCTCGTACCGGCTTCTAACCCATTCTGCATCAACTAGCTCGGGTTCTTGAATGATTCTTAGCGAGGGAATTTCCACCTCTACTTGTATGACCGCTTCAGTACCGTAAACAAGCAAGTATGGAGTTGCTCCAGTAGACATCCGGGTTGTAGTTCTGTATCCCAAAAAAGCATAAAGCAACTGCTTGTGCCAAATCTTGTAGTTGTCAATCATTTTTCGAATAATTCTCTTGATGTTCTTGTTGGCAGCCTAAACGGCTCTATTCATATGTTGCCGATAGGCAGTAGAGTTCCGATGAGTTATCTTGAATTGTTCGCAGATGTCGTTCATCAGGTGACTGTTCAGATTAGCTCTATTATCCGTAATGATAGACTCTGGAAAATCGAATCGGCATATGAAGTTGTTCTTCACAAAGTCAGTCGCGGCCTTTTTGGTTACTGACTTGTGAGAGGTGGCTTCTACATATTTGGTGAAATAGTCGATGGTGACTAGAATGAAATGTTGTCCGTTGGATGCCGGTGGCTCGATGGGTCCGATGATGTCCATCCCCCTTGCCATGAACGGACAAGGTGAGCTCATTGTCTGTAGCTCTGTTGGAAGAACCTTGATCAAGTCTCCGTGAATTTGAAATTGATGACACTTTTGTATAAATTTGCAGCAGTCGTGCTCCATGGACATCTAGCAATATCCTGCTCTCAAGATCTTCTTGGCTAGGATGAATCCATTCATTTGAGGTCCGCATGTCCCTCAGTGTACCTCTTTCAACAGCTTCGTGGCCTCTTCGGTGTCCACACATCTGAGAAAATCGAGGTCGGGTGTCCTTTTGTACACTACTTCTTTGTTCAGGAAGAATCCATTGGCCAACCTCCTGATGGTCTTCTTCTAATTTCCTGAAATGTCATGTGGGTATAATCCTTTCTCCAGGTATGCCTTGATATCGGCGTACCAAGGTTTACCATCTAGTTTTTCCTCGATGTGAGCGCAGTGAGCCTGTTCCAAAGTGATCTCCGGTAGATTGATGTGATTGTTTTTAGGGTGCTGAATCATGGATGCTATGGTAGCCAAATCATCGGCCAACTCGATCTGAGCACTCGAAGTGTGGTTGAAATCAATATTCTTAAATCTTCCGCACAACCTTTTTATTCGATTCACATATGGTAGAATCTTGTCATTCCTGGTAGCCCAATCTCCTATTACTTTATGGATGAGTAGATTGGATTTTCCGATTACCAGCAGCTCTCGTACGTTCATGTCCAATGCCATCCTGAGGCTGAGAATACATGCTTCGTATTCGGCCATGTTCTTAGTACATGGAAAATTGAGTTTTACAACCATTGGGTAGTGCTGTCCTGTCTCTGATACTAGTATTGCTCCTATTCCTGACCCTTTGTAGTTGACTGCTCCCTCGAGGAACAGTTTTCATCTTGAGTATGGCTCGGTCACCTCTTCTTCTACAACTATTACTTCTTCGTCCGAGAAGAAGGTTTGCAGTGGTTCCAGTTTATTATCAGCAGTACTTTCTGCTAGCATATCGGCTGGTGCTTGTCCTTTGACTTCCTTTGTGCTACGTATATAATATCATATCGGCTGGTGCTTGTCCTTTGACAGCCTTTTGTGCTACGTATATAATATCAAATTCACTCAGTAGCATCTGCCATTTGGCTAACTTTCCAATGGCCATTGGCCGCCGGAAGTATCTCAGGGGATCCATCCTGGAGATGAGGTGAGTAGTGTATACTGATAGATAGTGTCTCAACTTTTGGGTGGCCTACGTCAGGGCGCAACATGTTTTTTCTATGAGGGTATACCTTGACTCGCAGGATGTGAATTTGTTACTCAGGTAATAGATGGCATGTTTCTTTTTGCCACATTTGTCATGCTGCGCAAACAAACACCCGAAGGCGTTTTCTGATACTGACAGGTATAGCAACAACGGACTCCCCGACCTATGTGGCACTATGACAGGAGGATTGGAAAGGTATCTCTTGATTGTATCAAATGCCTGCTAGCTCTCTTCTGTCCATTTTGTGGGAGCGACTTTTCTTAGCAGCTTGAGGATTGGTTCCACTATCACAGTCGAATGGGCTATGAATAGCCCGATGTAGTTCAGCCTTCCCAAGACACTCATGACTTCTTTCTTGGTCTTGGGAGGTGGTAATTCCTTAATAGCTTTGATTTTGGTAGGGTCTAGTTCAATGCCTCCTCGGCTGACTATGAATCCCAACAATTTACCCGCAGGCACTCCAAATGCGCACTTTGCCTGGTTTAGCTTCAGATTGAACTTGCAAATTCTGTCAAAGAACTTGCACAAGTGGGTGGTGTGTTCTGAGCTTTCCTTTGATTTTATGACGACGCCGTCTACATAGACTTCGATCTCTCAATGTATCAAATCATGGAACAGGGTAGTCATTGCTCTTATGAATGTGGCGCCGGCATTCTTGAGGATGAACGACATTACTCTTTAGTGGTAGACTCCCCAAGAGGTGATGAAAGCTATTTTCTCAGCATCTTCTTCTCTCATGAGTATTTGGTGGTACCTGGCGAAACAATCTACGAACGATTACAGTTCACGCTTAGCGCAATTGTTGGTGAGGATGTGGATGTTCGGAAGGGGAAGGTTATCTTTTGGACTAGCCCGGTTGAGATCGCGGCAGTCTTTACAGATTCAGATCTTTCCATCCTTCTTAGGTACTGGCACTATTGGACAACCACGTGGGGTAGGATATTACCTCCACTATCCTAGATTTTATCTATTTCTCCACTTCGTCCTTTATTGGAACACTCAGATCTGGTTTGAACTGCTGGGGCTTTTGTTTGACTGGCGTGAAACCCTTTTTGATGGATAATATGTGGGCCACTATCTCAGTGCATAGTCCTGGCATGTCAGCGTAGGACCAGGCAAATATGTCCACATATTCCTTTAACAGAGCTATGAGCTCTTCTCTCTGCGGTGCTTCCAAATGCGTACTGATTCTTTTTTCTTTGATATTCTCTTCATTGCCGAAGTTGATCACCTCGGTTTCGTCCATATTGGGCTTCTCTTTGTCTTCCAATTGCTCTACCTCCTCTATGAAGCCTTCTGGCATCATCGTCTCCTCGTCGTACTCCTCGTACTCTTATTCGTCACTTTCCTCGTTCGTTTCGCGACATATCATGACGTTTTCGGTTATTTTATCATTATTATTATTACTAAAAAGGAGACGCAAGGTGCAGTCAGGTTATTATTATTATCATGCATAGTTATAAAGAGAGTAGCTGATTACAAAGTGTGGTCCTAGTCCGGATCAACATCGGATCATTTTGGTTTTTAAACATCACAAAATAATTTAAAAAGGGTGATCAATCGGGCCTCAGCCGATTGCACCAATTTTTTGACAAAAGATTTAAGACCAATCTCTCTACCGAAGAGCCAGGAGGGGAGTGGAAATCCAGTTGTTTAGGCGCTCGCCCGGCCTCAGGCTGTGGATGGTGGGCGCTTTTTTGCACTCTTTAATGATGGCATCACATTCTTCCTCTTAGAACAACATCTCCAGGCTCTCGTCAGCTTCCCCGTCAGTTGCCAGCGACATTCGATTTGGAAAAGACTAGTATAGACCGAGAATTGTTTAAGGCAGTTCCTCATCCCCTGGTTCTCTTTTGATGGCCCTTGTGAGCTCACCCTTCTTAAGAGCATACCCTAGGCCGAAATAAAAGTTCTCCTTTGGGATCGGCACAGGCTCTGCCATGCAATTCAAATCCTTTCCCAAGCCTTTCCTTGGTTCAAATCCATTTTTCAGCATCGTGGAGGCGATCATTTTGTAAACAGTTGGCATGAGTTTATGAGTTGTTTCTTCAGCATGGGTTGGCCCAATATATTCCACCAAGTGGAAGTTCGATCCCTTAGGACTCCATTCGATCATCGACACTGTAGTGTAAGGATATTTCTGTGTATTCTTTTCAGCTTCAATCACGATCTCTTGACCGTCCCATTCAAATTTCATTGCCTAGTGCAGAGTTCATGGCACTGCCCCAGCAGAGCGTATCCACGGTCTACCCAAAAGAAAATTGTTTTTGGCCGTGAGTGCCATGACTTGGAACTCAGTCGTGAAGGACGCGGGCCCCATTTGGATGTGGAGGTCCACTTTGCCTAGAGAGTCACACTGAGACCCATCAAATGCTCTAACATTGGTCCATCTCTGGTGGATTTTTCCTATGTCGTTACCCAGTTGCGTCAAGGTGGTCAAGGGAATGACGTTGAGTCCTGCCCCGTTGTCAACAAGTACTCGCTCTACTACTTTGTCACGACACTCCAGAGTAATATAGTGGGCCTTGTTGTGGGTAGTTCCTTCTGTTGGAAACTCTTCTCTGGAGAAGTAGATCTTATGTTCACCAATCACATGGGCCACTAATCCAGCCAGATCTTTACTACTTGTGCCTGCTGGCACATGCGCTTCATCCAATAATTTCAATAGAGCTTGCCTATGAGGCTGAGAATTGACCAGCAAGGCTAACACCGATGTCTATGCCGGTGTTTTCTTTAAGTGCTCAACAATTGAATAATCTTTTGGTTGCAATCGCTGCCAAAAATCCTCTGCTTCTCCTTCAGTGATTGTCTTTTTCTTTTGGCCATTCAGAGCCAACTCCTCGGGAGTATAACATCTCCCTGAGCGAGTCATTCCTTGCGCCATGGCCGCTAAGATGACGAACTCTTTCCTTGGAGTCGGCACTGCCTGTTGAGTTATCTAGGCGATCACCGGGGTTGGAATCAGTTCTTTGAAATTCGAGATTGCCCGGGGATTCACCGGTACTGGGACCAAGACTTTGAAATTTGGATGCTCCTGGAACGTGAGGGAAGCTACCGTCTGCACAATTGTTTTGACGGTCCTGGGGTTAAAGCTCTGTACTCTACCCAATCTTCAATTCTCTCAATTATGTGAATTTCATTGTTTCATGATTTGGCAATGGGTTCGTGTTCACATTAGGTGCTGCCGTTTGTAAGGTGATTTCACTTTTGTCAATCAAACCCTAAATCTTGTGCTTCAGTTTGATGCAATCTTCTATGCTATGGCCATTACCTCTTGAGTGGTAGGCACAGGTTTGATCGGCTCTGAAGAATCTATTTTCGGGCTGAGCCAGTTTTGGAGGGACCTTTTGAATGAGTCCTGCATCATGCATCCTATCGAAGAGTTGGGTCCTTCACTCAAGCAATTTAGACGGGGGCTCTTGGACGTTTGGTGGCGGAGCTGTATAAGCTGGCACAGCGGCCGTGAAACTAGGTTGTGCGTAAAATACCGGTGCAGGACTGTACAGGGCTGTTAGATAACTGGCAAAAGGTGGGGTTTGGTAAGAATATTGTGGTTCTTCTCGCCTCTTGGTATTTGGACTTGGTGTGTGGGATATGCTCGCCACGTCCTCTTTCTTTTTGCGGAAGGCTCCCGCAGCATTTTGGCTAGACACTTTGTTGAACACGCAAATGATTTTTCCAGATTCGAGGTCTTCTATGGCCTTTCCCATCTTAACATGTTTCGAGAATGGCCTCCCGACAATTGACAACATTCGATCCTAGAAATTAGGCTCTTCGGACCGGATGAATATTGAAACCAACTCTTCTTCGCACATCGGAGGCTGAACACGGGCTGCTTCGGCCCTGCATAAACTAGTGAACTCATGGTAGTTCTCTATTGACTTTTTTTTTTACCTTTTCAAGGTAATATCTGTGTGGCACTATTTCGACATTGAATCGAAACCTTTCCATGAAGGACATCGCCATATCCTCCCAAGTGAGCCAGCGGCGTGCTTCTTGGGTTGCGAACCACTCGAAAGCTTCTCTGGTTAAGCTTCGGCTGAATAGCCTCATGATTAAAGGTTAGTTCCTTTTCATGCCGACCAGCTGATCGCAGTAGGAACAACGATGTGCCTTGGGATTCCCTGTCCCGTCGAACATTTCAAATTTTGGTATATTGAACCCTTCTGGCAAGTTCAAGTCCGAATGCATGCATAGGTCATTATAGCTTAGACATGTGGATTTCCTCACAACTCTATTGGACTTTTGCAATAACTCCTCCATTTTCTATTCCATGTCCTTCTCACACTTGTCGTGCTTGGCCTTCCAAGCCTTCTTCATTTCCTCGTAGTGGTCCAGCTCTTTGTGGCCTGGAGAGGAGTCATTTGGGATGTTGGGAGTATAGAAGGAGAAGTTTTGATAGGTGGGGTGGTTTTGTGGGATTGGTGTTTTTTACACTTTTGGCATAGCAGCGATGTGTGGGCGACTTGTCGGGTTGAGGAAAATTGCTGAGGAGCTTAGTATGAGGGAACTAAATGAGTGGTTCCCGAAATTTGAGTATATTTGACTGGAGGTGGGGTATGGTACGAAGTACCGACATGATGGTTACATAGATTTTCCGGAGGTGGGATAGTTCCTGGTGGGTAAGTTAGAAACTGTTTAGGCATTGGAGAGCTGAGCGAGGGGAAAGGAGGCGGGGGCTTCCTCGCCTCGGCAGACGTTTCCTTGGTGAAATTGGGTGTCCTTAGTGAAATTGTCCTACAAGGAAATAACAGTGCTGAGAAACATTGCAATTACATGTTTCTGAGGTGATGCCTCTTTGGGGTCTGGGGTATTTTTTTCGCGAAGACGAGCTCATTTTTTTCATTTTCCGGGGTACCAGTCATTTTTTACTTTCCTTTGTCCAATTCTGAGTGGGATACCTATGAGACTTTGGATCTCGTAAAGTATGCCAGTTTGCGTTCTACAATAATTGGCCTAGTTCTATAAGATAAAAATAACTCAAAGGCAGGTAAAGTTAGTTATTAAAAGTAATACCAAAGCAACCCTTCTTTGGATCTTAGTTAAGTGGATGTTGGTCTAATGGGCTTTATGATAGTCTCACATTGGCAACCCTTCTTCTTCTTTTTTTAAATTGGGGGGGGGGGGGGGGGGGAGGGGATAATAATTTAAATTATATAGGGGCCGAGTCTTACGTAGACTTCCTACGTATCCTTCAGCGGGAAATCAAGCCCTAACGTAGTTCAGCTTACAAAGAAGGATATATTTGTCCTATGTATATCCTTTGCCTAAACCTAATTAAACATTCCTCGGACCAGGACCGATAAGGGCTTCCCACGTATCCCTCCACGTTAGGTCGGCGTGGTTCCTTACACATTAATGGAGAAGGGAAGGGGGGGGGGGGGGGGGGATGACATCTTTGCTCAAAAGAGGGGACACCTATTATCTACCAAAAATTATAGCTCCGCGAACCGTTGCCCTTACGAACTCGCTCTCTCTTTCTCTTACGTCTTTCTTTTTCTTTAAAACTGTGGAGGTAGGATGACCAAGATCTCCCCGATTCTGATTGAATGCTCGAGTTCGATCTTGAACGCATCACACTCTTAAATATTATGTCCCATAGCACTTGTATGGAACAAACATCTTTTGCACCTGTTGGGCCCCAATGGGAGGGGTTTGTGGACAAGTTCCACAGGCCCAACCTTCCTAAGATTGCCCGGGTTGAAAAGATGCGAGAGTAGGTCTCTTCGAACACTGTTAAATCATACCGCTAGATTTGTGTTTCGACGGTGACTCCTTCTCGTTGGGCTATAGGGTCGTGGACCAATAAGATGTGTGGTCCCCACAGAGTTCAGATTGTTCTATCATCTATTAGGCTGACAATTCTCTTTCGCAGCCCCAAGCACTCGTTCAATGTATGTCCAGGTTGATTCTGGTGAAATGGACACCTTTTGTAGGCGTGCACCAGTTCAGGAGCCGGGAGCCTAGCCCGACTGGTACATGGTATTCTGGCAGCCTGCATCTTTTCGAACACGTCTTTGCATCTGACGGGTCGAGGAGTCACTCGGAAAGGACATGGATGGGCTTTAAGAGCTACGCCCCACTGTTGACACCTAATTTTCACCTCATAAAACGCGTATTTTAACTTTCAAAATTCTAGAGTAAAAGACGGTGCAAGGATACACCCTAAAAATAATAATTAAAATTTCAAAAATCTCGAGAAAATTGCAAAAATTGAAATTTAATTATTATTCTGTAAATATTGATAATTGCAAGAAAATTACGAGTTATTTACCTGCATAAATATAATTCAAAAAGAAAATACGTGTCTTGCTGCGTCTAACTCGAAACAATTGTTGATTAAGACGACGTATGAATTACGGCTCATTTTGACCGCATTTTTAATTTTTTAAATATTCTCCGGAACTATATCAATATTAGGCTTGTTTTAAAGCTAAAATTTTAAATTTACGAGTTTTAAACTTTAATTAGCCCAAATAACTATTTTATAGATATATGTGTATTTATAATACTTACTCTTTATTTGATTTAAAATTAGGAGGGAGGGGGGGGGGGGGGGTCGGATTAAATTAAACCTTTTAAAAATTAAGGGGGGGGGGGGGATTCTGCACCCGACCCCTTTCCTTCATCTTCTTCAAGCGATTCTGTGATTTCCCGAGGGTTACCTATGGCGATCAATTTCATGACCAATTCACGGCTGTTTTATGCCGGATTGTTGCGGGTTTTGTTCCCAGTCGTGAGTTCCTCGTGATTCCCAGGTTAATTTCACGTAAATTTTGTTTAGGAACTCAAATTTTGCTTAGGATGTTGCCCGGGTTCCTTCACGTGCGTAGTAGCCATGGGCGAGGCCTCAGACCTTTAGCCAACTTGTGCACCGCGTACAAAATTTGAAGGACCTAAGGTAATTCGTATAAGTCCCATTCAAAACTCGAGTACTATGTTTTGGGCATTTTTACCAACTTGGGTACGATTGTACCGTTGAAATGGATTACATTTGTTTTATTTGATGACTAAGTGTACTATTCTATTATTTGGCTGATTTATTAGATTTTTATTTAGATTTTAGGGTACATTTTGTTGTATTATGCGATTTAATGTTGATTTCTAATTGGATATAGTATGAATTAGTACAAAATAGTTTGAAATTCGTTTCGTTTTCTGCTGAATTTGAATTGGTTTTAGGATAAGGTCTCGAAATTGGGGGGAATTCGGGTAAGGGAAGAGGCCTAGAACCTTCCATTTTTGGTCCTCACTCCATTTGGTGCTAGAAATAGAGGGGTTTGGTGACATTTAGGGGGGCTTTGATTTTTCTCTGAAAATTTTGAAAGGAATTAAAAAAGGGGTTCTGAATTCCTAATCCTATTTTTAGATACCAAATATACTATATATGCTACTATATACTACTGAATCATCACAAGATATACTATACATATATTATTCATATATATATACTACAATATATTTAGAGGAGAAAAAAAAAACGAAAAACAAAGGGTATTTCTTTCAAGGATTAAGTGTTGGTGTTGAAGTGTTGATCCAACCCCTCCTCTTAGATCTTTAGGTTGCCCTTCAAAAAGGTAATACCATATTGCAGTTCATTTCATTCCTATTTCTAGCTTAATTTATGCATTAACCTGATTATATTTGTTTAAAGATGTTTTTAAGTAACTGTTCTTATAGAATATAGTTTGTATACATGTATTAATGTTGTTTATGCTAATATAAAAGTTGTTTAGTTGTTGTTTCATAGAGTCTAGCTGATTTGTATGTTTTAATGTTGTCCATGTTTTCTTAAAGGCTGCTTAGTTACTACTTCATTAAGGTTGATGTGTTACAATACTACTATTATGAGGTTTAAAGAACTTTTAAGTATTAGTTATTAGGTACTAAGGTTAAACAAGGTTAAAATGAAGTAGGTGTTAGTTTTGGTTCTTGTTTACTGTTTCATTGGTTAATGTTAAGATGATGAGGTTTTATCCCCCTACTTGGGACTATTTGGTTATGGTTCTAGGGGGGGGGGGGGGGTTGAGTATCCTTAGTCCCATTTTGACTGCTTTAGTTCATGTTTAGTTTGTCAAATGGTTTTGACTAAGTTATGGACTATTTGACTGGATTTAGGGATGGTTGTCAATATTTTATGCCTAAAATTGTGCAAAATCTTTAAAAAAATTAGCTTATGTTCTCATGTTCATTGTTAATAGCTGAAACCTAGTCTAAATGATGTCTTGAAATGACTCTAAAAATGGTTTAGTGGTCTTTAAATATGAACTGGCCTTAAAATGAACTTAAGTCTTTATTTCCTTTTAAAAGTGACTTGTTTGTGTACATCACTGAGATTCTGTCTTGGATCTGCCTTATTTAAATCTTGAATGACCCTCTAGGTTTAAAAAAATGTCTTTGAAACCATATAATATGAGTCTTGTTCTTTTATTTTTTGCATATTTGAACTTGAAGACACTTAAATCTATGTTTTCTTTGTGTCATGTGTACGGGAACTTGTTTTCACTCTTTTGGAATTAGTTTTCTTTCAAAATATATAAGAAATGGTTTCTAAATCCCCTTTGAATCTCCTATTTTGATACTAAATGGTTGTTAAGACCATATTAAAAAAATGGTTCTTGCTTATTTTAGTAACTGTTCTGCCTCACTTATATGTATTTGTCATGTTTGAACCATGTAAGCATTTGAAAGGGTGAAAATAATTCCATGTGAATCCTGAAATTGCTAAAAAATGGTATGAAATTTTGAAACTAAGCACAATGATAATTCATGTCTTTCATTCTTTCCTTCTCTGGGTGTTTAGTCTTGAAACTTGAATGTCTTGTTCTCTAGCCATTGTCTGAACCATATATGTTCTTTGACACATTATCATTCAACATAGGTTTAGGTATTATGTACCTTTTTTCCTTGATTACAGCCTTCAGACTAGATGTTGAGCCTTTCCCTGCTTGAATTCTCAGTTGTTGTGACCTGTATTTACACTTTACATTTTCATTTAGATTGTTTGTGCATTATTGAGAACCAACTTGTAACTAAAACAATGTTTTGACCTTTCCTTGTGTCATGTTTAAACTGATTAACTGTTAAGCCATCTTAGGATGGTTTTGGAATCAAACTTGTAGGATTTAGAACCTGAGGATCTGTTGTATTTACATAACTTACATCCTATCTATCATTTTGACCTGCTTCCCAGTTTTAAAACTTAAATTTTGATTAAATCTTCCTGCCTGAGGCTATAATGTGAAAGTTGGATCTTAAATGGATTTAGTATATTGTAAAACATTGAACCTAAGTGGCCGTTAAGGAAGCAGATACAACACTTGCATACTTGTGCCCATCTTGTAGTTTTTTTTGGGAATTTCTGAGGTTCTCCTACATGTGAATACTACTCTTGCTTGTTATCTTGATCTAAAATATGCTTGACACTCCCCTGTTTGACCTAGGACAGGTGGTATCAACCTCTTCTAGTTATGATTTGGACTTCTATGGATCTATAATTATTCTTATATGAGTTTTCTGTCATTTGTGACTTAATTGACTGCATTTGAGTCATTTTTTCACCTAGGGTAGCTTCATGTTCCCTTCATCTTATTGTGGACTTGTTGATTATCCATTGCATTCTCTGTTTAACCTTATATTTGTGTGAAACTCATGTGCTTAAACTCTGAGAATAAAACTGAGTACAAACTGTCGTTTTGAGGCCCTGGCAATGCTTTCTATGAGACTGCCTATATAGGATTATCTTTTTATTTAGTTGAGACCCTTTATGACTTGTGATTGAATCTAAACTAGGATTTGGGAATCATGTGTAAACCTGTGCCCTGAATCTACTTATTACTTAGATTGTTTTAAGTTAAAATTGACACAAGATGACTTTGAATCTTAAAACTTGCTTCAGTGACCCTTTGATCAGCAGTAAGTAGGTTCAGAAAATGGTTTCTAGCATTTGTTTAACTTCATGTTAACCCAAAATGAGTTCTTGATTGGGTAGTTCAACACTTTGTCCCTTCTTAATTGATGATTTCCCCTAAAAAATTTAAGAATATGATGATCATGACCTTTACTTTGTTTCTTTCCCCTTCTTTCTTCCCCATCTCTTAATCTTGTGCTGCTTTGCTTCCCTACCTCCTCCACTGTTAATATTACTTGCTTTATTACCTAAAAAGTATGCTATGCCCCTCTTGGTTATACTATGGCTTTTTTCAGAAGTTGTAACACTTGACATGACTGGCCTTGTTTAAAAAACTACTTGATTTTCTGCCTCTTGCATTAGTCGAGTCTTCCTGTGGCATTCCTGTTTTAAGTATATTGATAATTGGTTTTGAAATTGCATATTATAGAAGTTTTGCTTGCTTGTTTAGCCTTAATTGGCAGTTGAATACTTAACTTTGAGATGGTGGGGATTTCTGGGGGAAAACTTGAAGCTTTTATGTGATTTGTGTCTGGCGTTTTAGAGCTAATATCAAATAAGTATTAGTATATGGCAAGTGTATATGAAGGGTATGCCCTTCAAAGGGTTTTTGCTCTTTATCTTAGAAAGTATACAAGTGGTATATCATGTATACCACAGCTTTGACACTTAGAAATTTTGAGAAGAAAATTGAGTAGTATACTAATAGCATATCATGCATATCACAGTTTGACCCTTAGCAAATTTGAGAAAAAAAACATAATCTTTGGGCCTGTCACTCACATTTTGTACTTAGCTTATTATCACTATTGTTTTGGGGCCTATCTCACATTTCTAATATTTGGGCCACCTCACTACTTGATGCTGCTAGCTATTACGTGCGGGCCTGGCCTAACGGAGTTGTAATTCATTTTTTTTTTTGCATTATAATAGTTATTATTCCTCTTTATTTTTTGTACTTCTCTTAATTTGTGAATGTATACTAGTGTCATGTATACCCGTTTGTATCCTTATCCACCCAAACCCGTTGGTGAGCCTCAACGGGGCCCACTAACGTTTCTAGATCGAGTCAACCTTTCTCTTGGAGCAAAATGGAGCATACATTGGATTTAAGGCTAACCTGATTGCATAAATACTTTCCTTTTGGGCTTGGTCGGCCCAAACTCTCTATCTCCTTTAATTATGTACTTTAAATTATTATTTGCGCAATTATTATGTTAATTGGAGCCCTTATAAGATTATCAAGCATTTTAATGTCTCCAAAATGGAATTTGCTACAAAAAATTAAGACTAATTTTGAGACTTTAAACGCAAACTTGAGGCTGGTTTGGACAGAAGGACTAAAACTGCTGATTTTTTAACATTTATGAAACCGCTGGACTTATGACATACGGACTGATTCGGACAGATGTTAAGAACTTGTGGGACTAATCGTGACTATTTAGACTTAGACTAAAAAAAAATTGACCAAAAATAGTATAAAATGGATTATATATGTAGAATACGCTTAATATGCGGACTATAATAGTAATGTTACACCATGGAAACCTCGTGTTGCTCGCAGTATGAACAGAATAATGTAAGCCTAAAGTGGACATGAAGCCCTTATAAGGTTAAGAAAGGTATTTGATAATTTTAAGTGTATACCTTAAGGTTCTAGAGTCATATGAGGTAATGGAAGCAAGTTCGTCAGAGAAAGTGAGGAGGTTGAGTCATGTTTTGAAAGCTTTCATATCATGTGAGCTACACATTGTTAGCATCACTTTGAGGGAGAGATATAGATACCCTTAGATGGTTAATGAAGTTCTAGACAAGTCCCAAGAATGTTCCATAAGGATTGGAGGTCGAACGAATCGAAAGGAACGCATTTTCGCGATATCGGGAAAAATGGGCAGTGTGCGGTCACACACTCAGTGTTTCGAGCTGCATACTGGTCGCCAACTTGCCAAATTGGATGGCCTCACTTCCCAAAATCATCCACAAGCTGAGTATAGAGTATGTGGCCGCACACTCAGTGTGCTAAGGCGCATACTCATCGCCAAGTGGAACTGGGGCCCGGGGGGGTGATTTCGCCACATTTTTAAATACCAAATGGCCCCAACTTCATTTCTAACTTTCCACACTTATTTCACTACAATTATAGAGACTTCTTGAGAGCTATTGAAGGTTCCCTAACACTCCACACCTTTCTATATTATCTAAAGAGTTGCTCAACATCAAAACCTCAAGGTAAATCCATCGAGAGTGATGGTACTTGCTTCCTTTCAAAGTTGTGGTGAAATTGGTCCTGGAGGAAGAGTTGAGTACTGTGAAATTCTACTAATACAAGGTATTTTCTCCATCCTATTCTTATGGTTGAGTTGAGGTAAAGGTTTAGTACCCTTTAGAAAGGAAAAGAATTAAAGTGGAGAAGCCATGAATGTTGTAATGAAGAAGATGACTATGAGGTGAACTCAAAAAGGGGATTTTGGTTAAATTTGAGATTAAATTGAATATAATTCCTTGATTATGCTATTATGGATGTTATTATTGTTGTTTGGGAGCTATTTTATAACATGGTGGAAGTTGATGAAATAGGGGAAGTGTTGCCTAAATTCCGTTAGCCTTTTAGTTGCTCTAGTTTGAACTTAAGCATGTTTTCAAGACTTAACCTCGTTGTGAATCCTCTTGAATGTAGATTTTGCGGGCTTTGGAGGAAAACTTTAGTAGTTAAGAAGACATGGAGGTATGTAAGGCTAATCCTTTCTTTCAAAAGGCATGATTTCTATGTTTTGATCCCATACATGCTATCCATGTTACCCTTACTCCCAAAAATGCTAGAAGTCCATCATTCTCAAGACTCTTATGATGACTCCCTGTTTAGTGGTACCAAAGCCTAAAGTTCTAGATGTTCTCATGATATGATTGAGCTTACTATATAATTGTTGATTACATTTATGATAATTGGCCTCATCTTATGTAATTTTTCCTTCAAAGTGAGACAAGATACTGGTGATGATCGTCATGATGATGTTCTTCCTATAAATGCCAAAGCTTAAAATTTTTGATGCTTTCATGATACTATTGAGCTTATCACATGATTACCAATTTTTATTCATTATTGTTGATCTCATCTTATGATAGTTGTTCCTTTAAGGTGAGATATGGCGATGGTGATGATTCCATAATGACACATCGGAGGTTACTGACCTTAAGTCACTCCGATAGAGTAGAAATGTTTCATTGGGGGCTCATGCATGCTAAATGTATTCATATATATATTTCTTTCACACCGTTCTGCCCTATAGGCGGCCTGGCAGACACACCACTGCAGTGGCCAGCTTATGATATCATCCTGGACACGGGATGCCCGGATGCGGGATAATGATGATAACACGGTGCCTATATGGCCGGGAAGCATAACACCGTACCTATATGGTCGGGCAGTTTACTTATATATATATATATGGATGTTGATTGAAAATAAAAGTTAGCATGCATAGTATCCGCCTTAAGAGGCAATCAGGTCTACAAGTTATCTCTTTATGTCATGTTTCTCTATTTCTTGATTATATTGTTATTCATGCTTTACATACTCAGTACATTACTCGTACTGACGTCCTTTATTGTTGACGCTGCGTTCATGCTCGCAGGTAGACAGGGAGACGTATCTAATCCTTAGGAGCTTCATAAGCAGAGTCTCAGGAGCGCTCCACTTATTTCGGAGCCGCAGTCTATTGGTACTTTCCTTTTGTGTATATATTTGGGCATGTTGGGGTCCTGTCCCGTCCTTATGATTTTCAGTACTCTATATAGAGGCTCGTAGACATGTGTGGATAGTTAAAAATTTCATAACCTCACCAGTGTACATCCTGTATATCATTTTTGCAGCCTTGAGGGCTTGTATATATGTATATGGGGCGGAGTTGACGGTTATCATGTAAATGAATTTTATTTGAGAATTCATGTCTGTACGGGTTATGATTGTAGCGACTTAAATATGTGGTGCACCGAGATAAGATTGGAAGAAGCATGCTAGGTGGTGCTCGATAGGCTAGCTCCGAGTACCCGTCATGGCCCCTGGGTGGGGTCGTGACAAAAGTGGTATCAGAGCAGTTCGTCCTAAGGTGTGTTTACGAGTCATGTCAAGTAGAGTCTTGTTTATGGATATAAAGCGCACCACGCTTGTAAACAGGAGGCTGCGGGGTATTTAGCAATGAATGACCTTTCTTTCTCATCATGGATCGTGCGATAGAGCCATGATATAAGAATTGCCCTTTCCCTAACCGTGTGCTATGTTTTTAGTAATGCCTGTGAAAAGAAAAGCAACAGCTGCCCAGAAGGGCAAGATAGTGGCCGGAAGAAAGAGTGAGCGAAAGCTGCCGGTAGAAATAGAGGAGGGTGAGTCCCATAATAAGGTTCCATCTCCGACCTCTCATAGTCCACCCATTTCAGAGGAGCATGAAGAGGTCTCAGCTCCAGCTCCAATACCCCCAGTTCCTCCACCAGATGCTCGGGCCAGGATATGAGATAGGCCATCCATTTGCTGACTCAGTTAGTTGCAACTCAGGCCAAACGACGGGGTGCTTGTCATGGTGATAGAGCTGTCAATGCTAGATCTCGTGATTTCAATAGCTTGAATCCTCCTAAATTCTTTGGGTCAAAATCGGATGAGGACCCGTAGAGCTTTATAGATTAGACGCTGAGGACATTGCGGATAATACATGTTTCTGATGTTGAGTCGGTAGAGTTGGCTTCTTATATATTGCGAGATGTGGTCGTTCATTGGTATAACACCTGGATATCTTCTAGAGGGGTAAATTCACCTCCTCTAATATGGCACGAGTTTGTAGATGCTTTTCTGCGACATTATTTTCCGCCAGAGGTTTGACGGGCCAGAGCTGATAAGTTCTTGAATCTCAGACAGGGGATTATGAGTGCTCTAGAGTATAGCCTTTAGTTTAATTCTTTGGATAAGTATGCCCCATTCATGGTAGCCGATATAGGAGACCGCGTACACCAGTTTGTGATTGCTTTGGGGCCATATTTGATTAAGGAGTGCTTAACGACCTCACTTCAGGAAGGGGTGGACATTTCTCGTATTCAGGACCATGCCCAGAATCTAAAAGAATAGCAGTAGCCACAAAGGGGTGAGCGTGATTATGATAGAGGTTATAGCAAGAGGGCCAGATCTTTCGATACTGTTAGTGAGTTCAGAGGGGGTCAGAGACAGCAGTACTCCAGCCACTCGAGCCAGTCAGTAGCTAGTGTACCTCCTCGATTTGTGGGGAAGAGATTTGACCGTCCTATTTATTTTAGACCAGGTCTGGGTTCTAGAGCCTTGGGTTTCCAGTATAGGAGTGATTCAGGCCGGATGATACCACCTTTACCCTGATATACTTAGGTAGTAGGCCACATTCTGGACAGTGCCACTTAGGATCAGATGCTTGCTATACCTGCGGTCAGACTGGGCATATGATGCGTGATTGTCGGGTCCAACCCACAGGATCATCAGCTGGGTTTTCATTGTCTGTATGCCCTGTGGGGCAGAGCTCACAGATACCAGCAGGCCGTGGTAGAGGAAGAGGAAGAGCATCCAGTTCTAGTGGTCCTCAAAACTGTATTTATACACTAGCTGGGTGCTAGGATCTTGAGTTTTCCCTTGATGTTGTCACAGGTATATTGTCAGTATCCTCTCATGATGTATATGCATTGATTGATCTAGGTTCTACCTTGTCATATATTACTCCTTATAGTGCTAATCGTATTGGGATGAAACCCGAGCCAATCATACCTTTTGAGGTGTCTACACCTGTTGGTGACCCAGTAATAACTAGACAAGTATATAAAAGTTGTGTGGTTGTAATTTGTGATCGACGTACTATGGCTGACTTGATTGAACTGAAGATGGTAGATTTTTGACGTCATTATGGGTATGGATTGGCTGGCTTCCCGTTATGCTAATGTCGATTGCAGAATAAAAATGGTTCATTTTCAGTTTCCAAGAGAGCTAGTTTTAGAAATGGAAAGGTAATACAGCGTCTTCGAGAGGTAGGTTTATTTCCTATCTCAAGGTACGGAAGATGATTGCTAAAGGCTGTATATATCATTTAGTTCGGGTTCTGGATAAAGAAGCAAAGCCGCCGACTATTCAATCTGTCCCAGTAGTGAATGAATTTTCGGATGTATTCCCGGATGAGCTTCTAGGTCTTCCACCAGTACGGGAGATCGATTTTGCTATTGATGTGTTACCAGACACTGAGCCAATATCTATTCCCCCTTACAGAATGGATCCTGCAAAATTAAAAGAGCTAATGGCACAAATGAAGGATTTGCTCGAGAAAGGCTTTATTAGGCCTAGTTCATCACCATGGGCAGCGCTTGTGCTGTTAGTAAGAAAGAAAGATTGTTCCTTGCGGATGTGTATCGACTACAGACAGTTGAATAAGGTTACTATCAAGAACAAATACCCACTTCCAGAAGGATCAGAAGGCTATGTTGTTTATTGTGATGCTTCAGGTGTTGGGTTGGGTTACGTATTGATGCAACACGGTAAGGTTATTGCCTATGCTTCAAGGCAGTTACGAAAACACGAGAAAAATAGCCCGACCCATGATCTCGAATTACATGCGGTTGTACATGCATTGAAGATGTGGAGACACTATTTATATGGTGTTCATGTTGACATTTATGCAAACCACAAGAGTCTCCAGTATATCTTCAAATAGTAAAAGCTGAATCTATGACAAAGGAGGTGGTTGGAGCTATTGAACTATTATGATGTGAGTATTTTATATCATCTGGAAAAGGAGAATGTAGTAGCTGATGCTCTTAGCGGCAAATCCATGGGCAGTCTATGTGATGTCCATCCGGAGAAGAGGGAGTTAGCTCGTGAGCTTCAATAGCTAGCCAGCATAGGAGTTCGCTTGATGGACTCGGGCAATGCAGGGGTTACCATCCAGAATTCAGGCATTTCATCCTTAGTGGTGGAGGTGAAGGAATGACAATATGAGGATCCTAAGTTAATTCATTTTAGAGATACACTTCCTCAGAAGAAAAAGCCACCATTTGGGATTCTGTTCCTGATGTTGCAGGGTTACGTCGACAGATTCAGGAGGAAGCTCATCGTTCCCGTTATTCTGTTCATCCAGGAGCAACAAAGATGTACCATGATCTCAAATCCATATATTGGTGGGACGGAATGAATAAAGATATAGCAGAGTTTATAGCCCAATGTCCTAATTGTCAACAGGTAAAGATTGAGCATCAAAAGCCTGGTGGATTGTTGCAAGCTATGGAAATTTCAACTTGGAAATGGGAAGTGATTAACATGGATTTTATTGCTGGCTTGCCTCGTTCTCAGCGTAAGTATGATTCTATATGGGTAATTGTGGACAGACTTACGAAGTTAGCTCATTTTCTACCGGTCAGAACTACATACTCTGCTGAAGACTATGCAAAGTTGTATGCCAAAGAGATAGTACGACTCCATGGTGTTCCAGTTTCCATTATTTCCGATAGAGGAGCACAATTTACAGCTAATTTTTGGAAATTTTTCCAAGAAGGTTTGGGGACTCAGGTGAGACTTAGCACAACATTTCATCCACAGACTGATGGACAAGCTGAGCGCACCATTCAGACCCTCGACGATATTCTACGGGCATGTATATTAGACTTCCGAGGTAGTTGGGATGTTCATTTGCCGCTCATTGAATTTGCATATAACAACAGTTATCATTCCAGCATCCAAATAGCCCCGTATGAGGCTCTATACGGGCTAAAGTGTAGATCACTAATCGGATGGTTCGAAGTAGGAGAGACAAAGTTAGTAGGGCCAAATTGGATACAACAAGCGGTGGAGAAGATCAAGCTTATTCGGGACTGATTATTAACAACTCAGAGTCGTCAGAAATCTTATGCGGATAATCGCCAACGAGACTTGTAATTCCTAGTTAATGATTGGGTATTCTTTAAGGTGTCGCCTATGAAAGGTGTAATGATATTTGGTAAGAAAAGAAAGCTTAGTCCTCGGTATATTTGGCGTTACAAGATTGTGCGCAAGGTAGGCCAAGAGGCTTATCAGTTAGATCTGCCTTCAGACATGGGGTCAGTCTACCCAGCTTTTCATGTGTCAATGCTTCACAAGTGCATTGGAGATCCTTCCAGAATTATTCCTGTAGAAGATGTCAAAATTACTGGGAATCTGTCCTATGAAGAAGTACTCATTGCCATTCTAGATCGACAAGTTCGAAGACTCAGAACTAAAGATGTAGCTATGGTTAAAGTTCTATGGAAAAACAATAACAGGAAAGAAATGACTTGGGAAGCTGAGGAGGACATGAAGTCCAGGTATCCGCATTTATTTCCACCCCCAGAAGAGCTTCAGGCAGAGACATCAATGTCCTCAGGTATGTAATGCTTTTTTTGATGATTTCTTGGTCGTGTGTGGCCATTATTGATATTGGTGTTGTAGCCCTGCGAGGCATTGTATATTCTGGGCTGCTGTGAAAAGATGGTAGTGGTACAGTTATAGGGGAAACTCTGGCAAAATTTCTGCAGATTCCTTAAGAGTTTAACATTCGAGGACCAATGTTCTTAGTGGGGGGGGGGGGGGGGAAGGAATGTTACACCTTGGAAACCTCATGTTTTATGCAATATGAATAGACTAACGTAAGAATAAAGTGGACATGAAGCCCTTATAATGTTAAGAAAGGTATTTGATGATAATTTTAATTGTATACCTTAAGGTTCCAGAGTCATATGAAGCAATGGAAGCAAGTTCGCCGGAGAAAGTGAGGAGGTTCAATCATGTTTTGAAAGCTTTCATATCATGTGAGCTACACATTTCTTAGAATCACTTTGAGGGAGAGATATAAATCCCCTTAGATGGTTAATGAAGTTCTAGACAAGTTCTAAGAAGGTTCCATAAGGATTGGAGGTCGAACGGATTGAAAGGAACGCATTTCTGCGAAATCGGGAAAAATGGGCAGTGTGCGGTCGCACACTCAGTGCGCTAAGCCGCATACTGGTCGCGAACTTGCCAAATTGGCTGTCCGCACTACCCAAAATCATCCCCAAGCTGTTCTCACTACCCAAAATCAAACGACCCCAACTTCATTTCTATCTTTCCACACATATTTCCCTATATTTCTGGATACTTCTTGAGAGCTCTTGAAGGTTCCCTAACACTCCACACCTTTCAACATCATCTAAAGAGAGAATCAACATTAAAACCTCAAGGTAAATCCATGGAGAGTGATGGTACTTGCTTCCTTTCAAAGGTGTGGTGAAATTGGTCTTGGAGAGAGAGTTGAGTAAGGTGAAATTCTACTAATACAAGGTATGTTCTCCATCCTATTCTTATGGTTGAGTTGAGGTAAAGGGTTAGTACCCTTTAGAAAAGAAGAGACTTAAAGTGGAGAAGCCATGAGTGTTGTAATGAAGAAGATGACTACGAGGCGAACTCAAAAAGGGGGTTTTGGTTAAATTTGAGATTAAATTGAATATAATTACTTGATTATGATATTATGGATGTTGTTATTGTTGTTTGGGAGCTGTTTTATAACATGGTGGAAGTTGATGAAGTAGGGGAAGTGCTACCTAAATTCCATTAGCCTTATAGTTGCTCTAGTTTGAACTTAAGCATGTTTTCAAGACTTAATCTCATTGTGAATCCTCTTGAATGTAGATTTTGCGGGTGTTAGAGGAAAACGTTAGTAGTTAAGAAGACGTAGAGGTGTGTAAGGCTAATCCTTTTGTTACACCTCGGAAATTTTCCCGTTGGTACGCAAGTAAATGAACTAATGATGTGTGCGAGGAGTGCGAGTGTATAATGTTTCATGGGAAATGTATGTAAAGGGATGTGGATGATTAGAATGAAAAGTCGAGAAATGAGAAAAATTGAAAGTTGGCAAAACCGCGCAGTGGTCGTATATTGCAAAATACGGACCGTAAAGTGCAATACGGTCCGTAAACTGCCAGGTCGTAAACTAGCATGCGAAACTTCAACTTTCTGCCAGCCGAGGAAATGGTTAAATACGATCCGGTGGACGGACCGTAAAGTGATTTACGGCCCGTAAACCATGGTCGTAAACCACCATGAAGGCAGCCCAGCTTCTGGTTCTGGAAATGGTTAAATACACCCATGGAGGACAAACCGTATAGTGGAATATGGTCCGTAAACCTCCATGGACGACCACTGTTCATCTCAGCACAGATTTCACAATTCATTAAAAATGAGGATCAAGACATATTTTATTTCATTACAACATTACACCACTTCTCTCTAAAATTTCTCTCTACATTTATTATATGAGTTTTCAAGGATTATAAGCATCAATAACATTAAGACAAGTGAATCAAGGATAAGGGAATCATCAAGGATCATCCAAGTCAAGAAATCCAAATGGAGAAAAACTGGGGTTTTGCTCAAAGAAGAGTATTATCAACCAAAGCTTGTTCCTACAACTTCTAAGGTACGATTCTTGATTTTTATAAGATGTTTAAGGTATTGGAGAATTAAAATACATGGATTATAGAAAATGTGGTCAACTAGGTCATGAAAGATGAATAGTGACATTTTGAGAAATAGTTTAAATTGAGTTATGAATGTTGTTGTGTTGTGATATGAATGTGTCATAAATGGTATTGAGATCATGAACTAAACACTTTAGACGAATGGACGAAGATGGGTGTTATGACCATGAATGTGGGTGAATTAGAGGCAAATTGAGGAATCTAGATAATGTGGATAATGTGAATGACTAATGGCCATTGTTATGATATTAATGAAGGTATAAACACTAGCATTGGAAGGGAACATGCAAGTGTAGAATAGTTCGACGGAAAGGTATGTAAGGCTAACCCTTCTTTCATAAGACATGGTTCTTGGCCAAATTCCTAATTCCTCTATATGAGTATGTTGTCTTCACATGGTTGACATTCCGAGCTCATAAGCTCACGACCCTTGATATGTACTATAATTATACTATGTTCCTCGTATGACGAGTAAGTCCATAATGTAGATGTAACGATAACGATGAGAATAGTAATGATAATGATATCAAAAATGATGCAAAAGGTGCCTACGGGCTATTATACTTATATGTGCCTATGAAGGGCTATAATGAACCTCGAGCTTATAACGCCGGGTAGAATATATGTATATGAATCTGTATGAAGTATGTATACGATTACGAAACGCGCGCGCACGTCTACAGATGGTACGGATAACCCTGAAGCCTTGGTAGGGCCAGGTAGAAATAACATCGAGCCTTGGTTGGCTAAGTACGTATGAAACACCGACCCTTATGGTCGGGCACGCTATGTATGTATATAAGTATATGGATATGTATATAATATGAATATGAATGTGAAAAGACTATGTATAAGAATACGAATAAGGACATGTATACGAATATGAGCACAAGTATGGTACGAGTACTATCATGGGATACGGATGATGACGTAGGTGTACTAATATGTATGAAAAATGGAAAGTCCTACGAAAGGCAGGTAAGTACTATGATGATGATATTACTGTCTCCCCTCCTCTGCTATTTCATATGATATCTATTATGCTTCTATATTGATGTTGATCATGCTTTACATACTCAGTACATTCTTCGTACTGACGTCCTTTTGTTTGGGGACGCTGCGTTATACCCGCAGGTGCACAGGGAGACAGACTTGATCCATAGCTGCTTGTTAAGAGATTGCATAGCAGAGCTCCATTTCTTTCGGAGCCGTAGCTTTTGGGTACTTATTATTTTGTATATATAATTGTGGGCATAGCGGGGTCCTGTCCCGCTCATACGATATGTCATACTCTTAGAGGCTCGTAGTCATGTGTATGTGGGTAGAGATGTTCGGCCATGTCGGCCCATGTTTTGTATATCTTTTGTTAGCCACGTCGGCCTTGTACTTATGATGTGGCACAGATGCCTATGATATGTTAAATGATGATGGTCGTCTAATGGGATCAATATGATTAACGATAAGAAAAGCACGAATTGACTTATGGTTCACCTAGATGTTATGTTATGTACGATAAGGGAGTGCTCGGGTGGGGTAGCACCGGGTACTCGTCGCGGCCCCCTAGCCGGGTCGTGACAAAAGTGGTATCAGAGCAGTTCAGTCCTACGATGTGTCTACGATCCGTGTCTAGTAGAGTCTTGATTATGGGTGTGTTGCGCGCCACACTTATAAACGAGAAGCTGCGGACATTTTAGGAATATATGACCTTCTTTCTTCATAAGAATCGTGCGATAGAGCTATGATGTAAGAAATTCTTGTTCCTAAATCGTGTGTTGTGTATTTCAGAGATGCCTAAAAAGAAAATGGCTACAGCAGCCCAAAAGGGCAAGACGGTGGCAGAAAAGCGGGCTGAAAGAGCACCGCTACCGGTAGTAGAGGAAGATGAGTCCCAAAGTGCGGTTCAATCTCAGTCCTCCCATACAGTGCCTATTACTGAGGAGCACGTGGGAGCCTCAGCCCCAGCTCCAGCTCCTCCACCGAGTGCTTCGGGCCAAGACCTGAGAGAGGCCATTAAATTGTTGACTCAGTTGGCTGCGGCCCAGACTCAAAGGCCAAGCGCAGGGCAAGGTGACAGGGCTATTAGTGCAAGGGCCCGTGACTTCATTGCTCTGAAACCCCCGGAATTCTTTGGGTCGAAACTGGAGGAGGATCCCTGTTATGTCCCGTATTTTATACAATGGGACGATCCGGATTAACTATGATAAGTTAGGGCCAAGACCATTCCGGGACTTGAAGTAGAGACTTTTGACCTTCGATTTTATTTTGAGACATAAGTTGTTCATGAAATTGTTGGCATGGAACACTTAGGAAAAGTTGGGACCAAAAGTCACATAATTGGAAGTTGAAAATCATGCAAGTAGTCCCACACACTTTGTGGCCAATTTTAAATGGTCCAACTCATGGGTGGACCATGGACACTTGGAGGGTTCATATTGGGGCTTAAAAGATGACTTCTAAGTCATCTTCTCTCATTACAACTTAGCAAATAAATCAAGAAGTTGAAGAACTTCAACAACAACCATTCGGCCAAGCCAAGGGAAAACCAAATCCAATTTGAGCCATTCCAAAAATATTTATTTGGTGCAAATCCACTAATTGGAGGTCCCTAAGTAGCGTGAAAGTGTTGTTGGAGCGATCAAGCCATCCGTTTAGTAGATCGCAAACCCTAGGCAAAGTGTGGAGTTGAAGAAGAAAGGTAAGATTTGATCTTGTTTTATGTGTTATAAATGTTGTATGCATGTTGTGGTATGCTAAAATGGATGAAAATCATGAGATAGGGTATGTTGGAAGTGGGTCGTGTGCTTGGTGTGTTAGCCGTGTGAGGTGTGTGTATGTTGTGTGGTGTGGAGGTGATGAATTGATCTTATGTAGCATGTTTGATTGTTGTAGTGTGTAGGATGGCTAATAATCACTAATATATGCATGTGTGGTGATAGCCGAATGTGGGTCATACTATATGCCAAAGAACGCATTAATGTCGCTTAATGTTTTAGTGGTTGTTGTGATGACTTTTATGTTGGAAATAAGAGTTTAATGTCGCAAGTGATATGGTAAGTGTTGCGGACTGATTTGGAGAATTATGTGCAATTAATGCAACTTTTATTTTCATGAGAATAGCATTGTTAGAATGTGGATTGTTGGTGCAAATCATGATTCGAAAGTCGGAAGTGTGTATAGCGAGGTTCTCGGGTTTGGGACTGTTTTCGGGAAAATTGGAGCGATTGTTGGATTGTTGGAAATATTGTGTAAATTGTTTAAAATGTCCTTGAATATTGTTGGTATGGGTTCGGGTTGGAAATTGAATGTATGAGCGGTGATGTGGCTTGAATGTAAGCCGTCGAATTGAATATTATGAATGTTGTTGAATGATGAAAAAGAGAGTTATTAATATTATATTGCCTTTCGGATTGGTCATTGGGGTTGTTAGATTGGTTATTGTTGTTGTGATTGTTGATTTGGCCGAGTTAAATTCTCGGGGTTGGCCTTTTTACAGGGGAAATGCTGCCCAAATTTCTGTAGAATTGAGTGTTAGTTTGGAATAAATCGCCTAAGTGCCTATGTCTAATGTTTGATATTCGTTGACGTATTTGTAGACCTTGGGGAGCCCGAGGCGTAGGTTGGGATTAGCTTGAGTTGGGCTAGCTTGGAGTGCGTACGAGGTATGTAAAGCTCAAACCTTCCTTCTTTTGGCATGCCTTAGTTATAAATAGGTTATATCACGAGACTCGAGGAAATTCTAAATCCGCAATCCGAGCACGTTATGACTCTTATATATATTTCTTGGCACTCGTATGTTTGATGTGATGAAATATGAACCCTTATGTCTTCGAAATAATTGATTTCCAAATATTGCACGAAAGTTTTGTTTTAAAGAATTCCGTAATTAGGGACGCCGTATCTTTCACATAAAGGCTCGGATTGCTTCGATATTTTCGTAGGAGTTTGTATGGCGTATAATGAGTATGTTCTCTATAGGCGGGCCCGGCTCGGGTTGATACCCATCCATGGGTCCCGCGACTTTCCTTTATGTAAATTCGGATGACTTTTGAAAGAATTTGATATGACTATTATTTTGATTCTCAAGTATGGTTATTTTACTTATATTTGTGTCACGACCCAACCCCGTAGGCCGTGACTAGTGCCCGAACTGGGCACCCGAACACACTCATCAAATTCGAATCACATACAGATAGCGTATACGGGCACAAATATCACATGCTGCCTCAAATTATATCAAACTATCTCAGAAACAATTCAAACACAACCATATATGTACATATATATCAGAAGCCGAAAAGGCTATCAAATGGCGCAACGGCCCAAAACATATACAAACGCACGCCGACAAGGCTGTCATGGCAAGTGGGATCATACAAACACACCCGTACAGAACACTACAAGAAAAAGGATCATTTACGACCAGCCTTTAGTGACGGGTTAAAAATCTAGTCCCTGAAGGTATATTTATAGGGACGAGATTTTCTTCCAGTTGCCTGATTGTCAATTTAGTTTTTAAGTTAAGGAAGAGAAAAAATCTGGTCGCCAAAATAATAAATATTTGGTCCCTGATGCTCTAAATTGAGCGGGACAGAGGACACATTTATTTACCTCTTAAAAATAAATGAAAAATCAGAAACAAAAGGCCTCTATATTTAAGGTACTTAGCCAAAAAAAAAAAAAACTCCTTAAGCGATAACTTTACTCTCTCAAAGTCATGAAATCCCCAAATCTTCTTTTATCAAAACCTAAGTGATACGGTAAGCTATCGATAACACAGAATTCGTCGCACGAATTCTCCATTGTCGGAGGAGAGACCTAATATCAGCCTTAGGTCTCTCGTCTATGAGTTCTTGTGCAGCAGAGAAGTGTGGTATCTTTGATATATGTAGTTCGTCCGTTGCTAGGATTGAGTTTGTTCTTTTTCTCTGTGCCCAATTTCAAAATTAGAATCTCTTGCCAAAGCATCAAGATGTGGTGAGTCAACTTATCCTTTTCAAAAAGGAGTATATCTGTCAGTCACTAAAGAAGAAATCTTCAACCCCGCCCTGATTCCACCTCTACGCTCTCCACCATTTCACCATGGTTAGGACCCAACCCACCCCCTTCCTGTATCTACAGAATAATAGAGAGTCATATGCCACCATTTTGTTACTTGTCATATATTACATTAGGGTATTTGATTTTAGCGCTTATTTGAGGTGGAATTACATTTTTCAGATGCCATTTATATGGTTTAGATTATTGGGTCAATGTACTTTTTGTTTGTGCTAGCATGCCATATTTGATTATAAACTTGAAATTTATCTTTAGGGTATTAGTTAGTGTTTTTCGGAGGGATTACAATATAGAATATTTGTTACCCTTTTTTTTATTTTTATCAGTGGTTTAGAATGGTTATGACTAATGGATCATTGTTTGTTCAAAGCTATTTAAAAGTTCTAACTTTGCTTTCGTTCATATTTTGTGTGAATTGTGTTATTTTACAATGATATGTCTTTGATTGACTTTAGTCTTCTTGTGTTGAAAAAGAAAACATGGTGCAAGAGTTTCCACCGACTGTTTGATGTGACTCGTGAATCTTTTTTTCTTTAGTATACTTGAGAATATAAGAAAGGAGTGCACTGTTAAAGTCCTTCCCTACCTTTGAACAAAGTCAAGAAAAAACCTGCATCGATTATGGAACACAAAGACTTTGAACATGCCTTAGAAAAAGAAAACAAACAGAGAATATCATGAAAAAGCTCTTGGATAAGTTATCTTAAGAGTCTGATATATGAACTTATCTGGAAAAAATGACAGTTTTAACTTGATCAAAAGCTGATCCCATACTTAAGATCTATGAAAAGCTCACAAGATATGCATATCTAATCTTCCAATTTCTTGTAGTGATTATTGGAGAGGGAGCTAACTTTGCCGCTTATGCATAGGCCCCGACAATACTTGTGCACACCTAGGGGCTTTAAGTATGATTGCCAGGTACGTCGTTATGTAGTGCATTTTTTATATTTTTGTTATCATTTTTACTCATTACATCTTATAGATCCTTGTTATTTAATACATCTTATAGATTACTCAATGTTTGAGGAAGTATAAACAAACGACAAATTCGAATGAAATGATACTTAGTTGTCAATGTCTGTTTGTTTCTTTAGGTCAGATTTATACTTTGGGGCCACATTTAGAAGTCTAGCCTAAAGATGGGATTCTTAAGAGCCATATTCAATGGTTTGACCAGTTTGGGGTCTTAATCTTGTTTTATGTTTCTGTATCTGATTGAGCAACTTAAAAATTCATCTGTACTCTGATTTTATTATTGAGATCTCGTCCATTAATCTGAAGCTACATTTTCAACTATACAACAACAACATATCCAGTGAAACCCCACATAGTGGGGTTTGAGGAGGATAGATAGTTGGAAAATATTATATTTCTTAGAACTTTGCTTTAAATACTCTAGCTCATGTTAAACATGTTGGTTGAAATTTTGATCTTCCTTCTTATGGAAATTGAACTTTATGCAACTTAAAGGTTGGAGCGCCATTTTGTGAGCATTTGCTTCCATGGCTGAATTTAACGTTTGCTGGAAGCTAGTAGCTGCTATATTTATAATTTACTTCATTTATATTCATCCAAACAGTGAGCAGCTAAGGTTGAACTTGTTTCTTATATCATTTTTATGAGAAATGACTAAATTTCTCAGTACTGCTTTGTTTTATATGCTTTAAAGCTCTATCTCAAAGGACTTACCGTTAAAGAAAGTGCAATTGTTGTTTTGATGATGGAAAAAGCCTTATTCAAGATCGATAAAAGAGCAATTTTCGACCAGATGGAAAAAGTCTTATTGTTGTTAACTCTTGTTACTTTTATTTGTTTCCAGTTTAATTTTTGTGATTCCTTGTTTGGTACCAGAAAGAGTTCATAGTCTCACTTGGTTTGGTGGAAGGTTAAAAGAATTACCATCTACAGTATGAGAATGGAAATCTTTTAGTTAGGAACATATATTACATGAAGAATAGCAGCGAGCTCTTATTTTTCTAACTTCGCCAGTGTAATCTATAGAAATTGAGAGAAGTCCAGTTGCGTGTTTCTCTTTAAATGGGAAACGACGCCTTAAATTCAAACACTTCTATTATTCTTGTCAGTTATCACGGTTATTCTGTAAGTTGTGGTTCTTTAAAATATATTTTTGGATCTTGGTTAATGCGTCGCAAAGCTTTTCTAATCAATTTTCTTAATTTTCCAGCAGCATTGTTGATGTTGTTGGATAACACCTCATGAATTTAGACTTCTTTTGGGGTAAGTGGTTTAACCGTTGCTATGTAAAACTTACATATATTACTTTACTAATAATTATTCATCGTCTTTTCAAAATTTTGTACTTACAGATTTTGAAGATTGAAGTTACAAGTCAAGATGAAGTTTAGAAAATGCACAAGCTCATTATTAATTTTCTAGGAATGTATTGCAAAACATGATATCATAGTCTAGCTCGGGATGTTAGCTTAGTTCTTTTGTTTAGGTGTTGAGCACATATTGAAACTAACATCATGGGATGTTAACCATTTTATTGTAATTAATAACTCGTCTTTCTGTCCATATAAAACTTTTTTATATCTAGATTTTTCAGTAGCAATTTGATATTTGTTGATCAAACTAACTTTTTTTGTGACATTGAGCTTTAGGACCGCTCGTGGTCAATAATATATCAGAAAAGCGGTTGCTAAAATTAGTACAATTATTTCTAAGAGGGACCAGTACAACTCGTCTCTAAAAGATAATCTAGGACCAATTGAAGGGTGGTCGCTAAAAGTTTTAACGACCAGAAAATATATATTTTTCATGATATTAATAGTCCATTAGGGACGAGATGTGTAGTCTCTAAAAGTATGTAACGACCAGATTTTCTTTCGTCTTTATTGACATTTAGCGACCAGATTTTTTAACTCGTCGTTGTTGGCCTTTAGCGGCGGAGGCTATTACGACGGGTGGCGACCAGCTTTTTCTCGTCGTAATTGCTCTTTTGGGACCAGATTTAGACTTTTAGGGACCAAATTTCCCTTCCTTAAAGGCCGTTTTTCTTGTAGTGGAAGTAGGCACAAAACCCACATATACGTCTACAGACCTCTAAACAGACACACCGAATCATATGGCGGGACAGGGTCCCGCCGTACCCCTGAACAAATACATACATATGCAACAAACGAAGATATATACCAAAATGTAGGCTCCTGAATAAGAGGAGCACTCCAAACAGTAGAAGAAGGTATCCTAAACGGCTGGATCACCAAACTGTGCGTCTGCACTTGCGGGCATGAAATGCAGCCCCCCGAAGAAAGGGGGTCAGTACGAAATATGTACTGAATATGCAAAGCAGAAGATACAGAAAACAAATCTGAGGCATAAACGAAATAGAAGTACAGAACATAAGTGCAAACCCAAAATATCAAAATGTTTACTCTCAAAATATAAGTCATGCATAGGGCACAGAGAATATGGTCGCCCGCCCGTCGATGGAGCCATAACACAGCATAACACCAGAAGGTTCAAATCTCCGTATCCCCGTCACACATCATAACACAGCAAAACGCCATACACAGCATAACGCCAAATATAAGTGGAACCCGGCCCTCTAGCGAGTGGCTCGGTGAACCATCAACACAGCATAACACCGGAATATATCAAAGTGCGCACGATAACAGAACCGGCCCGGGATCCGGCGAAAGATATAACAGAACGCACGAGCAGAGTCGTGAGTAACCATATGCATAAAATCATTATCATGGACTCAAATATAAGTAAAATGACCATACTTGAAAATCGAAATAATAGTCATACCAAATTCTTTCAAAAGTCTTCCGAATTACATAAAGAAAAGTCGCGGGACCCACGGACGGGTATCGACCCGAGCCGGGCCCGCCTATGGAGAACATACTCATCATACGTCATACAAACTCCTACGAAGATATCGAAGCAATCCGAGCCTTTATGTGAAAGATACGGCGTTGTCCATAATTATGGAATTCTTTAAAACAAAACCTTTTGTGAAACATTTGGAAATCAGCTATTTCGAAGACATAAGGATTCATATTTCATCACATCAAACATACGAGTGCCAAAAAATATATAAGAGTCATAACGTACTCGGATTGCGAATTTAGAATTTCCTCGAGGCTCGTGATATAACCTTTGTATAACTAAGGCATGCCAAAAGAAGGAAGGTTTGAGCTTTACATACCTCGTACGCACTCCAAGCTATCCCAACTCAATCTAATCCCAACCTACGCCTTGGGCTCCCCAAGGTCTACAAATACGCTAACGAATATCAAACATTAGACATAGGCACTTAGGCGATTTACTCCAAACTAAAACTCAAGTCTACAGAAATTTGGGCAGCAATTCCCCTGTAAAAAGGCCAACCCTGAGAATTTAACTCGACCAAATCAACAATCACAACAACAATAACCAACCTAACAACCCCAATGACCAATCCGAAAGGCAATATAACTATAATAACTCTCTTTTTCATCATTCAACAACATTCATAATATTCTATTTGACGGCTTACATTCAATCCACATCACTGCTCATACATTCAATTTCCAACCCGAACCCATACCAACAATATTCAAGGACATTTCAAACAAGTTACACAATATTTCCAACAGTCCAACAATTTCTCCAATTTACCCAAAAACAGCCCCCAAACCCGAAAACTCCACTACAACACACTCCTCATTTTCAAATCATGATTTGTATCAACAATCCACACTATAACGACATCATTCTCATAAAAATAAAAGTTGCATTAATTGCACATAATTCTCCAAATCAGTCCGCAACACTTACCATATCAACTTGCGACATTAAACTCTTATTTCCAACATAAAAGTCATCACAACAACCACTAAAACATTAAGCGACATTAACGCGTTCTTTGGCATATAGTATGACCCACATTCGGCTATCACCACACATGCATATATTAGTGGTTCTTAGCCATCCTACACACTACAACAATCAAACATGCTACATAAGATCAATTCATCACCTCCACACCACACAACATACACACACCTCACACGGCAAACACACCAAGCACACGACCCACTTCCAACATACCCTATCTCATGATTTTCATCCATTTTAGCATACTACAACATGCATACAACATTTATAACACATAAAACAAGATCAAATCTTACCTTTCTTCTTCAACTCCACACTTTTCCTAGGGTTTGCGATCTACTAAACGGATGGCTTGATCGCTCCAACAACACTTCCACGCTACTTAGGGACCTCCAATTAGTGGATTTACACCAAGGAAATATTTTTGGAATGGCTCAAATTGGATTTGGTTTTTCTTGTTCTTGGCCGAATGGTGTTGGAGTTGTCTTCAACTTCTTATTTTTTTCTAAGTGTTGAAATGATAAGAGATGACTTAGAAGTCATCTTTTAAGCCTCCATATAAATTCTCCATGTGTCCATGGCCCACACATGAGTTGGACCAATTAAAATTGGCCACAAAGTGTGGGACTACTTGCATGATTTTCAACTTCCAAATATATGATTTTTGGTCCCAACTTTTCCTAAGTGTTCCATGCCAACAATATCATGAACAACTTATGCCTCAAAATAAAATCGAAGGTCAAAAGTCTCGACTTCAAGTCCCGTAATGGTCTTGGCCCTAACTTATCATAGTTAATCCGGATTGTCCCAATGTAAAGAATACGGGACCTAACAATTTGAGTCCATGATAATGATTTTGTACATATGGTTACTCACGACTCTGCTCGTGCATTCTATTATATCTTTCGCCGAGTCCCTGGCCGGTTTTGTTGTCGTACGCACTTTGTTATAGTGTTATGCTGTGTTTATGGTTCACCGAGCCACTTGCTAGAGGGCCGGGTTCCACTTATATTTGGTGTTATGATGTGTATGGCGTTATGTTGTGTTATGATGTGTGACGAGGATATGGAGATTTGAAACCTTCTGGAGTTATGCTGTGTTGTGGCACCAGCGTCGGAGTGGTGACCACGTTTCTGAGCCTTATGCATGATTTTGATTTGCATTACTTATACATATGATTTCCGTACCGGTTTTGATATACTGATTCGGTATTCCCTTTTGTACCTTATGCTTCAGTTATGGTTGGATTTCTGCATCTTATGCTTTGCATACTCAGTACATATTTTGTACTGACCCCCTTTCTTCGGGGGGGCTGCGTTTCATGCCCGCAGGTACAGACGCATAGTTTGGTGATCCACCAGTTTAGGACACCCTCTTTTGCTGCTTGGAGTGCTCCTCTTATTCCGGAGCCTACATTTTGGTATATATCTTCGTTCGTTGCATATGTATATATTTGTTCCGGGGTACGGCGGGGCCCTGTCCTGCCATATGATTCGGTTGGTTTGTTTAGAGGTCTGTAGACGTATATGTGGGTTTTGTGCCTACTTCTGTACAGGTGTGTTCGTATGATCCCACTCCCCATGGCATCCTTGTCGGCGTACGTTTGTATATGTTTTGGGCCGTTGTGCCATTTGATAGCCTTGTCGGCTTCTGATATATATGTACATTTATGGTTGTGTTTGAAATGTGTTAGAGACAGTTTGATATAATTTGAGGCAGCGTGTGATATTTGAGCCCGTATACGCTATCCGTATGTGATTCGGATCTGATGAGTGTGTTCGGGTGCCCAGTTCGGGCACTAGTCACGGCCTACGGGTTTGGGTCGTGACAATCCCCAGGACTTTATTGACGGTATGTTGAGGACGCTCTGGTTGATACATGCTTCAGACACCGAATCGGTGGAGCTAGCGTCATATAGATTGAGGGATGTCTCAATCCAGTGGTATACGGTTTGGATGGCTTCGCGGGGAGCCAATGCACCTCCACCTGTATGGCAAGAGTTTGTTGATGCTTTTCTCCGTCATTATATGCCTCCAGAAGTTCGGCGAGCTAGGGCAGATAAATTTTTAAATTTGAGGCAAGGCAGTATGAGCGCCCAAGAGTATAGTCTCCGTTTCAATTCCTTGGCTAGGTATGCTTCGTCCATGGTAGCTAAAACTATACGCTATCCGTACTGGAATTGGAAAATTATACTTGGTTTGGGACAAAATTTGGTGGTGGAAAGTTGGGGAATTTTCTGGAATATTTGGGGTGTTTTTTGTGTGTTTTGGCTGAAAATGAGGGGGTCTCCCCCTTTTTATAATTGTTTCAGTTCGGCTGGAACCGACATTAAATTCCTTCTGCGCGTTCGCGCAGCTTCAGTTTTTCTGACTGCGTCCCTTCAGGACGGTATGGATATTGCACGCATGTAGGCACAGGCTCAGAACTTCGAGGAAAGCCTACAGCAGCGGAGAAGTGAGGGTGAGCAAGATAGGGGCCATAACAAGAGGGCCAGACCTTTGGGTTCGAGGAGCGAGTCCAGGGGCGGGCACAGACAGCCGTTTCCCAGCCATTCAGGCTATTCTATGACCAGTACACCTCCACAGTTCACGGGGCAGAGATTTGACAGATCTACTCGTTCCGAGCCGAGTCAGGGTTATTTATGGTCTCAGTTTAGAGGTGATTCAGACCAGCCAAGGCCACCCGTACCACGATGTTCTCAGTGTGGAAAGTTACATTGGGGTCAGTGCCGATCAGGTTCAGACGCTTGCTATTCATGTGGTCGGCCAGGCCATATTATGCGTGATTGCCCCTCAGTACAGGGTAGAGGTATGACCCAGCCATCAGGGTCGGTAGCCGGATCTTCGGCATCTGTACGCCCTATGGGGCCAGGTTCACATGCGCCAGTCGGCCATGGTAGAGGTAGAGGCAGAGCTCCCAGTACTAGCGGTCCTCAGCACCGTATTTATGCTTTGGCTGGACGCCAAGATCTTGAGTCTTCTCCTGATGTGGTCACAAGTATATTATCGGTATTCTCACAAAGTGTATATGCTTTGATTGATCCGGGCTCCACATTATCATATGTTACTCCATATATTACGGGTCGATTCATAATTGAGCCGGAGTCTATCAAACCTTTCGAGGTGTCCACACCCGTGGGTGAATCGGTAATAGCTAGCCGAGTATATAGGAATTGTGTGATATTGATTTGTGATCGTCGTACCATGATTGATTTGCATGAGCTAGAAATGGTAGATTTTGACGTTATTATGGGCATGGATTGGTTGGCTTCTTGTTATGCCAATGTTGATTGTAGAATGAAAATGGTTCGCTTCCAGTTTCCGGGAGAACCAGTCTTAGAATGGAAAGGAAATTCGGCATCACCAAAAGGTAGGTTTATTTCCTATCTAAAGGAAAGGAAGATGATCACGAAAGGGTGCATTTATCACCTAGTGTGAGTTCAAGATGTAGAAGCTGAGTCGCCGACTCTTCAGTCAGTTCCGGTAGTGAATGAATTTCCGGATGTGTTCCCGGAAGAGCTTCCAGGCCTTCCTCCCGAGCGGGAGATTGATTTTGCGATTGATGTGTTGCCAGACACTAATCCCATATCTATTCCTCCCTATAGGATGGCACCCGCAGAGTTGAAAGAGTTGAAGGAGCAATTAAAAGACTTGCTTGAAAAAGGCTTCATTAGGCCTAGTTCATCCCCGTGGGGAGCACCCGTATTGTTCGTCCGGAAGAAGGATGGCTCCTTGAGAATGTGCATTGATTATCGGCAATTGAATAAAGTGACGATTAAGAACAAGTATCCCCTCCCGAGGATTGATGATTTATTTGATCAATTGCAAGGTGCCAAATGGTTTTCAAAGATTGATTTGAGGTCCGGGTATCACCAAGTAAGAGTTAAGGAGAAAGATATCCCTAAGACAGCTTTCAGAACAAGATACGGTCATTTTGAGTTCCGAGTGATGACGTTTGGGCTAATTAATGCACCGGCAGTGTTTATGGACTTAATGAACAATGTATTCAGGCCTTTTCTGGATCAATTCGTGATTGTATTCATCGATGACATCCTAGTGTATTCTAGATCCAAGGCAGAACATGTGGATCATTTGCGAATTGTCCTTGGAGTTCTTCGAGCTCGAGAGTTATTCGCGAAGTTTTCCAAATGAGAGTTTTGGTTGAACTCTGTGGCATTTCTTGGCCACATTGTTGCAGCTGATGGTATTCGAGTGGATAGCCAAAAGATTGAGGCAGTGAAGACTTGGCCAAGGCCCGCGACCCCTACGGAGGTTCGTAGCTTTTTTGGCTTAGTCGGTTATTACAGAAGATTTGTTGAGGGTTTCTCTTCTATTTCTGCACCGCTCACCAAGTTGACTTAGAAGTCAGCTAAGTTTCAATGGACAGATGCTTGCGAGCGTAGTCTCCAAGAGTTGAAAGACCGACTGACTTCAGTCCCAGTCTTGACACTTCCAGAGGGATTGGAAGGATATGTTATTTATTGTGATGCTTCAGGCATCGGGCTAGGCTGTGTATTGATGCAAAATAGTAAGGTGATTGCGTATGCTTCTAGACAATTACGGAAACATGAGCAGAATTATCCTACCCATGACTTAGAATTGGCCGCAGTGGTCCACGCTTTAAAGATATGGAGACATTACTTATATGGTGTCCACGTGGATATTTATACAGATCATAAGAGTCTCCAGTACATCTTCAAGCAGAAAGAGTTGAATTTGCGGCAACGATGATGGCTAGAGTTGCTAAAATACTATGATGTTGAAATCCTGTACCACCTCGGAAAGGCAAATGTTGTGGCTGATGCTCTTAGCCGTAGGTCGATGGGAAGTCTAAGTGATGTACGACCAGAAAAGAAAGAGATGGCCCGTGATATTGAGCAGCTAGCTAGCCTAGGAGTCCGAGTGGTGGACTCAGGTAGCAGCGGAGCTACTATTCAGAATTCAGCAGTTTCATCTTTAGTAGCGGAAGTAAAAGAGCGACAATATGAGGATCCCATGCTAATGTAGTACAGAGATACACTCCCTCAGAAGGAGGAGTCATCATTTGACATTTCGGAAGACGGAGTTCTCCGATGTCGAGGCAGGTTATGTGTTCCCGATGTGGCAGGTCTACGCCATCAGATTTTGAGAGAAGCTCATTGTTCCCGTTACTTCGTTCACCCCGGAGCGATGAAAATGTATCATGATCTTAAGACTATATATTGGTGGAATGGGATGAAGAAAGACGTAGCGGAATTCGTAGCTCAGTGTCCTAATTGCCAACAAGTGAAGATAGAACACCAAAAGCCGGGTGGCTTATTGCAAGCTATAGAAATCCCAACTTGGAAGTGGGTAGTGATTAATATGGATTTCATTACAGGGTTACCCCGTTCTCGACGTAAGTATGATTCCATATGGATGATTGTGGATAGACTAACTAAGTCAGCTCATTTCTTACCGGTCAGAACGACCTATATGGCAGAAGATTTTGCCAAGCTTTATCTTAAAGAGATAGTGAGACTCCATGGCGTTCCGGTATCTATTATCTCCGATAGAGGAACTCAATTTACAACCAAGTTTTGGGGGTCTTTCCAAGAAGGTTTAGGGACCCAAGTGCGCCTAAGCACGGAATTTCACCCACAGATCGATGGGCAAGCTGAACGTACTATACAGACTCTTGAAGATATGTTACGGGGATGTATGATAGATTTTGGAGGAAATTGGGATGACCATTTGCTACTCATTGAGTTTGCTTACAATAACAGTTACCATTCTAGCATTCAAATGGCATCGTATGAAGCTCTATATGGGCGAAAGTGTAGATCCCCAATTGGGTGGTTTGAAACCGGAGAAGCTAAGTTGATAGGGCCAGACTTGGTCCAGCAAGCAATAGAGAAAGTTAAGCTCATACAAGATCGGTTGCTAGCGGCTCAAAGTCGTCAGAAGTCCTATGTGGATAATCGTCAAAGAGACTTAGAGTTCGAAGTGAAAGATTGGGTATTCTTGAAAGTGTCGCCGATGAAGGGCGTGATGAGATTTGGCAAAAAGGGGAAGCTCAGTCACCGGTATATTGGGCCATATGAAATTGTGCGCAAAATAGGCAAAGTGGCCTATGAGCTAGATCTACCTCCAGATTTGGAGTCAGTCCATCCAGTATTTCATGTCTCGATGATTCGGAAGTGTGTTGGAGATCCTACGAGGATCGTCCCAGTGAATGATATTCATGTGACAGAAAAGTTAACTTATGATGAAATACCCATTGCCATATTAGATAGGCAAGTACGGAGGCTTAGAAACAAAGAAGTGGCCTCAATTAAAGTTCTGTGGAGAAATAACAATCGAGAGGAAATGACATGGGAAGCGGAAGAGAATATACGATACAAATACCCACATTTATTTCAGCCCTTGGAAGAAGTCCAAGATGAGACGTCAAAATCATAAGGTATGCATGTTTTCCTTTTTATACATTCAGGTCGTGTGTGGCCAAATTTCTAGTGTTGTTGTATTATTGCCCTGTGAGGCATTGTTATTGTGGGTTGTTGTGGCAGGGTGGTAGTGCCACATTACAGAGGAAACTCTGGCGAAATTTTTATAGAATTCCCCAAGCCTTTAACATTCGAGGACGAATGTTCCTAAGGGGGGTAGAATGTTACACCTCGGAAAATTTCCCGTTGGTACGCAAGTAAATGAACTAATGATGTGTGCGAGGAGTGCGAGTGTATAATGTTTCATGGGAAATGTATGTAAAGGGATGTGGATGATTAGAATGAAAAGTCGAGAAATGAGAAAAATTGAAAGTTGGCAAAACCGCGCAGTGGTCGTATATTGCAAAA
Organism: Lycium barbarum; assembly: GCF_019175385.1. Classification (NCBI taxonomy): domain Eukaryota; kingdom Viridiplantae; phylum Streptophyta; class Magnoliopsida; order Solanales; family Solanaceae; genus Lycium; species Lycium barbarum. The sequence goes on along the minus strand of NC_083345.1, from coordinate 50,496,274 downwards.
TACGGACCGTAAAGTGCAATACGGTCCGTAAACTGCCAGGTCGTAAACTAGCATGCCAAACTTCAACTTTCTGCCAGCCGAGGAAATGGTTAAATACGATCCGGTGGACGGACCGTAAAGTGATTTACGGCCCGTAAACCATGGTCGTAAACCACCATGAAGGCAGCCCAGCTTCTGGTTCTGGAAATGGTTAAATACACCCATGGAGGACGAACCGTATAGTGGAATACGGTCCGTAAAACTCCATGGACGACCACTGTTCATCTCAGCACAGATTTCACAAATCATTAAATATGAGGATCAAGACATATTTTATTTCATTACAACATTACACCACTTCTCTCTAAAACTTCTCTCTACATTTATTATATGCGTTTTCAAGGATTATAAGCCATCAATAACATTAAGACAAGTGAATCAAGGATAAGGGAATCATCAAGGATCATCCAAGTCAAGAAATCCAAATGGAGAAAAACTGGGGTTTTGCTCAAAGAAGAGTATTATCAACAAAAGCTTGTTCCTACAACTTCTAAGGTAAGATTCATGATTTTTACAAGATGTTTAATGTATTGGAGAATTAAAATACATGGATTATAGAAAATGTGGTCAACTAGGTCATGAAAGATGAATAGTGACATTTTGAGAAATAGTTTGAATTGAGTTATGAATGTTGTTGTGTTGTGATATGAATGTGTCATAAATGGTATTAAGATCATGAACTAAACACTTTAGACGAATGGACGAAGATAGGTGTTATGACCATGAATGTGGGTGAATTAGAGGCAAATTGAGAAATCTAGATAATGTGGATAATGTGAATGACTAATGGCCATTGTTATGATATTAATGAAGGTATAAGCGCTAGCATTGGAAGGGAACGTGCAAGTGTAGAATAGTTCGACGGAAAGGTATGTAAGGCTAACCCTTTTTTCATAAGGCATGGTTCTTGGCCAAATTCCTAAATTCCTCTATATGAGTATGTTGTCTTCACATGGTTGACATTCCGAGCTCATAAGCTCACGACCCTTGATATGTACTATGATTATACTACGTTCCTCGTATGATGAGTAAGTCTATAATGTAAATGTAACGATAATGATGAGGATAGTAATGACTATATGTATATGACTATGTATAAAGTATGTATACGATTACAAAACACGCGCACACCTCTGCAGATGGTATGGATAACCCTGATGCCTTGGTAGGGCCAGGTATGTATGACCTTGAGCCTTGGTTGGCCAAGCATGTATAAGACACCGATCCTATGAGGTCGGGTATGCTATGTAAATAATATGTATATGAAATGACTATGTATATAATATGAATATGAATGTGATAAGACTATGTATAAGAATACGAATAAGGACATGTATACGAATATGAGCACAAGTATGGTACGAGTATTATTATGGGATACGAACGACGATGTATGCAAAAAAGCGACATGATGATGATGATATTACTGTCTCCCCTCCTATGCTATTTCATATGATATCTATTATGCTTCTATATTGATGTTGATGATGCTTTACATACTCAGTACATTCTTCGTACTGACGTCCTTTTGTTTGTGGACGCTGCGTCATGCCCGTAGGTGCGCAGGGAGACAGACTTGATCCATAGCTGCTTATTTAGAGATTGCATAGCAGAGCTCCATTTCTTTCGGAGCCCTAGCTTTTGTGTACTTATTCTTTTGTGTATATAATTACGGGCATAGCGGGGTCCTGTCCCGCTCATACGATATGTCATACTCTTAGAGGCTCGTAGTCATGTGTATGCGGGTAGAGATGTTCGGCCATGTCGGCCCATGTTTTGTATATCTTTTGTTAGCCACGTCGGCCTTGTACTTATGATGTGGCACAGATGCCTATGATATGTTAAATGATGATAGTCGTCTAATGGGATCAATATGATTAACGATAAGAAAAGCACGAATTGACTTATGGTTCACCTAGATGTTATGTTATGTACGATAAGGTGGTGTCGGGTGGGGTAGCACCGGGTGCTCGTCGCGGCCCCCTAGCCGGGTTGTGACAATAAGTCCACCCAAAATAGTTTAAAAATACCTTTTATGTATAGAAAATAGCTTTTTAGGAAATAGTTTTAGGCATACTTGTCACGACCTAACCCAAGGGCCATGACGGGTACCCGGAGCTAGCCTACCGAGGACTACCTAGCATGCTTCTTCCAATATTATCTCGATGGACCACATATTTAACTCGCTATAATCATAACCCGTACAAACATGAATTCTCAAATAAAAATTCATTTACATGATAATTGTCAACTCCGCCCCATATACATATATACAAGCCCACAAGGATGCAAAAATGATATACAAGATGTATATTGGTGAGGTTATGAAACTTCTAACTATTCGCACATGACTACGAGCCTCTATATAGAGGACCCCGCCATACACAAATATATACACAAAAGGAAAGTACCAATAGACTGCCTGACCATATAGCTATGGTGTTATGCTGCCCGGCCATATAGGCATGGTGTTATCATCATTATCCCACGTCCGGGCATCCCGCATCCAGGATGTTATGCTGCAGTGGTGTGTCTGCCCGGCAGCCTATAGGGCGAAGCGGTGTGAAAGAAATACATATATAAATACATTTAGCATGCATGAGAGTCCAATGAAACATTTCTACTCTATCGGAGTGACGTAAGGTCGGTAAACTAGAAGAATAACTATCATAAGATGAGATCAACAATAATGAATAAAAATCGGTAATCATGTGACAAGCTCAATTGTATCATGAATGCTTTAAGAAATTTAAGCTTTGGCATTTCTAGTATGAAAATCATCATCATAATCATCACCAGTATCTTGTCTCACTTCGAAGGAACAATAACATAAGATGAGACAACTATCATAAATGTAATCAAGGATTATATAGTAAGCTCAATCATATCATGAGAATATCTAGAACTTTAGGCTGTGGTACCACTAAACAGGGAGTCATCATAAGAGTCTTGAGAATGATAGACTACTAGCATTTTTGGGAGTAAGGGTAACATGGATAGCATGTAGGAATCATACGTTTTGAAAGAAAGGTGTCACGACCCGGCTAGGGGGCTGCGACGAGTACCCGGTGCTACCCCACCCGAGCACCCCCTTATCGTACATAACATAACATCTAGGTGAACCATAAGTCAATTCGTGCTTTTCTTATCGTTAATCATATTGATCCCATTAGACGACCATCATCATTTAACATATCATAGGCATCTGTGCCACATCATAAGTACAAGGCCGACGTGGCTAACAAAAGATATACAAAACATGGGCCGACATGGCCGAACATCTCTACCCACATACACATGACTACGAGCCTCTAAGAGTATGACATATCGTATGAGCGGGACAGGACCCCGCTTTGCCCGTAATTATATACACAAAAGAATAAGTACACAAAAGCTAGGGCTCTAAAAGAAATGGAGCTCTGCTATGCAATCTCTGAATAAGCAGCTATGGATCAAGTCTGTCTTCCTGCGCACCTACGGGCATGATGCAGCGTCCACAAACAAAAGGACGTCAGTATGAAGAATGTACTGAGTATGTAAAGCATGATCAACATCAATATAGAAGCATAATAGATATCATATGAAATAGCATAGGAGGGGAGACAGTAATATCATCATCATCATGTCGCTTTTTTGCATACATCGTCGTTCGTATCCCATAATAATACTCGTACCATACTTGTGCTCATATTCGTATACATGTCCTTATTCGTATTCTTATACATAGTCTTATCACATTCATATTCATATTATATACATAGTCATTTCATATACATATCATTTACATAGCATACCCGACCTCATAGGATCGGTGTCTTATACATGCTTGGCCAACCAAGGCTCAAGGTCATACATACCTGGCCCTACCAAGGCATCAGGGTTATCCATACCATCTGCAGAGGTGTGTGCACGTTTCATAATCGTTTACATACTTTATACATAGTCATATACATATAGTCTTACCCGGCATCATAAGCTCGGGGCCTTATCATAGCCCTTCATAGGCATACATATACATATATCGTAGCTCGTAAGCATCTCTAGTCTCGTTTTACTCTCATCATCATTACTATCCTCATCATTATCGTTACATTTACATTATAGACTTACTCATCATACGAGGAACGTAGTATAATCATAGTACATATCAAGGGTCGTGAGCTTATGAGCTCGGAATGTCAACCATGTGAAGACAACATACTCATATAGAGGAATTTAGGAATTTGGCCAAGAACCATGCCTTATGAAAGAAGGGTTAGCCTTACATACCTTTCCGTCGAACTATTCTACACTTGCACGTTCCCTTCCAATTCTAGCGTTTATACCTTCATTAATATCATAACAATGACAATTAGTCATTCACATTATCTAGATTCCTCAATTTGCCTCTAATTCACCCACATCCATGGTCATTACACCCATCTCCGTCCATTCGTCTAAAGTGTTTAGTTCATGATCTTAATACCATTTATAACACATTCATATCACAACACAACAACATTCATAACTCAATTCAACTATTTCTCAAAATGTCACTATTCATCCTTCATGACATAGTTGACCACATTTTCTACAATCCATGTATTTTAATTCTCCAATACCTTAAACATCTTGTAAAAATCATGAATCTTACCTTCGAAGTTGTAGGAACAAGCTTTGGTTGATAATATTCTTCTTTGAGCAAAACCCTAGTTTTTCTCCATTTGGATTTCTTGACTTGGATGATCCTTGATGATTCCCTTATCCTTGATTCACTTGTCTTAATGTTATTGATGGCTTATAATCCTTGATAACTCATATAATAAATGTAGAGAGAAGTTTTAGAGAGAAGTGGTGTAATGTTGTAATGAAATAAAATAAGTCTTGATCCTCATATTTAATGAATTAGAAAATCTGTGCTGGGTGAACAGTGGTCGTCCATGGAGATTTACGGTCCGTATTCCACTTTACAGACCGTCCCTCGTGGTCGTCTTTAAGCTTAAGCAGGACCAGATACTTTGGCCTGCATGCATGGTGATTTATGACCATGGTTTACGGGCCGTAAATCACTTTACGGTCCGTCCACCAGGTCGTATTATACCTTTTCCTCAGCTGGCAGAAAGTTGAAGTTGGACATGCTAGTTTACGACCTCAAGTTTACAGACCGTATTGCACTTTACGGTCTGTATTTTGCACTATACGACCACTGGCAGAAGGCTGAAGCTTTTGCATGGCAGTTTACGACCGCCAGTTTACGGACCGTATTGTACTTTACAGTCCGTATTTTGCAATATACGACCACTGGGCAGTTTTTGCCAACTTTCAATTTTTCTCATTTCTCGACTTTTATTCTAATCATCCACATCCCTTCACATACATTTCCCATGAAACATTATACACTCGCACTCCTCGCACACATCATTAGTCCATTTACTTGCGTACCAACGAAAAATTTCCGAGGTGTAACATTCTACCCCCCTTAGGAACATTCGTCCTCGAATGTTAAAGGCTTGGGGAATTCCATAAAAATTTCGCCAGAGTTTCCTCTGTAATGTGGCACTACCACCCTGTCACAACAACCCACAATAACAATGCCTCATAGGGCAATAATACAACATCACTAGAAATTTGGCCACACACGACCTGAATGTATAAAAGGAAAGCATGCATACCTTATGATTTTGACGTCTCATCTTGGACTTCTTCCAAGGGCTGAAATAAATGTGGGTATTTGGATCGCATATTCTCTTCCGTTTCCCATGTCATTTCCTCTCGATTGTTATTTCTCCACAGAACTTTAATTGAGGCCACTTCTTTGATTCTAAGCCTCCGTACTTGCCTATCTAATATGGCAATGGGTATTTCATCATAAGTTAACTTTTCTGTCACTTGAATATCATTCACTGGGACGATCCTCGTAGGATCTCCAACACACTTCCGAAGCATCGAGACATGAAATACTGGATGGACTGACTCCAAATCTGGAGGTAGATCTAGCTCATAGGCCACTTTGCCTATTTTGCGTATAATCTCATAGGGTCCGATATACCGGGGACTGAGCTTCCCCTTTTTGCCAAATCTCATAACACCTTTCATTGGCGACACTTTCAAGAATACCCAATCCTTAACTTGGAACTCTAAGTCCATTCGACGATTATCTGCATAGGACTTCTGGCGACTTTGAGCCGCTAACAATCGATCTCGTATAAGCTTGACTTTCTCTATTGCTTGCTGGACCAAATCTGGCCCTATCAACTTGGCTTCTCCGGTTTCAACCCACCCAACTGGGGATCTACACTTTCGCCCATATAGAGCCTCATACGGTGCCATTTGAATGTTAGAATGATAACTGTTATTGTAAGCAAACTCAATGAGTGGCAAATGGTCATCCCAATTTCCTCCAAAATCTATCGTACATGCCCGTAACATATCTTCGAGAGTCTGAGTAGTACGTTCAGCTTGCCCATCAGTCTGGGGGTGAAATGTCGTGCTAAGGCGCACTTGGGTCCCTAGACCCTCTTGGAACGATCTCCAAAACTTGGCTGTAAACTGAGTTCCTCTATCGGAGATAATAGATACTGGAACACCGTGGAGTCTCACTATCTCTTTAAGATAAAGCTTGGCAATATCTTCTGCCATATAGGTCGTTCTGACCGGTAAGAAATGCGCTGACTTAGTGAGTCTATCCACGATCACCCATATGGAATCATATTTACGTCGAGAACGGGGTAACCCTGTAATGAAATCCATATTAATCACTTCCCACTTCCAAGTTGGGATTTCTATAGCTTGCAATAAGCCACCCGACTTTTGGTGTTCTACTTTCACTTGTTGGCAATTAGGACACTGAGCTACGAATTCTGCTACGTCTTTCTTCATCCCATTCCACCAATATATAGTCTTAAGATCATGATACATTTTCGTCGCTCCGGGGTGAACGGAGTAACGGGAACAATGAGCTTCTCTCAAAATCTGATGGCATAGACCTGCCACATCGGGAACACATAACCTGCCTCGACATCGGAGAACTCCGTCTTCCGAAATGTCAAATGATGACCCCTCCTTCTGAGGGAGTGTATCTCTGTACTGCATTAGCATGAGATCCTCATATTGTCGCTCTTTTACTTCCGCTACTAACGATGAAACTGCTGAATTCTGAATAGTAGCTCCGCTGCTACCTGAGTCCACCACTCGGACTCCTAGGCTAGCTAACTGCTGAAGATCACGGGCCATCTCTTTCTTTTCTGGTCGTACCTCACTTAGACTTCCCATCGACCTACGGCTAAGAGCATCAGCCACAACGTTTTCCTTTCCGGGGTGGTACAGGATTTCGACATCATAGTCTTTTAGCAACTCTAGCCATCGTCGTTGCCGTAAATTCAACTCTTTCTGCTTGAATATGTACTGGAGACCCTTATGATCTGTATAAATATCCACGTGGACACCATATAGGTAATGTCTCCATATCTTTAAAGCATGGACCACCGCAGCGAATTCTAAGTCATGGGTAGGATAATTCTGCTCATGTTTCCGTAATTGTCTAGAAGCATATGCAATCACCTTACCGTTTTGCATCAATACACAGCCTAGCCCGACGCCTGAAGCATCACAATAAATAACATATCCTTCCAATCCCTCTGGAAGTGTCAAGACTGGGGCTGAAGTCAGTCGGTCTTTCAACTCTTGGAAACTATGCTCGCAAGCATCTGTCCATTGAAACTTAGCTGACTTCTGAGTCAACTTGGTGAGCGGTGCAGAAATAGACGAGAAACCCTCAACAAATCTTCTGTAATAACCGGCCAAGCCCAAAAAGCTACGAACCTCCGTAGGGGTCGTGGGCCTTGGCCAAGTCTTCACGGCCTCAATATTTTGGCTATCCACTCGAATACCGTCAGCTGCAACAATGTGGCCCAGAAATGCCACTGAGTTCATGTTATATCCCGTATTTTAAACGTTCGGATATTCCAAGGTAGTCGTGGAAAGTTATGGGTAAGGCTATTTTCAAAAATTATGTTAATGTACAAGTTGGTTATAAATATCAATTATGGACATTACTAGAAAGGAAATGGTAAGAAAGGCCAAGGGTAAGAAGGAAAATTCGCAAAAGGGTTCATGGTAAAATTGCGGAAAGAATAGGGGCAAAATGAGAATTTCACAAAAAAAAAAAATATCAAGAATGTTCTTGAAGGGCCCTTGGCCGTGTGGCATGCCCCTATATGTCCACATTTTTATTTAATGGGGTTTAATTATGTACATGTATGGACAAAGCTTGCAAGAGAAGCCAACCAAGTCATCTTTTTCAAGAAAACTCTAGAAAAGGAAAAATGGAAAAAAAAAAACAAAAATCTAGAGAGAGGCATGTGCCCCTCACATGCCACTATAACTATATATATATATATATATATATGTATGAGTCTTGAAAAAACAAGACAATTTATCATTTACAACTCTAGAAATTTCAAGAGAAACAAAGAAAAAAAAAAGACACTTTGGAAGAAAAATAAAGGGCCAATTTCGGCCAAGCTTGGAGGAAACAAGAACCTTGGAAAAAATTCTCAAAAAATTACTCTCTACTAATTGGAAGGTCCCTAGCAAGGAGAAGAGGTCATTGGAACAAGTAGAACATTTATTGTTGCAAGATCAACATTCTAGCCAAGTGGGAAATTGAAGAAAAAGGGTAAGAACTTAATCTTCTTTTATATGTTATGTATGGTTGTGTATGTTGTGGTGTGTAGGACCGAATGAAACTCAGGAAAATTATGAAAATATGGATGTTGAATAGTTGTCCGTGTATATGTAGTTGTGGCCGTGTGGTCATAGTGTGATTTGGAAGAGAATGGATTAATTCTATGTAGTATGTTAGTTGTTGTTGCAATGTATGGAAAAGGATGGAAATTCATGAAAATAGGGGTGTAGTTGTTGTGGCCGAAAATGGACTGTTTTGCATGTCAAAGAATGGACTAATTTTATTTAGTATGTTTGGGTTGTTGTGTTGTGGATTATGTGATAAAATGAGAGTTTAATGATCCAAGTTGGTGTCGTAGTTGTTGCGGGCTGTTTTTGTAAGACAATTTGAATCAAATGTAGTTTCTTGTAATTATGATAATAATGTTGTTAAAGTGTGGTTTGTTGGTGTAGTTTGTGAATTTTGAAGAAAGAAATGTGTTGTGATATTTCCTTGGACTTGGAAGGTTTCGTGTTGTGTTGGAAAATTTTGTGGATTGTTGGAAATGTTATGGAATCATGTTTGTATGGTTTTGGATTGATTATATATGTTGATTAAGTTGTTGCAAGATTATGAGAATTGAATTGAATTGAATTGAAGTGAATTGAAGTGAATTTGATTGAATTGTTGCTGGGATAATTGCTAGTATTGTTGTTGGTTTGGCCGGGTCAAATTCCCGGATTGTTGTCATCGATTTGGGGCCGAGCCGTACTCTCGGGGTTGGTACATTTACAGGGGAAATGCTGCCAAAATTTCGGCAGACAAAGTGTTACTTTAAAGAATCAACTTCTAAAGGCTCTAATCAAGTTTTGGTAAACATGACCAATTTGTAAATTTTGGCGGATTTGGAACGTGAATTTGGAGTCGCATAAGAAGCAGAAAAGGTATGTAAGGCTTCACCCTTCCTTCTATGGCATGTCTTAGATGTAATATGTTGGATATGAGCCTCGGGGATAACTCTACCCTCCGGAATCCGCGCTTAAAGTTTCCCCTTTTTCATTCAGTAGAATTGAATTAAAAATTGTGTAAAATGTTGAAAGAACTTCCTAAACCTCTAGAACTCGCATAAATAGGACCCGCCTACCCTAAAACCCTCACAAGTAACGCCATGACATGTAACATATGTAAATTTGGTACGCCGCCTCATTTGACCCGAGGTGGGCCCAAGGTCCCCGAATTTTCCTTATTGTTCCGTTTGATTTATTTTGAAGCAGAATCCAAAGAAACCCTTGATCCGTATTCCGTTCACCGAATGACAAGTACTGTAACTATGCTAACGAAGATACTCCTATGATGACAATGATAATGATGATGTTGAGAAAGAGAATATGCCTACGATAAGTACGACAAGAATGATTTCATGACTAAGAGTCTTGAGCTAAGAATCCTATGTGAATATGAAAGTGTTATACTAGTTCTTGAACCTCAATTCTATTCCTTAGCTATGACACTAGTTTCTAAAAGACTTCAAAGCGTATTAGTTGGCGGTTATAATGTCCATGATTTCATTCTATGCTCTCTCTTAAGGCTATTTTCCGTTGGTAGTCTCGCCTTAAAATACTCGTTCCTTCAAGGTGAGACAAAGTGACCATGATTATTCCATAATGAAATCGGCGGTCACCGACCTTACGTCACTCCGATGGACACATGACTTTCTTTGGGCTCTCATGCTTGCCAATTGTACGACATATGTATATGTATATGTATATGTATATGAGGAAAAGGGGAAGGGCCACTGTTACATCACCACCTGATTCAGCTGGATTTCGTCCCGGACGCGGGATATGGGACAGCCGGATACGGCGTCTGTATATGTTATTTACATTTATATATGATATGTTGGGACACTGTTGGGGAGGGGGTGGGAGAGCCGATGTACTCGGTGTCTGTAAATGTGAATAAAGGATACCGTTTTCTGAAACGTTCTGTTTTCTGTACATGTATATAAGAAGTACTGTTTTCTGGAAAAAAAAACTAAGCATGCATGGCATCTGCCTGAAAGGCATTCATATGTACAGGTTACTTCTGTCCCAAGATAAGCTCCATATGTCTATTCCGTTATTATTCATACTGTATATTCCTTTATTATGTCACTATTCATGCCTTACATACTCAGTACATTACTCGTACTGACCCCTCTTCTTCGGGGGCTGCGTTCATGCCGCGCAGGTACACCAGCTGAGCCACAGTTATCATAGAAGATGTTCCAGCGGAGTTGGCGAGCTCCACTTGTTCTGGAGTGCTGCCGAGTCAGAGTATATGAGCTATGGTGTTTGTTCAATGTTAGAGACTTTGCAGACAGAGTCATGAGTATAGAGTGTCAGCTTGGTAGACGGCTTCAACCGTCACAATGTTATTATGTTTCATGTCGCGGGTCCCATATGATGATAGACATTACTTATGAAAAAAAAATATTGGAGGGCTTACCATGTACTTATTTCTTAATTGATACAAGAGTTTATCTATATAATAAGAGTCAGCGGGTTTGCTCGGCTCCAGATATGGGGTCGGGTGCCCATCACACCCTAGTAAAGTCGGGGTGTGACAGAGTGGTATCAGAGCAGGTCGGTCTAAGGGGTTGTCTGCAAAGTCGTGTCCAGTAGAGTCCTGTTTATGGGTGTGAAGCCGGCCACATTTACAAACAGGAGGCTGCGGGGCATCTAGGAAATGTTGACCTTCATTCAGTCTTAGATCGTGCGATAGAGCTAAGCCATAGGAAATGAGATTCCTGGTACTAATCGTTAATTTTCACAGACGTCCAATAGCGACGGAGAAAGGCGAATGACGACACGGTAAGACATAGAGGTAAGTTGGGATATTTGTTCTGTTACTTGGGACAGGAAGTTCTGAATGGCTTGAATATGTCATACAGCTGTATGTTCTGTAAAGTATCGTCGATAATTGTTACGTACAGACTGTGAAGAGTGGGAATGGTAAAGGAGATTCTGTAAGAATGGATACGCCTAACAGGAAGGCGCGTGGAAAGGAAATATTGCAAACCGGCAATAGGTAAGATGTGTTGTTCCAGAAAGGTCATGGATTTGGTATGGCAACGGAGTGTGAACGTTACTATCGAGAACCCGGAAGTCCAGAATAGGGGGTAGCCATATACACAGGCGGAAGGTGAACATTGGAAATCAAAGAGGGCAAAACGGTAATTATAAAAGAAAGGACATGTTATGAAAATGTTTCGGAGCCTGTAAGACTTCGACTTGCTCCAGAGCATGCAATAAAGGTCATGTGAGGAAGCTGACGCGAAAATATCGGCATTAAGGCACCGAATTTCAGTGAAGCTTTTGGGTTAAGCGTGCTCAGGTGGGAGCAATTCCATGATGGGTGACCCCCTGGGAAGTTGATGAGAAATTTTATGAATTGAGACATAAGAGACAAATGAAAAGCTAGAGTAGTCTAAGGAAAAATTACAGTGTATGGGATGATTAGAGACCATAAGAAGACGCGTGAAACAAGGCAGACTAGCCCGGTAAAGAGACAGAAAATGCATCATAGCCCTAGAATTAGGATAGGCTTGAACAGCGCTTGGAAGTATTTTGTGAACTAGTTGATAGTGAATATGTATGTATATATGAATGTGTAAGATATCCCGTATATGATTGTATCGGTGGCGTGCGAGCCTAGTAACCGAAACTACGGGAAGAAAGGTATTGATCACGCAAAGGTGCAAAAGTACGAGTGACCGCAAGAATAAATGGTACAAGTGCGGCGAGTGAACTGTTATTATTTTACTGTAGGTTGAGGTCGGAAATTCCAGTATAACGATACTCGGAAAATAAAGAGAGTGTGAGTAAAGGGAAGATAAGAAGCTTAAATGTCGGAAAAGAGGAAAGTTAAGAAAACCTTAGTAAGTAAAACCCCCGCGAGAAATTAATGGTAAAAGTACGAGACCACTAGGATGAGAATTCAAGTAGGCATGTGAGACGGGATAGAGTGAGGTAAAAGGAAACAAGGAGCAATGTGGAGAGGTTGAGAGTTGATTTCAACAAGTAGGTCTAAGAGAATGGTGACCAGGGTAGAGGAATGTGAAGTAAGAGAAAGAATGCTTAGGATGGTGATGGTGTTGAGTTGACAGATCTGTAAAAGGACAAGTATGTAGCCATAGTAATATGCTTAGAGGTTCAAGAGAGTAACGAAACTTTTAAGAAATATGGGCACACAGCTACAACACGAACACGTGGTTAGAAAGAATTACGAGCAAGAGAGCTCAGCAAGTGAAAGAACGAATAAAGGATAGAAAGGTATGGAAATGTGGACAAATGAGGACCTAGACAGGAAGTAAAAGAAAAGCTTAAGATAAGAAGTTTTCGATATGTTAAGCACAAAGCTGGAAAAGAACGTGAGGGATAAAGGTATAAGCGAAGACTTCATAAAGGACTATGAGCATATAAGGAACCCCTTAAAGGGGGGGAGGCCATATTAGGCTTACGAGGAATAACGATGAACGAAATGAGCACCAACACATGAAGCCAAGGACAAGTATACATGTATCAAGAGATACAAAAAGAGACTAAAGAAGAGTTGTAGTAAGAATCTAAAGGTGTGGTTTTTGTTAAGAAATGGTTATGAAACAGTAACAAGAAAAGAGATTATCTGAGAAGGACAAGGATAATACGTTGGCCCAACAAAGTAGAAAGCCCAAGACACGGGAAGAAGATTCATGTAAAAACCGAGAAGTTCGATTAAGAAAGGAATGAGGTAAAGGCCAAGGAGTGAGCATGAAGGAAAGGACGACTACAAAGGGATCCTCCCGAAATATTATGACACCCCGTAAGACTAGTTGAACATTCGAGGACGAATGTTCTAAAGGGGGGGAGGATGTTATATCCCGTATTTTAAACGTTCGGTTATTCCAAGGTAGTCGTGGCAAGTTAAGGGTAAGGCTATTTTCAAAAATTATGTTAATGTACAAGTTGGTTATAAATATCAATTATGGACATTACTAGAATGGAAATGTTAAGAAAGGCCAAGGGTAAGAAGGAAAATTCGCAAAAGGGTTCATGGTAAAATTGCGGAAAGAATAGGGGCAAAATGAGAATTTCACAAAAAATTACCCTATATGTCCAAATTTTTATTTAATGGGGGTTAATTATGTACATGTATGGACAAAGCTTGCAAGAGAAGCCAACCAAGTCATCTTTTTCAAGAAAACTCTAGAAAAGGAAAAATGGAAAAAAAAAACAAAAAAGAGAAAAATCTAGAGAGAGGCATGTGCCCCTCACATGCCACTATAACTATATATATATATATATATATATATATGTATGAGTCTTGAAAAAACAAGACAATTTATCATTTACAACTCTAGAAATTTCAAGAGAAACAAAGAAAAAAAAAAGAAGACACTTTGGAAGAACAATAAAGGGCCAATTTCGGCCAAGCTTGGAGGAAACAAGAACCTTGGAAAAATTTCTCAAAAAATTACTCTCTACTAATTGGAAGGTCCCTAGCAAGGAGAAGAGGTCATTGGAACAAGTAGAACATTTATTGTTGCAAGATCAACATTCTAGCCAAGTGGGAAATTGAAGAAAAAGGGTAAGAACTTAATCTTCTTTTATATGTTATGTATGGTTGTGTATGTTGTGGTGTGTAGGAGCGAATGAAACTCATGAAAATTATGAAAATATGGATGTTGAATAGTTGTCCGTGTATATGTAGTTGTGGCCGTGTGGTCATAGTGTGATTTGGAAGAGAATGGATTAATTCTATGTAGTATGTTAGTTGTTGTTGCAATGTATGGAAAAGGATGGAAATTCATGAAAATAGGGGTGTAGTTGTTGTGGCCGAAAATGGACTGTTTTGCATGTCAAAGAATGGACTAATTTTATTTAGTATGTTTGGGTTGTTGTGTTGTGGATTATGTGATAAAATGAGAGTTTAATGATCCAAGTTGGTGTCGTAGTTGTTGCGGGCTGTTTTTGTAAGACAATTTGAATCAAATGTAGTTTCTTGTAATTATGATAATAATGTTGTTAAAGTGTGGTTTGTTGGTGTAGTTTGTGAATTTTGAAGAAAGAAATGTGTTGTGATATTTCCTTGGACTTGGAAGGTTTCGTGTTGTGTTGGAAAATTTTGTGGATTGTTGGAAATGTTATGGAATCATGTTTGTATGGTTTTGGATTGATTATATATGTTGATTAAGTTGTTGGAAGATTATGAGAATTGAATTGAATTGAATTGAAGTGAATTGAAGTGAATTTGATTGAATTGTTGCTGGGATAATTGCTAGTATTGTTGTTGGTTTGGCCGGGTCAAATTCCCGGATTGTTGTCATCGATTTGGGGCCGAGCCGTACTCTCGGGGTTGGTACATTTACAGGGGAAATGCTGCCGAAATTTCGGCAGACAAAGTGTTACATTAAAGAATCAACTTCTAAAGGCTCTAATCAAGTTTTGGTAAACATGACCAATTTGTAGATTTTGGCGGATTTGGAACGTGAATTTGGAGTCGCATAAGAAGCAGAAAAGGTATGTAAGGCTTCACCCTTCCTTCTATGGCATGTCTTAGATGTAATATGTTGGATATGAGCCTCGGGGATAACTCTACCCTCCGGAATCCGCGCTTAAAGTTTCCCCTTTTTCATTCAGTAGAATTGAATTAAAAATTGTGTAAAATGTTGAAAGAACTTCCTAAACCTCTAGAACTCGCATAAATAGGACCCGACTACCCTAAAACCCTCACAAGTAATGGCATAACATGTAACATATGTAAATTTGGTATGCCGCCTCATTTGACCCGAGGTGGGCCCATCGTCCCCGAATTTCCTTATTGTTCCGTTTGATTTATTTTGAAGCAGAATCCAAAGAAACCCTTGATCCGTATTCCGTTCACCGAATGACAAGTACTGTAACTATGCTAACGAAGATACTCCTATGATGACAATGATAATGATGATGTTGAGAAAGAAAATATGCCTACGATAAGTACGACAAGAATGATTCCATGACTAAGAGTCTTGAGCTAAGAATCCTATGTGAATATGAAAGTGTTATACTAGTTCTTGAACCTCAATTCTATTCCTTAGCTATGACACTAGTTTCTAAAAGACTTCAAAGCATATTAGTTGGCGGTTATAATGTCCATGATTTCGTTCTATGCTCTCTCTTAAGGCTATTTTCCGTTGGTAGTCTCGCCTTAAAATACTCGTTCCTTCAAGGTGAGATCAAGTGACCATGTTTATTCCATAATGTAATCGGAGGTCACCGACCTTACGTCACTCCGATGGACACATGACTTTCTTTGGGCTCTCATGCATGCCAATTGTATGACATATGTATATGAATGTGAATATGTATATGTATATGTATATGAGGAAAAGGGGAAGGGCCACTGTTACATCACCACCTGATTCAGCTGGATTTCGTCCCGGACGCGGGATATGGGACAGCCGGATACGGCGTCTGTATATGTTATATACATTTATATATGATATGTTGGGACACTGTTGGGGAGGGGGGTGGGAGAGCCGATGTACCCGGCGTCTGTAAATGTGAATAAAGGATACCGTTTTCTGAAACGTTCTGTTTTCTGTACATGTAAATAAGAAGTACTGTTTTCTGAAAAAAAGACTAAGCATGCATGGCATCTGCCTGAAAGGCATTCATATGTACAGGTTACTTCTGTCCCAAGATAAGCTCCATATGTCTATTCCGTTATTATTCATACTGTATATTCTTTTATTATGTCACTATTCATGCCTTACATACTCAGTACATTACTCATACTGACCCCTCTTCTTCGGGGGCTGTGTTCATGCCGCGCAGGTACACCAGCTGAGCCACAGTTATCATAGAAGATGTTCCAGCGGAGTTGGCGGGCTCCACTTGTTCTGGAGTGCTGCCGAGTCAGAGTATATGAGCTATGGTGTTTGTCCAATGTTAGAGACTTTGCAGACAGAGTCATGAGTATAGAGTGTCAGCTTGGTAGACGGCTTCAACCGTCACAATGTTATTATGTTTCATGTTGCGGGTCCCATATGATGATAGACATTACTTATGAAAAAAAAATATTGGAGGGCTTACCATGTACTTATTTCTTAATTGATACAAGAGTTTATCTATATAATAAGAGTCAGCGGGTTCGCTCGGCTCCAGCTATGGGGTCGGGTGCCCATCACACCCTAGTAAAGTCGGGGTGTGACAGAGTGGTATCAGAGCAGGTCGGTCTAAGGGGTTGTCTGCAAAGTCGTGTCCAGTAGAGTCCTGTTTATGGGTGTGAAGCCGACCACATTTATAAACAGGAGGTTGCGGGGCATCTAGGAAATGTTGACCTTCATTCAGTCTTAGATCGTGCGATAGAGCTAAGCCATAGGAAATGAGATTCCTGGTACTAATCGTTAATTTTCGCAGACGTCCAATAGCGACGGAGAAAGGCGAATGACGACACGGTAAGACACAGAGGTAAGTTGGGATATTTGTTCTGTTACTTGGGACAGGAAGTTCTGAATGGCTGGAATATGTCATACAGCTGTATGTTCTGTAAAGTATCGTCGATAATTGTTACGTACAGACTGTGAAGAGTGGGAATGGTAAAGGAGATTCTGTAAGAATGGATACGCCTAACAGGAAGGCGCGTGGAAAGGAAATATTGCAAACCGGTAATAGGTCACGATCTTGCTATGTCCCCGATCTTGCTCACATTCATTTCTCCGCTGCTGTAGGTGTTCCTCTAATTCCTGAGCATGTGCCTGAATGCGTGCAATATCCATGCCATCCTGAAGGGACGCAGTTAAGCATTTATCCATCAAGTGTGGCCCTAGGCCTTTCACAAACCGGTGCACCCGATCGCCCATATCCGCTACCATGGCCGAAGCATACCTGGCCAAGGCGTTAAAACGGAGACTATACTCTGTAGCACTCATGTTACCTTGCCTCAAATTCAAGAATTTATCGGCCCTAGCTCGCCGAACTACTGGAGGCATGTAGTGACGGAGAAAAGCATCGACAAACTCTTGCCATACCGGTGGAGGTGCATTGGCTCCCCGCGAAGCCATCCATACTGTATACCACTGGATCGAGATATCTCTCAATCTATAGGACGCTAGCTCTATAGACTCAGTGTCTGAAGCATGTATCAACCGGAGAGTCCTTAGCATACCATCAATAAAGTCCTGGGGATCCTCCTCCGGTTTCGACCCAAAGAATTCCGGGGGTTTCAAAGCAATGAAGTCACGGGCCCTTGCACTAACAGCCCTATCACCTAGCCCTGTGCTTGGCCTCTGAGTCTGGGCCGCAACCAACTGAGTCAACAAATTAATGGCCTCTCTTACATCTTGGCCCGAAGCGTTAGGTGGAGGAGCTGGAGCTGGGGCTGAGGCTCCCACGTGCTCCTCTGTACTAGGCATTGTCTGAGAGGACTGAGATTGAGCCGCACTCTGGGACTCATCTTCCTCTACTACCGGTGGCGGTGCTCTTTCAGCCCGCTTTTCTGCCACCGTCTTGCCCTTTTGGGCTGCTGTGGCCTTTTTCTTTTTAGGCATCTCTGAAATACACAACACACGATTTAGGAACAAGAATTTCTTACATCATAGCTCTATCGCACGATTCTTATGAAGAAAGAAGGTCATATATTCCTAAAATGTCCGCAGCTTCTCGTTTATAAGTGTGGCGCGCAACACACCCATAACCAAGACTCTACTAGACACGGCTCGTAGACACATCCTAGGACTGAACTGCTCTGATACCACTTTTGTCACGACCCGGCTAGGGGGCCGCGACGAGCACCCGGTGCTACCCCACCCGAGCACCCCCTTATCGTACATAACATAACATCTAGGTGAACCATAAGTCAATTCGTGCTTTTCTTATCGTTAATCATATTTATCCCATTAGACGACCATCATCATTTAACATATCATAGGCATCTCTGCCACATCATAAGTACAAGGCTGACGTGGCTAACAAAAGATATACAAAACATGGGCCGACATGGCCGAACATCTCTACCCACATACATATGACTACGAGCCTCTAAGAGTATGACATATCGTATGAGCGGGACAGGACCCCGCTATGCCCGTAATTATATACACAAAAGAATAAGTACCCAAAAGCTACGGCTCCAAAGGAAATGGAGCTCTGCTATGCAATCTCTGAATAAGCAGCTATGGATCAAGTTTGTCTCCCTGCGCACCTGCGGGCATGACGCAGCGTCCACAAACAAAAGGACGTCAGTACGAAGAATGTATTGAGTATGTAAAGCATGATCAATATTAATATAGAACCATAATAGATATCATATGAAATAGCATAGGAAGGGAGACAGTAATATCATCATCATCATGCCGCTTACTTGCTTACATCGTCGTTCGTATCCCATAATAATACTCGTACCATACTTGTGCTCATAATCGTATACATGTCCTTATTCGTATTATTATACAGAGTCTTATCACATTCATATTCATATTATATACATAGTCATTTCATATACATACCATTTACATAGCATACCCGACCTCATAGGATCGGTGTCTTATACATGCTTGACCAACCAAGGCTCAAGGTCATACATACCTGGCCCTACCAAGGCATCAAGGTTATCCGTACCATCTGCAGAGGTGTGCGCGCGTTTCGTAATCGTATACATACTTTATACATAGTCATATACATATAGTCTTACCCGGCCTCATAAGCTCGGGGCCTTATCATAGCCCTTCATAGGCTTACATATACATAAATCGTAGCTCGTAAGCATCTCTAGTATCGTTTTACTCTCATCATCATTACTATCCTCATCATTATCGTTACATTTACATTATAGACTTACTCGTCATACGAGGAACGTAGTATAATCATAGTACATATCAAGGGTCGTGAGCTTATGAGCTCGGAATGTCAACCATGTGAAGACAACATACTCACATAGAGGAATTTAGGAATTTGGCCAAGAACCATGCCTTATCAAAGAAGGGTTAGCCTTACATACCTTTCCGTCGAACTATTCTACACTTGCATGTTCCCTTCCAATGCTAGTGTTTATACCTTCATTAATATCATAACAATGGCCATTAGTCATTCACATTATCCACATTATCTAGATTCCTCAATTTGCCTCTAATTCACCCACATTCATGGTCATTACACCCATCTCCGTCCATTCGTCTAAAGTGTTTAGTTCATGATCTTAATACCATTTATAACACATTCATATCACAACACAACAACATTCATAACTCAATTCAACTATTTCTCAAAATGTCACTATTCATCCTTCATGACCTAGTTGACCACAATTTCTACAATCCATGTATTTTAATTCTCCAATACCTTAACATCTTGTAAAAATCATGAATCTTACCTTAGAAGTTGTAGGAACAAGCTTTGGTTGATAATATTCTTCTTTGAGCAAAACCCTAGTTTTTCTCCATTTGGATTTCTTGACTTGGATGATCCTTGATGATTCCCTTATCCTTGATTCACTTGTCTTAATGTTATTGATGGCTTATAATCCTTGATAACTCATATAATAAATGTAGAGAGAATTTTTAGAGAGAAGTGGTGTAATGTTGTAATGAAATAAAATAAGTCTTGATCCTCATATTTAATGAATTGGAAAATCTGTGTTGGGTGAACAGTGGTCGTCCATGGAGGTTTACGGTCCGTATTCCACTTTACGGACCGTCCCTCGTGGTCGTCTTTAAGCTTAAACAGGACCAGAGACTTTGGCCTACATGCATGGTGATTTACGACCATGGTTTACGGGCCGTAAATCACTTTACGGTCCGTCCACCAGGTCGTATTATACCTCTTCCTCAGCTGGCAGAAAGTTGAAGTTGGACATGCCAGTTTACGACTTCAAGTTTACGGACCGTATTGCACTTTACAGTCCGTATTTTGCACTATACGACTACTGGCAGAAGACTGAAGCTTTTGCATGGCAGTTTACGACCGCCAGTTTACGGACCATATTGTAATTTACGGTCCGTATTTTGCAATATACGACCACTGGGCAGTTTTTGCCAACTTTCAATTTTTCTCATTTCTCGACTTTTCATTCTAATCATCCACATCCCTTCACATACATTTCCCATGAAACATTAAACACTCGCACTCCTCGCACACATCATTAGTCCATTTACTTGCGTACCAACGGAAAATTTCCGAGGTGTAACACTTATTTAGAGTCCTACTTAGTTTAAGAGCCTTCGGGTATTAGCCAAAGTGTTCTAGTCTGACACATGAACGCTCAAGTTTGGGCAAAATTTTACCACTTTCGTTTTCTTGAAACGTGATATATTTCGCATGAATGACTAAATTCTTTGTTGTGGAAATATAAGCCGAAACAATGTTTAACTATAAATAATTCATGTCTACAAAGCATACTATTAGAACCCGTAGGTCAATCGTATTTTATAGATCCTTCATACCGGGGTGCCTAACACCTTTTCCGGGGGATCACCAGAACCCTTACTCGAACTTTGGTTAGATTACGATTCTTTTTAAGGCCCGTAAACCATGGTCGTAAACCACCATGAAGGCAGCCCAGCTTCTGGTTCTGGAAATGGTTAAATACACCTATGGAGGACGAACCGTATAGTGGAATACGGTCCGTAAAACTCCATGGACGACCACTGTTCATCTCAGCACAGATTTCACAAATCATTAAATATGAGGATCAAGACATATTTTATTTCATTACAACATTACACCACTTCTCTCTAAAACTTCTCTCTACATTTATTATATGCGTTTTCAAGGATTATAAGCCATCAATAACATTAAGACAAGTGAATCAAGGATAAGGGAATCATCAAGGATCATCCAAGTCAAGAAATCCAAATGGAGAAAAACTGGGGTTTTGCTCAAAGAAGAGTATTATCAACAAAAGCTTGTTCCTACAACTTCTAAGGTAAGATTCATGATTTTTACAAGATGTTTAATGTATTGGAGAATTAAAATACATGGATTATAGAAAATGTGGTCAACTAGGTCATGAAAGATGAATAGTGACATTTTGAGAAATAGTTTGAATTGAGTTATGAATGTTGTTGTGTTGTGATATGAATGTGTCATAAATGGTATTAAGATCATGAACTAAACACTTTAGACGAATGGACGAAGATAGGTGTTATGACCATGAATGTGGGTGAATTAGAGGCAAATTGAGAAATCTAGATAATGTGGATAATGTGAATGACTAATGGCCATTGTTATGATATTAATGAAGGTATAAGCGCTAGCATTGGAAGGGAACGTGCAAGTGTAGAATAGTTCGACGGAAAGGTATGTAAGGCTAACCCTTTTTTCATAAGGCATGGTTCTTGGCCAAATTCCTAAATTCCTCTATATGAGTATGTTGTCTTCACATGGTTGACATTCCGAGCTCATAAGCTCACGACCCTTGATATGTACTATGATTATACTACGTTCCTCGTATGATGAGTAAGTCTATAATGTAAATGTAACGATAATGATGAGGATAGTAATGACTATATGTATATGACTATGTATAAAGTATGTATACGATTACAAAACACGCGCACACCTCTGCAGATGGTATGGATAACCCTGATGCCTTGGTAGGGCCAGGTATGTATGACCTTGAGCCTTGGTTGGCCAAGCATGTATAAGACACCGATCCTATGAAGTCGGGTATGCTATGTAAATAATATGTATATGAAATGACTATGTATATAATATGAATATGAATGTGATAAGACTATGTATAAGAATACGAATAAGGACATGTATACGAATATGAGCACAAGTATGGTACGAGTATTATTATGGGATACGAACGACGATGTATGCAAAAAAGCGACATGATGATGATGATATTACTGTCTCCCCTCCTATGCTATTTCATATGATATCTATTATGCTTCTATATTGATGTTGATGATGCTTTACATACTCAGTACATTCTTCGTACTGACGTCCTTTTGTTTGTGGACGCTGCGTCATGCCCGTAGGTGCGCAGGGAGACAGACTTGATCCATAGCTGCTTATTTAGAGATTGCATAGCAGAGCTCCATTTCTTTCGGAGCCCTAGCTTTTGTGTACTTATTCTTTTGTGTATATAATTACGGGCATAGCGGGGTCCTGTCCCGCTCATACGATATGTCATACTCTTAGAGGCTCGTAGTCATGTGTATGCGGGTAGAGATGTTCGGCCATGTCGGCCCATGTTTTGTATATCTTTTGTTAGCCACGTCGGCCTTGTACTTATGATGTGGCACAGATGCCTATGATATGTTAAATGATGATAGTCGTCTAATGGGATCAATATGATTAACGATAAGAAAAGCACGAATTGACTTATGGTTCACCTAGATGTTATGTTATGTACGATAAGGTGGTGTCGGGTGGGGTAGCACCGGGTGCTCGTCGCGGCCCCCTAGCCGGGTTGTGACAATAAGTCCACCCAAAATAGTTTAAAAATACCTTTTATGTATAGAAAATAGCTTTTTAGGAAATAGTTTTAGGCATACTTGTCACGACCTAACCCAAGGGCCATGACGGGTACCCGGAGCTAGCCTACCGAGGACTACCTAGCATGCTTCTTCCAATATTATCTCGATGGACCACATATTTAACTCGCTATAATCATAACCCGTACAAACATGAATTCTCAAATAAAAATTCATTTACATGATAATTGTCAACTCCGCCCCATATACATATATACAAGCCCACAAGGATGCAAAAATGATATACAAGATGTATATTGGTGAGGTTATGAAACTTCTAACTATTCGCACATGACTACGAGCCTCTATATAGAGGACCCCGCCATACACAAATATATACACAAAAGGAAAGTACCAATAGACTGCCTGACCATATAGCTATGGTGTTATGCTGCCCGGCCATATAGGCATGGTGTTATCATCATTATCCCACGTCCGGGCATCCCGCATCCAGGATGTTATGCTGCAGTGGTGTGTCTGCCCGGCAGCCTATAGGGCGAAGCGGTGTGAAAGAAATACATATATAAATACATTTAGCATGCATGAGAGCCCAATGAAACATTTCTACTCTATCGGAGTGACGTAAGGTCGGTAAACTAGAAGAATAACTATCATAAGATGAGATCAACAATAATGAATAAAAATCGGTAATCATGTGACAAGCTCAATTGTATCATGAAAGCTTTAAGAAATTTAAGCTTTGGCATTTCTAGTATGAAAATCATCATCATAATCATCACCAGTATCTTGTCTCACTTCGAAGGAACAATAACATAAGATGAGACAACTATCATAAATGTAATCAAGGATTATATAGTAAGCTCAATCATATCATGAGAATATCTAGAACTTTAGGCTGTGGTACCACTAAACAGGGAGTCATCATAAGAGTCTTGAGAATGATAGACTACTAGCATTTTTGGGAGTAAGGGTAACATGGATAGCATGTAGGAATCATACGTTTTGAAAGAAAGGTGTCACGACCCGGCTAGGGGGCTGCGACGAGTACCCGGTGCTACCCCACCCGAGCACCCCCTTATCGTACATAACATAACATCTAGGTGAACCATAAGTCAATTCGTGCTTTTCTTATCGTTAATCATATTGATCCCATTAGACGACCATCATCATTTAACATATCATAGGCATCTGTGCCACATCATAAGTACAAGGCCGACGTGGCTAACAAAAGATATACAAAACATGGGCCGACATGGCCGAACATCTCTACCCACATACACATGACTACGAGCCTCTAAGAGTATGACATATCGTATGAGCGGGACAGGACCCCGCTTTGCCCGTAATTATATACACAAAAGAATAAGTACACAAAAGCTAGGGCTCTAAAAGAAATGGAGCTCTGCTATGCAATCTCTGAATAAGCAGCTATGGATCAAGTCTGTCTTCCTGCGCACCTACGGGCATGATGCAGCGTCCACAAACAAAAGGACGTCAGTATGAAGAATGTACTGAGTATGTAAAGCATGATCAACATCAATATAGAAGCATAATAGATATCATATGAAATAGCATAGGAGGGGAGACAGTAATATCATCATCATCATGTCGCTTTTTTGCATACATCGTCGTTCGTATCCCATAATAATACTCGTACCATACTTGTGCTCATATTCGTATACATGTCCTTATTCGTATTCTTATACATAGTCTTATCACATTCATATTCATATTATATACATAGTCATTTCATATACATATCATTTACATAGCATACCCGACCTCATAGGATCGGTGTCTTATACATGCTTGGCCAACCAAGGCTCAAGGTCATACATACCTGGCCCTACCAAGGCATCAGGGTTATCCATACCATCTGCAGAGGTGTGTGCACGTTTCATAATCGTTTACATACTTTATACATAGTCATATACATATAGTCTTACCCGGCATCATAAGCTCGGGGCCTTATCATAGCCCTTCATAGGCATACATATACATATATCGTAGCTCGTAAGCATCTCTAGTCTCGTTTTACTCTCATCATCATTACTATCCTCATCATTATCGTTACATTTACATTATAGACTTACTCATCATACGAGGAACGTAGTATAATCATAGTACATATCAAGGGTCGTGAGCTTATGAGCTCGGAATGTCAACCATGTGAAGACAACATACTCATATAGAGGAATTTAGGAATTTGGCCAAGAACCATGCCTTATGAAAGAAGGGTTAGCCTTACATACCTTTCCGTCGAACTATTCTACACTTGCACGTTCCCTTCCAATTCTAGCGTTTATACCTTCATTAATATCATAACAATGACAATTAGTCATTCACATTATCTAGATTCCTCAATTTGCCTCTAATTCACCCACATCCATGGTCATTACACCCATCTCCGTCCATTCGTCTAAAGTGTTTAGTTCATGATCTTAATACCATTTATAATACATTCATATCACAACACAACAACATTCATAACTCAATTCAACTATTTCTCAAAATGTCACTATTCATCCTTCATGACATAGTTGACCACATTTTCTACAATCCATGTATTTTAATTCTCCAATACCTTAAACATCTTGTAAAAATCATGAATCTTACCTTCGAAGTTGTAGGAACAAGCTTTGGTTGATAATATTCTTCTTTGAGCAAAACCCTAGTTTTTCTCCATTTGGATTTCTTGACTTGGATGATCCTTGATGATTCCCTTATCCTTGATTCACTTGTCTTAATGTTATTGATGGCTTATAATCCTTGATAACTCATATAATAAATGTAGAGAGAAGTTTTAGAGAGAAGTGGTGTAATGTTGTAATGAAATAAAATAAGTCTTGATCCTCATATTTAATGAATTAGAAAATCTGTGCTGGGTGAACAGTGGTCGTCCATGGAGATTTACGGTCCGTATTCCACTTTACAGACCGTCCCTCGTGGTCGTCTTTAAGCTTAAGCAGGACCAGATACTTTGGCCTGCATGCATGGTGATTTATGACCATGGTTTACGGGCCGTAAATCACTTTACGGTCCGTCCACCAGGTCGTATTATACCTCTTCCTCAGCTGGCAGAAAGTTGAAGTTGGACATGCTAGTTTACGACCTCAAGTTTACAGAGTATTGCACTTTACGGTCTGTATTTTGCACTATACGACCACTGGCAGAAGGCTGAAGCTTTTGCATGGCAGTTTACGAAGGTCGCCAGTTTACGGACCGTATTGTACTTTACGGTCCGTATTTTGCAATATACGACCACTGGGCAGTTTTTGCCAACTTTCAATTTTTCTCATTTCTCGACTTTTCATTCTAATCATCCACATCCCTTCACATACATTTCCCATGAAACATTAAACACTCGCACTCCTCGCACACATCATTAGTCCATTTACTTGCGTACCAACGGAAAATTTCCGAGGTGTAACACTTATGTAGAGTCCTACTTAGTTTAAGAGCCTTCGGGTATTAGCCAAAGTGTTCTAGTCTGACACATGAACGCTCAAGTTTGGGCAAAATTTTACCACTTTCGTTTTCTTGAAACGTGATATATTTCGCATGAATGACTAAATTCTTTGTTGTGGAAATATAAGCCGAAACAATGTTTAACTATAAATAATTCATGTCTACAAAGCATACTATTAGAACCCGTAGGTCAATCGTATTTTATAGATCCTTCATACCGGGGTGCCTAACACCTTTTCCGGGGGATCACCAGAACCCTTACTCGAACTTTGGTTAGATTACGATTCTTTTTAAAATTTAAACGTTTTTAATGAACCCTTTTCGAACTGGATTTCCTAATTTCCTAAAAATTAGGTGATGACTCTAAAATAAAGTCCATTTATAGCACCATCCATGTAGAAGTACATTTTTCCTTTTTTCCGATACGATTGACAACAATACTTCCCCGGGACACTTTCTTTTTAAATGAGGCAAGTGGAAATACTAATCGAAAAAAAATAGAACCGCTACAGATGACGACTCTTCTAGGGATAATTTAAGGTTCTAACCATAAGGGTTCCAATAATTTGTGTGTTTGTATGATATAAATTGTTTATATGTTTAAATTTTCACAAAAAATATAGCTGTCATTCACGCATGCATACTCCGCCACTCCTGGCATTTATTTTATATTTTTCCAAGGGTGACGATGCGAGATGCGCTGCGGTCATACCTTCATTAAAAAACTCTTCTGCTATATCCTTTGGAGGTCTCTAAGGTCAAGTGGGTATGCGGTCATCCCACAGCCTTAGAGAGCCCACCCCCAGCTTGTTCGCTTGGGTAACCTGTGTCATTTGCTTGAAAAATTACTCTAGAATAATTAGAGTAGAGCGAAGCCAAATCCTTACTGATATAGCGCATGCTGACCATAGACCAGTTTGTGTGTCTCAAACTTACTTGAATCGGACAGGGTAGACGCCTTACTGTGTTCAGATCGTGTAAAAACCTGAAGACACTGCATCCCACTATTTGCTATTTGGAAGCATTACTGTGCCATGTGTGAAACAAATTATTATTCCTAGGGTCAGTGAACTAACAGTGTTCTATCTTACAGATGTCTCCTAATGTGCAGTTTGATATGATTGTGGTTCCACCACCAGGCTTAGTGATATAGTGGGAAGGTTTGACTAATGATCAGAAGAAAGAAATAAAGGGCTGCGTAGGGCATCTACCCTCGTTGATGAATATGACTGGGGATCGGGGTTGCTAGAGATTATTACTAGTTATTGGGATAGCGATAGAATGGCGTTCAGATTTTGAGAAACAAAGATGACTCCCTCTTCAGAAGAGATGAGAGATGGCTTGGAAAGCGTAGGAAGTGCTAACAGGTCCAAAAGGAAGTTAGCCCAAAATATCCTTATCCCTCACAAACCTACCCTAAAAGAAATCAAACACATGTTTGCTATCAACAAAGCTAATTGGGCACAGAGACCTACTATAGTGTTACACCTCAGAAAATTTTCCGTTGATGCACAGTGAATAGACTAACGAAGAGCATGAAGTATATGGTATTTCAATAAGTAAGGAATAACATTTGATGACCCTAATTAAGATTTCAAAGACATTCAAGGTAAGAGGAGAAAGTTTGCCAAGAGAAGGCAAGGCATACGATATGTATCGGAAAGGATTTACGAGTAACAAGTTAATGATGATTTAATGATGCTTTGGAGAAGAGTTATAACATCCCTTAGATTGTTAATGAGGTGATAAACAAGTGTCAAGAAGGTTCCATAAGGATTGGAGATCAAGCGAGTCGACGAGAATGAGTTCGGAAGAACTGAGCATTATACGGCCCAACATACTGGTCGTATAAATTATTCTGGCCGTATGTTTGGCCGTATAAATTATACTGGTCGTAAATCAGCCCAGATGGCCAGCCTCATTGGACCAAATCTACGGCCAGACATACGGTCAGTGAAATTTATACGGACCGTATGTTGGTCCATAGATTTGGAGCGGGACTGATTTGAGTATTATTAATAAGGAGTCCAAGTTATTTCATTTCATTTCCTCTTCACACCCCTTCTCTCTAGAACTCTCTAGAAAATTTCTCCGCACTTCTCCCACAATAATTCAAGGGATATTAGTGAACAACTTCATCAAACTAAGAGAATCAACTGTAAGAAACCCATTAAAGTTCATCCAAGACAAGGAATCCAAGTGAAGGTGAAACTAGGGTTTTGCTCAAGTGAAGTGTTTCCACCCAAGGGTCATTCCTACATCATCTAAGGTAAGTTTTATGGTATTTCCATTTTGTTTAAGGTATTGAGAAGTTGAAACACTTGGATTGTAGAAGAATATAGAAAATGGGTCATGAATGTGGGAATAGTGTCATTTTTGAGTAATAACTTGGATTGAGTCATGATTCTTGATGTGTTGTGATTATGATTATGTTATAAATGATGTTAAGAACATGGGATAGACATTTTATATGAATGAATGTAATCGTGTGCTATGACCATGGATATGGATGATTGGAAGTGAATTGAGAAGTAAGGATAATGTAGGTGAATAAAGACTATTGTTATGATGTTGTGAAGGTTATTATTGATGTTTGGGAGTTGATATATGATATGGAGGAAGTCTTATAAATGAAGGAGATGATGTCCGATT
The DNA here is from genome assembly GCF_019175385.1 of Lycium barbarum. NCBI lineage: Eukaryota > Viridiplantae > Streptophyta > Magnoliopsida > Solanales > Solanaceae > Lycium > Lycium barbarum. Next base: position 50,467,028 of record NC_083345.1, on the reverse strand, counting down.
TTCTCTAGCTTTAGTCATGTATGCTAAGCTATCGATTTTCTAATGATAGTAAAACTCTAATGAAGGTAGAAACGTGAGCATTGAAGGAGAACGTGCAAGTGATAGAATAGTTGAACGGAAAGGTATGTAAGGCTAAACCTTGTTTCATAAGGCATGGTTCTTTGGCCAAATATCTAATCTTCTATGAGCCCATGATGTCCTCCAAATGATGCTATCTTCAAAAGCTACTAAGCTCATGATTCTCGATATGTTATGATTGTACTAAATTCCTTACATGATGAGTAATCCTCTAAGGATAGATATAATTAACGACGATAGTAATGATGCTAAAGATGCTTATGAGCTTTTATGTATATGTGTCTATGTATGACTATTATGAAACCCCGAGCTTATATGGCCGGGTAGAACATATATATTGCGCGCGCACCACTGCAGTTGGGTACGGATAACTCTGAGGCCTGGTAGGGCCAGGTATGTATACTCACCGAGCCTTGCCATGGCCGGGTATTTGAAACACCGAACCTTCATGGTCGGGTATGCTATGTACATGATATGGATATGTATAAGATATGAATATGAATATAAATACGAAAATGGATACAAAATGTAAATGAGTACGGATATGAATACAGATACGGATATGGATGTATGTACACAATCACGTATTAGAAATGGAAAGTCCCTATGAAAAGCAAGTAAGTGTTTATAACGATGATACTACTATCTCCCATTCTATGTTATTTCTTATGTTCTCTATTATGCTTTCATAGTGATGTTGATCATGCTTTACATACGCAGTACATTCTTCGTACTGATGTCCTGTTGTTTGTGGACGCTGTGTCATGCCCGCAGGTGGCCAGGGAGACAGACTTGATCCATAGCTTTATTACTCAGGGGCTACATAGCGGAGCTCCATTTCATTCGGAGTTACAACTTTTGGTATTTATTCTTTTGTGTACATATTTATGGGCATGGCGGGGTCCTGTCCCGCCTATATGATATGACATACTCTCCTTAGAGGCTCGTGGACATGTGTATATGGTTAGATGTGTTTGGCCTTGTCGGCCTATATTTTGGATATCATTTTGTTAGCCTCGTCGGCTTATGTACATCCATATGGGCATTGTTATTGATGATGATATATATGTATTGTTGCCCAATGGAATTAGTATGAATAATGGATGGAAAGTATGATTTAGCTATGTGGCTCACCTAGATGTAAATGTGAAAGTATGATAAGAGGTGCCCGGGTGGGTTAGCACCAGGTGCCCGGGTGGGTTAGCACCAGGTGCCCGTCGTGGCCCTCCAGTTGGGTCATGACATATAGCCTTTAGAGAGTTATATATGAGATATTCCTCTAGACAGGGGTACGAAAATCACATCCTTAAGTTTTCCTCACTCCAGTCCTGGGAAGCTAACCAAACACTAGCCTTTATCACCTGCCTATTGGGAACCATGGTATTTCCACTAAATGTCTCCCTAGCTATTGACACTCGGGTTGTCTTTGTTGCCCATGCTGTCCTTATAGGGGTCACAACAAATGGGCTTACCAAATATTTTGACATCACCCTTATTTTCCTATCAGATATATACCGGGCTTTAGTAAAGTACTGCAACTATTATTACTACTTCTAGGGTTGCAACCTCCTAGTCCAATGGTGGATACTTAAGCATTTAGATAGTTGCAGTTTATCTACCCGCCGAGATCCGGTCCTGAGAGAGGATGATTTGGGAGTCGCTGCCATGCCTTACGGGGTTTAAGATAAAAAATAATGGGCTCACATATTTTCCAGACTGAGAGAAGAACATATCAGGTGGAGAGTACCTGATTTCATTCAAGACTGCTTGTGTTAAGAGCCGTAGGCGTCCATATTTACCGCTTATGGGCATTAGGGGGATCAGACCCCACGCACCATTGGGAATACTTAGACAGTTTGGTATGAGATAGGTTATTCCAAATATGGGCAATATGGGAGAGTTTGTACGATATTATGAAGAAGGTCATATCGAAGGTATAAAAGATGCTCAGAAAGATTAGAAGAATGTGATAAGGGAAGATAAGTTGGATGAAGATCCAAACAGTTCAAGTCATAATGAAAACTACTACGAGTGGTTTAGGGCTGAGATAGCTAGAACTACTACTCCAGGACCAACAACATACCCAGTTAATCCCACAACGTGGGGTCTGGGGAGGGTAGAGTGTACGCAGACCTTACCCCCACCTTATGTAAGGAGGCTGTTTCCGGAAGACCCTCGGCTCAAGAGAAAGCATAAGAAAGGTTAGATACGGGCAAACACATCAAAGTAGTTATGAAAATGAAAACAATGAAAGTAAATAGGCCATTATAAACCATTATAAACCAACAGATACTCGCAGAAATCAAAAGACAAGAAACTATAGAGCAACATAGCTACTCGTAAGAAAGGATAAACGCAACTACTTACTAGCCTTCTACCCTAATATGAGTCCTCCATACCCTCCTATCTAAGGTCATGTCCTCGGTAAGCAGGAAATGCGCCATGTCCTGTCTAATCACTTCCCCCAATACTTCTTCGGCCTACCTCTACCTCTTCTGAAACCGTCACTGGCCAACCTCTCGCACCTCCGCACTGGGGCATTTGCATCTCTCCGCATCACATGCCCAAACCATCTCAGCCTCGCTTCCCGCATCTTGTCTTCCACTGAGGCTACCCCAACCTTGTCTCGGATGACTTCATTCCTAATCCTATCGCTCCTAGTGTGCCCACACATCCATCGCAGCATTCTCATTTCCGCCACTTTCGTCTTCTGAACATGAGATTTCTTGACTGGCCAACACTCTGCCCCATACAACATAGTCGGTCTAACCACCACTTTGTAGAACTTGCCTTTAAGTTTCGGTGGCACCTTCTTGTCACACAACACTCCAGAGGCAAGCCTCCATTTCATCCATCCTGCACCAATACGGTGTGTGAAGTCATCATCAATCTCCCCATTTCCTTGTATAGTAGACCCAAGATACTTGAAACTATCTTTCTTCTGTATGACCTGGGTGCCAAGCTTCACTTCCACATCAGCCTCATGCACTATCTCACTGAACTTGCACTCTAAGTACTCTGTCTTGGTCCTACTCAACTTGAACCCTTTAGACTCCACAGTTTGTCTCCAAACCTCCAGCTTAGTGTTAACCCCGCTGTGAGACTCGTCAATCAGGACTATGTCATCCGCAAATAACATACACCATGGCACCTCACCTTGAATTTGCCGTGTCAACCCATCCATCACCAAGGAGAATAATAATGGGCTAAGAGCTGATTCCTGGTGTAACCCCGTCATCACTGGGAAGTTCTCTGAGTCTCCTCCCATAGTCCTTACCCTGGTCTTGGCCCTATCATACATGTCCTTGATCGCCCTAATGTACGCCACAGGTACACCTCTAGCCTCCAAGTATCTCCATAGAACCTCTCTCGGTACTTTGTCGTATGCCTTTTCTAGGTCGATGAATACCATGTGTAGGTCCCTCTTCCTCTCCCTATACTACTCCAAGAGTCTCCGTACAAGATGAATAGCTTCTGTAGTTGAGCGCCCCGGCATGAATCTGAACTGGTTCTCTGAGATAGACACGCCTCTCCTCACCCTCATCTCCACCACCCTTTCCCACACTTCCATAGTGTGGCTTAGCAGCTTGATCCCTCTGTAGTTGTTGCAACATTGAATGTCGCCCTTGTTCTTGTACAATGGAATCATTGTACTGTATCTGTATAAATTTCCCGTAGATAAAAAAACCGCGAATGCAATTCAGGTTAGAAGAATGAAATGACAGATGCAAGGAAGAGAAATGGATCATCAAGGAAAAACATAATATGATCAAGATATATTAAGAGTTTGACAGACGAGGTAGATGCCTCATTGAATAGCTTAGAATGGCTTGACACTTTTGTTAAGGGAGTCATATATACAGGGACGTCATTGAATGATGATCAGAGGGATCAATGGATTGGGAAAACATTGATGCCAGCCTATGTAGCCATTTAGACCGCCCTTCGAAGGGCCAAGAAGGCACGAGATGATAGAGAGCGGATTTGTATCCATGGATTGGACTTTTTCTGATTTTCGCATATTATTTACTTTAAAAGCCTTGTAATCCCATATGGGAAAATATTAATGAAAAGCACTGGGGTTTTTTATTTTTTTGGGAACAATACATTTGTTTTACATATGGCACAATTTTGTTTCATACGCTAGTAGCCTCGGAACAACGAGGTCTAGGAAAGCGAATTATATATTGTCTAAATGCTTATTTGATATAACTGCTTTGTGTGAAAATCATATATATTGTTAAAACTCTTGATTGGTCCAAATTGCGGACACTACCCAAAAGAAAAACCAAGAAAACAACCGCTAAAACCAAAATTAGCTCCACTTTTAAAAGGTTGATTTGCTAATAGGAAATGGAGACGCCAGACAATATGAGTGCGACTTCTCCTTACGTCAACCTAGTTAGTGATGATGAGGACATGGAAGCGACAAGTGAGAAAACCCAACAATGGGACGACAGTATGGCCCTAGCTACTGCTAGGATGAAAGAAGCTGTCCAACCCACTGAGGCGGCCAATGAGAAAATGAAAGAAGCTGGAACTCTCCTAGCTTATGTTGAGGAAATAACTAAGCAACACCCTGCCAATCGGATAAAATGGGGAAAGACACCTAAAGCACCACTTGGGAGTTATGTCCCACTCGGCCAACAAGAAGGGCTTGATCCCATACCTTATGGAAATGACGAACAATTTTTCTCAAGGGCACTAGATCGCACAATTGGGGTACGCCAGTAGAAATGTCCAAACAAAAACTCTTACAAACTTTGGGGAGCTTTGGAGTGTACGTACAAAGCCCAAATCTGTTGCCGCTATGTGCTCCTTCTAGGATCTATAGAAAATGTCTCTACCACCGAAGTCAGTCAGGCCATACAGCCAATGAGTGTGGAGCATTAGAAAGGACGCTTATCCAATAGATTGACCAAGGGAGAATTAGATAACTATGGGGGGCCCACTCTTTCCTGACCCATGACCAAGGGAAAATTCATCCAAAAAAAATATCGAAGGTTAGGTTCTGGAGGAGCGCCTTCTCCAAATTTGAGGAGTCGTATGGCAGGAATCACTCCCTACTGTGTAGTGTGAAGAAAATAAGAGTAGTGCCGCAAATCTATCAGGGTCTCCAGGATCTCCAAGATAAAGGGTTGCGTGGATGAAGGCCATGTTTGGATTGTCGCAGGGAGACAAGGATAGAAGATGAAGATAGACAATGAAGACCTACTTAGTATGGTTGGGTAGAAAACATAAGTATCCCTTTACTACGTTCAATAAGATAGAATATCCCTTTCCCTTTTTATGTAAACGGAACCATACCGACCTGATGTCCTATTGGGGATACGTAGGAAGCCTACTTAAGGCCTGGTCAGGGTAGAAAACTAAGTTTTGGATAGCATAGGAAAAAACCTTTTCTGTGTATGCCTGAACTACGAATGGACCTAATATCCCTTTTGTGGGATACATAGACAATCTATTTAAGACTTGATCCTTTTATAATAAAAATTAAAACCCCCCTTAGTACAGGATGGGTGGAAGCAAATCAACCATGAAGACCGTTTCCTAATAACTCAATATTCCTAAGAACGTAAAAAGACAAAAATACCCTTGGAATGTGAGTCAATCAAGAGTTGAAATAAACTATATATGAATCTATGTGCTATAAATTGCAAACAACGTGATATCTTGTGTTTCATGCCTAAATATAATGCTAACTTGGGAGCTTCTGAGTTTTTTTCTCTTATAGACAAGGGTTGACTCGCTCGCACCGGTTACTCGATCAAAAGCTGTTGCAGCGTCCTTAAACCTTCAAGAAGAAAACATGCCTGAGACTCTACCGCCGAACAACAACCAAAACAGAAATGCTTTAGTCGAGGGTACCCTAATAGCTGACATAACTGGAATACCTTTGGAAGAGGTTGTTAACCAGCTAATGAGGCAATTGCCTGAAGCTAGAGAAGAAACAGACCGCCTAAGGGCTGAAAAAGAAAATGCTACTAATACTGATGCAAGAAGGCTTCCACCCATTTTCCCAAATCTTGAATTGTCGATCCCTGATCATTTCCCACAAACCCAGACTGGGGCTACTTCTCAAACCCCACTACATCGAAACACCATCCATGTGGGGGAATCCTCCCACCAAACACCAGCTTTCCAAAGACGTGCTCACGCTACAACATCCCATAGCACAAACCCTTACCAAGCCCTTTGGGCAGCAGGAATTCCCACAATCCGCCCCGTGCAACCAAATGTTACTTCTAAAAACCATATCACCCATATTGACTCTTCACTAGAACTGGAGAACATGGAAATGTTCTTTGAGGCAAAAATAGACAAGGTCGGGAAGGAGATGGGGAAGAAAATTGCTAAATTAGAACATGACTCTAAAAAGAAAGATGGGCTAAGATACTCTGATTTGTGCATACATCCAGAACTGGAACTACCAGAAGGCTTCAAAGTTCCTAAATTCAATCATTTCAATGGATCGGGCAACCGCAGGGCCCACTTAAGAGGTTATTGCGACCAGTTGGTCGGAAATGGAGGAAATGAAGCTTTGCTCATGAGATTATTCAGTCAAAGTTTTTCAGGAATAGCTATAGGGTGGTTTATCTCACAAGGCATCATTCAATGGAAGACTGGGAAGAGATGGCGAGTTCGTTCATGGAAAGATTCTGCTTCAATGTGGAAAATATGCCTGATCGCTTCTCATTGGAGAAAATTCATCAGTAATAGACTAAAACCTACAGAGAGTATGCCAGTCACTGGAGAGACAAGGCAGTGCATGTGCAACCACCTATGACTGAAGCTGAGCTAGTAGCTGCGTTTATACGATACCAAGAAGCTGATTGTTTCGACAAAATGATAACTATGAAAGGGAGCTCCTTTGCAGATTTAGTCGCTGTTGGAGAAGACAACGAAGATGGCCTCAAGACCGGCAGGATTGTCAGTGTATTAAACAGCTCAGGCGCGTCTAGCGCCATGAGTGGAAAGAAGAAGAGAGAAGATGTAGCTTATGTTTCTAGAGCTACTAGCCCAAAAAGCCAAGCGAAAGAGATGACCCACAAAAACCAAGTAAACTACCAATCATCCCACCAACCAGCTATATAACTAATTGTTGACACCCAATTTTGTCCCGCCTCTCCTCCGAAATACCTATTTACGCTTCTAATATTTTTGGGCGAATTAAAAAATATATTTATATTTTTACTATAATTATTATCCTCTTATCAATATCGGCGTTTAATTATTCTATTACAGTTACTAGCTATTATTATTATTATTATTATTAGTTCAAATACGAGCCCAATTTACCCCCAATATTTTCGGATTAACCCAAAACAATTTTCACAGGCCACTACCCATTTTAATTCACCCCAACCCAATTTTCAGACCAGTCCACATTTTATTCCCAGCCCACATTTTAATTCACACAACCCCAAATAATTACCCAAACGGACCAGCCCATACCCGTTTAATTTGTACCCGACCCGGCCCAACTACCCTTTTAACAAAATATGAAACCTTAGGGTTTCATATTTTTCCTTCATCGCCGCCCATCTCCCCTGTTCTCTCTCTCTCCCTTTTCTCCTTCGTCTCCCTCATCTCCCCCATCTTCTCTTGTCCCCCACGCCTCTGTCCCCCACTTCCGTCTGTCCCCCGCTCCTTTCCTCTTCCCGCTCCTCTCTAACAAATCCTAGAATCGCCCTATAAATAATGGTTTCTGTTAATTCATTTGGACAAGTTGTTTTAGCCGCAGAAACCCCTTAGAAATTAAGCCTTGGAATCGCAGAAATCCCCTAAGAATCAAAGTTCTTGAATCGCCAAATTTCCCTTGAAAATACAAGTCTTTAATTGTTCCAGTTCCCCTTTAAAACATCGGCTTTTAATTTGCTCGATATCGTCACAAAATATTAGATCCTGTTCTGTTTTTTGCTGTGGGTGTTCGTTTGAATCCGAGCATACGCAAGTTCGAATTTCAAGGTGTTTCAAGGTATATCGGAGACTCGAAACCCCAGTTCGCTGCACCTGAAGAAGGTCAGTGACTCCCTCCTTTTGGCATTGTGTTCTGTTTTAGCTATTTGTTAGTTTGGTTATGTGTTAGCTTAGTTTATTTTATGGATACCCATGTTTTATATGACATTTTAGTTAGATAAGTTGATTAGCGTAGTGTTTATAGCAAGATTTAAGTGTTGTTAGCTTTAAATTTATTGTTAGCATGTATTAGTCTGGTCTTTTTTTTTACCTTCTGAGTATGTAATTTAAGTTCCCTGTGGTTGGCTATCTTGTTGGCTATTTATGCTTAATCTTCATTAATATGTGTCGGGGTTGCTCAATCTGATTTAAAGATGCTAGGCAGTACATAAACTCGTACCTTTACTTAACCTTCTCTTTGGCTCAGACTAATGTGTAAATTGATATTGATACTTGAGGCATGCCTATACTTGTTTAAGTTAAGTTCAAGGTCACTTGTGACCTATGGTGTTTGATATACTAGAATGGTTTCTCTGCGATGGTTCGTTTGAGCCAATGTTTGTTTTCTTTCAAAATATATGGTTGATACTGGGATAGCATCCTCATGCCTACTGGATATGAAACTGAATTCATTGAAATAATAATTAAAAAAAAATACTTGATTCAATAAGATGCACTAAACCCTTTGCATGCCTATTTGGTCTTTATTGGTTTTTATTATTATAAGTCTTGGATTGTATTTTAAAAGAGCTAAAGGCATTTTAAACTTAGTCTAGCATCTGCGAATTTGTACTAATGCTTTGTTGAATCCTATAATGGTGTTTGAAGTCCCCTGTTGATAGAATCTGTTAGTCATGTGTTGTATGACCCTGTATGTTACTCTGTATGCTTGCTTTCATTAATTGTATGTTTTCTTGCTTCTGTTTATGTCTTTTAAACTAGGAACTGATGATAAAACATGCACTTAAGGGTAGTCTAAAGTTAGATAAGTACTGAAAGGCTGGTTTGAAAGGAGGATGGCATTTAATATATGGATGAATAAGAGTGTGATGTTTATACTCAAGTAGGATATAGGTTGCAAACGTCGTTTAAATTGATTCAGCTATTCTGGGTCTGTATCACTTGGGGCTTCAATGAAATCAATTGCAGAATTTTAAGTTAAGGGAACCAGGTTTGGGGTGTGAAGTTGTTTTTTGTAATCTGTTCTGGGGTCTAAACCCCTGAAATCCTTGGTCTTCTTTTTCTCGTGAAGAACATGTGACAAGTACTTTCTTTCCATTATGAAATAGGTTTAATTTTGTGATTTGTATGAGGCCAAAAGACATCATGCATAGCTCTAAGAGTTAATGATAGTAGCCAGTGGTGTTTATCTTTGATTATCATTTCCTTTCAAACTTAGTTGAGTCATGGTCTTAATCGTAGGATGTTTTCTCTTTATTCTGGTAAGTTGAATGTGATCATTAAGTATGTATTCATCTTGAAGATGAGGAAGTGTTTTGCCATTGTTTGAGTTGTGTGAAGTTCCCATTTCAAGCATGTATGATAAATGTGCATAACAAAACTATCCCTTTGAGTGATTTCCTTGCTTGCATCTTCATTGCCTTTGATCTCTATCTTGCTGGTTGAAATACATGGTCTGAGAATTAGAATGCTGAAATCTTTGTTTTTACATCCTCACATAGGCTGATAAAAAATTCCGTGAATGTCATATTGAAATTCTTTCCTTAATAACCCAGCTGCTGCTCATAGGATTTAAAAATAGCTCTAAATATTAAATCTCTTTAAACTTCTGTCTTAATGGTTGCTGCTTTGACGAGCTCATTGTCATGGCTGGTTGTTTTGGTTGCTGAACCGTAGAAGGATAGAGCATACACTTGGCCAGAGAATAGTTGTTGTTTGGTATACTTTGCCATTGAAAATCTATTGCCTTTCGATAGGAATTGGTTATTGTCCTTTTTTTTTTAGGCTGGTCTCCGTCTGCGCTTAGAATAGCTGGTTGTTTATCGTCACTGCTCGACGACACTAGTTGCTACTGGTTGTGCTTTCCTATAGCTCTGATTAGTTGGTGTATTCTCATATGCAAATGAAATGTGCCATGCCTTGTTACCTCGTTATGTTGCAGACTGTTTTTGACACAAGTGCTGCCTATTATTTATTTACGCGTTATAAGTGTTGCACCTTAATTCCTGTGGCATTTCCCTAAATCTTTAAAAATATGCTTTAAGATGTTTTCGTTTATTGATTATGTGATATCCTTCTTTAGCTACTGCTTTCCTTATTCAAAATCCAAATTATCCTTTCTATAAATTCCCACTTACTAATCCTTTTTCTTTCATTTTTGCATGAACCTCGCATACGAGTCCAAACGACTCATCTCTCTCCGCGTTCGGTGTTGGGCTAAAAGCCCAACATAATCATCTCGAGTCATCCCCGATGAGCCCAGTCCGCGGCACAACAAAAAGAAACGGAAATTCTGGGCTAAGGCCCAATAGCGTGAACAGTTCTCAGCAGTCCTAAAGTGGGCTGAGCCCATTTTAATATCATTTGCTCCTTTATTTCATTTTATGTATTTGATTTGTATTTGTGCAACTAACACTTTACTTGTTTATTTCCTTAGCCAAATGAACCTTACTAGATTAATATGGGACTTTGTTTTTAGTGAAAGGGTAGTTAACTTAAGAAAGACCAGTTAATTCCATTAGCTTCATTTTTTTTCTCTTTTATGTCAAAACTATTTATAAGCATCTAATATTTATTTTAATTGATTTGCAAATAGCGTAATTACATATTTTGAGTTAAGGAGATCATATTTTAATTTTAAAAAAAATTCAAAACGTCGCTAATATGCAAATATAAATTCAAATACATTCTATGAATAATTTTCCAAAGTTTATCCAATAATGCACGTCTTTTAGCCAAGTATAGTTAATATAAAAGAAAGCAAACGCATATCCTTTCCATCACATTTTAAAGAAAATAAGTCTAGGTATTTTTACATCACCATATTGATATAATACAAATTTTCTCTAAAGTTCACATTTTGCTAAAAGGCTATAGGCGAGTTGCTATGTTTTTGCAAGTCTTATTTTCAAGAACATTACTACATTTTCATTCAAGGCTTTAGCATGTCCAAGTTTTATTTTAAATAGCATTTAAAATCTTCTTCTTATGCAATACATCATATTTTCTACAAGTATTATTTCATATGACATCATTATTACTTTCATTTAAAGTCTAAGCGACATTTATAAGTCTTATTTTAAAGTAGCGTTGAAAGTCCTCTTTTGTACAAATTATTATATTTTCCGTAAATCTTAACTAACATTATTTTCCTTTAAAACTTCAGCAATACTTGTAAGCCATTTCTATATTTAGTCTTAATTAATTAACCTAAGCTTGGCCGAACAACCGTAGTTAACGGATTCTAAAGGATGCCTAATCCCTTCCCTTTAGGATAATATAGAACCCTTACCTAGAATCACACTGATTAAGCAGATTATTAGCAGAGGTTTAGTTAGCTTTACCTTAATTAATAATTAGGTGCCCTAATTCACCTTAAAATCAATTAGGTGGCGACTCCTTAAAATAAAAATAAATAGGAATCTCCAATATGTTGTACTCTAAATTAACCCGGTTAAAATGGGTATAACAACTTGGCCACTCCGCTGGGGAATCTTAGGAACCATAATAACTTAGGTTAATAATTAATTAATTGGACGTTTTGGGTTTACCCTTTTAGTTGGATCGATCTTGTGGATTTAGTCGATCGGCGGTGCAGTCGACGACCACGGACTTTCCACTCCCTAGTTGTCTGCTTGGGGGAGCCTTGTGTCATGGGAAAACAACTCTTAGTCTACCTAGGTAGAGCGAAAACCTAAACCTTGTAAGGACATGCATCATTTTAAACCTAGAAGGCTTAATACCCTTGGTGTATTAAGTTCATTAGTCAACCTTACCAAATGTCCAAATGAGTCTATGACTCTAAGTGACACTATTCACTATCTATGTGCATTATTTGAAGGACAAATATGTGGAATATGTGGACCTAGTACTCTATAGATAAGTATTTCAAGAAAAACTGACATTTTGTTGCAGGTTGTCGTGGAGCATCCAATTAATGCCGGAGGGTTGAAGACAACTAAAAGAAATTAGTGAAGATGAAGTGTTAGATATCTTAGATTAACTTTTAATTGTATTATTAAACTGGCATGTAATAAATTTTTATTATTCTTGTAAATTAGTTTTAGGAAGTGTTATGGAATGATACATAAAAGACATGTTTGTCCTTCAAATGTTCGTTAGGCCTACCTCTGGCATAAAGAGGTCCCTTGCATTATAGAACGCGATGTATTATGTGCAATAATGTGTTTATGTGCAATAACATGTCCTTACCGTGTACTGATTCATTTTTCTTTTTCTTTTCTTGTTTTATATTTTTTTCCTTTAAACTCATTTTCAAAACAAAAGGTTGACATGTGCTAAAGGGGAACTGGCAGAGCATCCATATTTCACACGGTCTAGAGCCAAGAAATCAGACTCTGACTCATCACAAATCACCTGGTTCACCAAAAAGACTCATTCTAAAATGGAGCAAAGTTTGATCAATGCAACCACTTCATCTGAGCCATCTCTCAGTTTACCGATCACGAGTGATCCCACATCCTCTAATGAACCAGAAACACATTTGGAGATCATTGCTCGTCTGGAGCGACGAGTTGCTGAACTAAGTCACATGGTACTTCAAAATCGGTCATTTTCTCAAACTCCGCCACATATGACTCCATCTCATGGGGTTCGTCAGACTTTGCCTATGCCACCTCCATTCCCAAATTTGGATGAACTTAACCAAGCAAACTATTTTACCACTTCTCAACTAGCTCATTCCGAACTCCTTGCCTACCTAGTTACTCAAAATACTCCTCTTTTGTTTACAGCCGCTTCTTCAAAGGCTCAGTTCATACCGCCGACACATGATGTTACCAATGCGTATCAAGTTTCGCCGGTATATACTTATGCCACAGCTCTATCCATTACACAAACCCAAGTACTATGTCACACAGATGTTGATCATTATGTCGAAGTAGAAAAGGAGGCACGGTCGATTAATGATGAAATGATAAATAGAAAGCTCAAAAGTTTGGAGGATGCTATGAGAAGTTTGCGTGGACTTGGTAGTAACCAAAGCGTGAGGTATGTGGAATTATGTGCATTTCCTGAAGTAGAATTGCCGCCGGGTTACAAGATTCCAAAATTTGAGAAGTTTGATGGGTCGGGAATCCCTTTCTTCCATTTGAAGGTCTATTGTGAAAAGTTGATTGGTGTGGGGAAAAACGAAGGGATAAAAGTCAAACTATTTAATCAGAGTTTGAGTGGAAAAGCTTTGTAATGGTATTCCAAACAAGATACAACCAAATGGCGTACTTGGGATGACTTGGCAAATGCTTTTGTGGACCATTACAAGTTTCATGTTGAGATCGCTCCTGACAGAATCTCAATTACAAAGTTAAAGAAGAAGTCAACTGAATCATTCCGAGAATATGCTATATGGTGGAGGGAAGAAGCGTCTAGGGTACACCCGCCCATGGAGGAAACAGAAATGGTTACTTTCTTCATTCAGGCACTAGAACCAGAGTACTACGAACGTTTGGTGACAATGGGTGGGAAAACTTTTGCAGAAGTGATCAAAGCTGGGGAGATGATAGAAGATGACATTAAGACAGGGAGAATAACAAGTCTAGCAGCATTGCAGTCTACTAGTAAGGCCATACAAACAGGTGCTCTCGGAAATGGAAGGAAAAAAGAAAACGATGTGGTAGCTGTAATGGCTCTAGGAAGCACCTCATACCACCATCAACAACCTCCGCGATACATGTCTAACACTCTCCACTCACAATATTTCCAATATTCGTCACATCCATACAACCAAGGTTTGTCATCTTACCAGCCTCAATCACCTCAAATTTCCTACCCCGTCTACAACACACGGCCAACATACCGAGCTCCACGACCACCAACATACCCAACTCCACCATCACAATCTCATCATCCAAACAATGCATCCGCACCTCGCCAAAATAGACCTTTCCGTAATTTTACACCATTGGGAGAGCCATTGAGCGTTGTTTTTGAAAGACTGCAAGCTTCAGGCTTATTATATCCTGTGGAAGGTAGAATTCCAGAACCACTACCTAGAAGTTTTGATCCCACTAAAACATGTGCATATCATTCTGGGGTAAAAGGCCATTCCACTGATCGTTGTTACGCATTGAAACACAAGGTTGAAGATCTTATTGAAGCAAAACAGATCATGGTCAAACAACCGGCACCAAACGTGGTTAACAATCCACTCCCGACCCATGATGGGGCCACGATAAATATGATTGTAATAGATGAAAATGATGACGATCCAGCCAAATTCATAGTGTCTATGAATAGCGTGGAAGATCATCATCTTATAGCCGTTGCTTCCTCGGCTATAGTGATAAGAAGTTTTTTGCCTGTCGAGATATTAGGAGCTTCATCAACCCCTGTGGAGGTAGTACAAGCGCCAAATCAGTTGCCAGTGCTCGATACTAAAGCTATACCATGGAATTATCAACAAGCTGTGATGGAGTGTCGAGGAAAGGAAACGATCACTGACAAGACTAAGACGTCAGGAATGACAAGGTCCGGAAGGTGCTATACACCAGAAGAGCTAGCTAGATTAAAGCAAACTAAAGAAAGAAATGTGCCTCCCAAAAGGGTCGTGACGGAAGCCGAGGCAGAAGAATTTTTTAGGAAGATTAAGGCCAGTGAGTACTCAGTTGTGGATCAGTTGAAAAAGACCAATGCCCAGATTCCTATCCTCTCTTTGCTTTTGAGTTCGGATGTACACAGAAATGCACTCTTGAAGATTTTGAGTGAAGCATATGTTCCAACCGAAACAACTAGTGAGACGTTAGCTGGAATCGTTGGGCGCGTGCTTGACAGTCATCGAATCAGCTTCGATAATGAAGAACTGCCACTAGAGGGATGTAGTCACAACAAAGCACTCCATATAACTGTCAAGTGTCGTAACATGTTTGTGTCTAAAGTGTTGATTGATGGGGCTCTGGACTTAACATTTGTCCACTAACAAGTCTGAAGAAGACCGGATATAATATTAGCGAGCTCAAGACAAGTGATATGAATATTCGAGCATTTGATGGGGCTCAAAGGCGTCCTATTGGAGAAATAGAGTTGAATGTGCTGATTGGACCTGTTGAGTTCATTATGGATTTTCAAGTACTTGATATCTCCACGACATACAACATGTTGTTAGGAAGACCGTGGATCCATCTGGCTGGAGCTATGCCATCTACTTTGCACCAGACTGTCAAATTTGAGTGGGATCAACAACAAATATGCATACATTGAGAAAGTGACACGTCTATCTTTCGAGAGCAATCTATCCCATTCATCGAGGCAACATGAGGGTTTGATGGAACAACTTACCATGCTTGGGAGGTTGTGAATGTTACTAGAGTGGGTGAAGTGTGTCAAACTCAAGAATCAAAAAGGTCATGCGCCGCAATTATGGTTGCAAAGGAAATGCTGAAAAATGGGTACCAACCTGGATTTGGGTTAGGGAAGACATTAAATGGGCGGGTTGAGCCTGTAGTTCTCCCTGTACAACAGTTTACATTTGGTTTGGGATATGAACCAACTGAGGAAGAAGTGAAGAAAGCACGAAAGCATAAAGGAAAGGAGATTTTCTTGCCACAACCCATTCCTACCATTGATCAAACTTTCTCAAAACCTGCCATCTCCAAAACTTCAGATTTGACTGTTGAAGTTGCCTATGATGATATTGTGGAAGGGATCAAGAACTTGTTCGTGGAAGATGAAGATGATCATGCTGTGGTAATCGAAGACATTGCTGAAACACCGACCTTATGGGCTGCCGAACCAGGACCTAAGTTGAAGAATTGGATTTGCATCACAGCCCCGGTTCGCCGGGAGTTTCAGTAATTTCGGTTTAAATTTCCTTTTGTAATAGGCCGGAGGCATAAGCTAGAACCTTTAGTTTCTTTTTGTTATGTCGCCTCTATGTTTTGTTACGGCCTTTCTAAATTAAGACTTTGTCATTTGTTGTAATGAACTACGTTTGGCCTGACTTCCTTTTGGATACGTAGGCAGCCCATATCGGGTTCGGCCACTCTTTTCAAAACATTTCAGTGTCATTGTTTTGTGGGTTGGAACTACGTGTGGCCTGATTTCCTTTTGGATACGTAGGCAACCCACATCGGGTTCGGCCCTCCTTTTAAATAAAAAAAAACCTCAAAAGTTTTTATTTTTTACTCACGAACTACGTCTGGCCTGATTCCTTTGGGATACGTAGGCAACCCAAGGCGGGTTCGGCCCTTCTATTTTAAAATTTTCAATATCTTCGGTTTGTCCAACCATTTTGGTCCCTATGAGATACATAAGGATTTTTATATAAGATTTTGGTCTTCCCACAGTTTAAATTCATGTGTCCTAGTATCTTGAAACTGGGACAAATTTTTGAAATCGGTCAAATCGCTTCCAAAAACTTTAATTATAAGCTCTCACTTTTCAATTGTTTAGAGCCAAGCGCCTCCAGGACTGGAAACTGGGACAATTTTTTAGAAGTAGCACAAAAGTGGTCTTAAATGAAGTTCGTCCTTGTCTTTCTAAAATGTTGATAAGTTTGAATTCGAGTCTTCATAATCATTTTATCTATTAGATCCACTAAGTATCCCTTTTCAAAGTCATCCAAAACTCATTACTCTTAATTTTCAAAAGACGTTCTTTATTACTTATTACTTAAACTCCTTGGCAAAGCAAAATATCTGGTGAGGCATCGAAGAACGTGGACGCGACTAAGACAAGAATCAATTCAAGGACCAAGTTCCCTAACAAGCACAAGTCAACCAATTTTCTTTTAAACTCACAATTTTTCTTTGATGAGACAGGTTTCAATTGACATGGATGTGGTGCATATTGGACTCTTCTTCAGATTTTAATTATGGACGTGATCAAAGAGTTAGCTTTCTTCGAAAGGCAAACATTCTTCAATGTGGACATAAATTTAACTTGCGCTAAATGGTGGACGTTGTTCCACTCTTCATGAAATTTTCATTGCGATAGTGGACATGAATTTATCTTCTCAACCAAGGGCTGTGAGCGTAATTCTTTCAAACCCAACTAGTTACATATTTTTATCACTAACAGTTGTTTTAGCTCGTGGCACTTCTCGAGGGACCAAGGGCACATGATCGTGGAGTTAACCTTTTTTCAAAGTGGATACGGACAGGGTCACCTGTTATCGATTTAAATTCCTCGAATTTCTCATCACTTCATACATATTTATTTATTTCAAGTCGCTAACAGTTATTTTTAGAATGTGGTATTTAATGAGATGACAGGATCGAAATCTTGCATCATATGTTAAATCGTGGGGACAATTGTAGATTTAACTTCCGTCACAATGGGACATGGATGTGGAATTATATCTCTTCACGAATGGTTTTGTGGATGTGGACATAAACGTGGATAGACATTTCTACATTACAAATTATGAAAGCAGTCATGGATTTATATTTCAGTATCATGGATTATGTGAACGTGGATTTATTTTCTGCAATGAGGATATTGTGGATGTGGACGTAGATATATCTTTCTGCATTATGAGCATTGTCGACGTGGACGCGCATTTATCTTTCTCGCATTATAAATTTTGTGAAAGTGGATTTACGTTTTCGCACTAATGACTTCGTGGATGTGGACGTGGAAGTGGATTTATATTTCTACATTATAAAATTTGTGGGAGGGGACGTGGATTTATGTTTTGCATGATGAATCTTGTGGACATGGACATGAAATTCTACATTATAAAATTTGTAGAAGTGGATGTGGATGTGGAAGTGGATTTTTATTTTTTTTACATTATAAAATTTTGTGGAAGTGGACGTGGATTTATTTTTTGTATTGTGGATATTGTGGACGTGGAAGTGGATTTATCTTTTTACATTATAAACATTGTGGACGTGGACGTGGACGTGGATGTGGATTTATCTTTCTTGCGTTATAAATTTTGTGAAAGTAGACGTGGATTTACATTTTTGCACGAATGACTTCGTGGATGTGGACGTGGAAGTGGATTTATATTTTTACATTATAAAATTTGTGGAAGTGGACGTGGATTTATTTTCTGCATTGTGGATATTGTGGACGTGGAAGTGGATTTATCTTTTTGCATTATGAACATTATGGACGTGGACGTGGATTTAACTTTCTTGCATTACAAATTTTGTGGAGGTGGATGTGGATTTATATTTTTGTACTGTGGAAGTGGATGTGGATTTATATTTTGTACCACGGAAGTGGATGTGGATTTATATTTTTGCACCGTGGAAGTGGATGTGGATTTACATTTTGTACAGTGGAAGTGGATGTGGATTTATATTTTTGTACCGTGGAAGTGGATGTGGATTTATATTTTGTACCGTGGAAGTGGATGTGGATTTATATTTTTATACTGTAGAAGTGGATGTGGATTTATATTTTTGTACCGTGGAAGTGGATGTGGATTTATACTTTTGTACCGTGGAAGTGGATGTGGATTTATATTTTGTACCCTGGAAGTGGGTGTGGATTTATACTTTTTGCACCGTGGAAGTGGATGTGGATTTATATTTTGTATCGTAGAAGTGGATGTGGATTTATATTTTTGTACCGTGGAAGTTGATGTGGATTTATATTTTTGTACCGTGGAATGCGGACGTGGAAGTGGATTTATTTTTCTACATTATAAAGTTCGTGAAAGTGGACGTGGATTTATGTTTTGCATTGTGGATTTTGGGCATAAACATGGATTTAAATTCCAGCACAGTGAATTCGGTGGACGTGGATTTATTTTTACATTA
The DNA here is from genome assembly GCF_019175385.1 of Lycium barbarum. NCBI lineage: Eukaryota > Viridiplantae > Streptophyta > Magnoliopsida > Solanales > Solanaceae > Lycium > Lycium barbarum. The sequence goes on along the minus strand of NC_083345.1, from coordinate 50,448,084 downwards.
TAGATCTTGTGGACGTGGAGGTAGAATTATCTCTTTGCACTTAAAATTTGTAAAAAGTAGAGATGGATTTATATTTTTGTACCATGGAATGAGGACGTGGATGTGGATTTATATTTGGGCATAGTGGATCTTTGGACGTGGACATGAATTCATTTTTCTACATCATGAGTTTTATGATATGGGCATGGATTCCGTGAATGAGAACGTGGATTACTATTTACGCACTATAGATTTTGTACATATGAACTTGAATATGGTCATATATTAGACTTCCTCAAAAGTGGACGTCATCATGTTTTTAGCTTTCCTTAAAAACAGATGTGGATGTGGATTTAGCTTTCGTTAAAGTAAATGTGGATGTCGACTTAATTTCATCTTCAAGTGGAAGCCATAAATTCAATTCATCTCCAAAGCAGAAACATAACAGATACAATCATAGTCCGAACCGGAGTCATAGAAATATAACGGACAGAACCATACATCAGACAGACGGGCAGAGTCATGATCCAGACAGACATACAGAATCGTGGTCCATACAGATAAACAGAATCATGGTTCGGACAGACCGACGGAATCATAATCCGGACAGACGAGCAGAATCAGAATCGATACGGACATACAGAATCAGAATCCATACGGACATACAGAATCAGAATCCATACGGACATATAGAATCAGAAGCCATACGGACATACAGACATAGTCGTAATTCCGACGGACAGACAGAATTATGCATGCAGAGTAGTGCAGAGTCATACTGAACCATACAGAATCATACAGAGGCATGTGCTTATATAAATACTGATGGCACATGCATACAGACATAAAGATTCCGGCCCTGTCTGGGGGCGCGGTAACAGAACCCGGCCCTCTTAGTACGGGACGCGGTGGACAGACAGAATCAGATCAGATCAGATTATATCAGATGCCATCCTGCCCGCCATCCCCATACACAGATCAATATACCATAATCATACAGATATAACATATCCCGGCCCGCACACCGAGGGACGCGGTGAACAATGCAGAGGAATATGCACGATAACAGAACCTGGCCCGGGACGTAGTGAAGGAATGCATTGAGACAACCACGAACAGATCCATGAGAAACCACATACATACATACTCACATACCGACTCAATCAGACTGAAGGGTGCCAAATGGCGAGCCAAAATCAGAGTATCCAGATAGTATGCATAGTACGCGCCTACATCCTACTTGGGAAGGCACGACAGATCATTATCAGAATCGAATTCTCAGATGTTCAGAAGTCATTTTGTATGAATTTCATAAAAATAGTTGTATCATAATCAAAATAATAGTTCAATTGTTTTCTGAGAAAATCGGACAAAATGGAAGTATTTAACGTATTACAGAAGATATCGGGCCTTGTGGGCCCGCCTCAGACCAACTCGAGGCAACATATGTAATTTACCGACAATAGACCTTATGAGGTCATCCGTAATCGTTTGGAAGTGTTCCAACTCCGTTTAGGGAAGTTTCATACAACAATTCATTTTAAAGGCAATTGTAAGAAAATAGCTTCAATTGGATTGAAGGAATTGGAGCGGTTTTCCGTCTCGAATTCCGGGGAACGGAGTCGTACTTAAGGCTCGCGGCCGAGCCTATCACATCCAGAACATGCCTAGGAACAAAGGGAAATGCTTCACATACCTCGATAGCGCCTTACGCTCGCTTGGCGTCGACTTCAATTTCGTCCAAAATCTAGAAATGGTCAAGTTTACCATTTGTTAGTTTCAAACTTTTCAATAATTCAACTTAACACATACTTGCCTACTGAAATTTCGGCAGCATTTCCTCTGTATATAAGACATCCCCGAGACTTAGCTCAGCTCAATTCATCAACACAACAACCCAGAGACAACATCAAAACAATAACAGACATTAAAACATACACTATGGCATCACTAGCCATCTTTCGACATAACGAAACATCTTTCGTTTCCAACTTACATTTCCAAACCAAACTTGTTATTTTCATATTCATCATCCATCAAAATCATTACAACATACATCGGAGGCATCCATACCATTTTCACACAATATTCATAAGATATGCAAACATTCAAACTTTCCATTAAGCCACTACTTTTCCAATTTTTCCTAACCTTCAACCTACAAGTTCATTATATATTTCCATCTTCCAAATTCATCAACAATAATCATGATTTGCCTCTTGATACTTGCATTTCCATTTTTACATAAATCATAACAAAGTTGCATGTTTTCCTACAACAACTTGATAACCATTTTTCCATGACAATAAAGATTGTTGTTTTTCCATTCACTTCACCATAACACACTTAGCATACAAACAAGATCAAATTCATACTCCATCACCATATAACAATACCACACGGCCACCTCCTATATTTTCCAATTTTCACTAATTCATTCCACTTTCATTTCTAATACAATTTCCACCATACTACAACTAAATTACAACATGAATTCAAGCCATACTTGAACCTACAATTCATGCACACATTCGGCCAACCCACTCTCATTCCAACACACAAAGGTTTCATGCTTTTCATTCATTCACACATGCTACAACATACATACATATATTTCATGGCATAGGAATGGTAAAATTCTTACCTTTTCATCAAGTTTTTCACTTGTCACCAAGGTCACCTTTGGCCTCAATATTTATACCACTTTGTAGAGGGATTTGTGCTTAGTAAGAATTCAAGAAAATTATAGATTTTTGCATCAAGATTTGAAGCTTGGGATTTTTTTCTTTCCTTTTCTTTTCTCTTCTCTTAAACCCGAAATGCCCTCTCTCTCTCTCTTTGGTTTTTTGTTTGTTCTTGATTCCTTTTTCTTGAAGCTTCTTGACACTTATCCATGTATAAATAATTAACCTCTTAATTAATTTATGATGGGCTTGGCACTTACTTGTGGCCGGTTGGGCTTCTCCCCAAATGGGCCTCATTTTCTCTTATTTTCTTTTGAGCCCACTTGGCTAATTTTGTAATTTATGGAGCAAGTTTCCAAAATTCCGATTTTTGCTCTTTGCCACCTTTCGAAATTCCACACCATCGTATTCATAACCTATATATCCACACCAAGTAAGGTCCAATTGTGGCCTTATTCATTACAAGTCAAATTATCTCGAATTTTCGAATAAGCAAAAATGTCGGATGTAACAACCCCGTCTTATTTACATATATTTCTTTATCACTAATGATTGTTTTTAGCTTGTGGATTTTTGAAAAGTGACAATATTAAAGTTGGCATCACACATCAACTCGTGGAACTATTTCTTCCGCAGCGAACTGGGCAATGTGTTGGGAAGGATAAGCAGACTTCCCGACACGGGTCAAGGATCTACCTCGAACACTCGTCTCCAATCCCAAATATTCCACTCGCATTCCAGCACATTCGATTTTTAGAATTCTCGAGTTCTATCATAATACCAGTGTCATCATAATTCGACACTAGGACAATACTTTGCAAAGATTCGCGCCAATCGGGATTCGTTAGTCATAAAGTGTCGTAGTTATCCCAGAACTACACCCGGCCTGATTCTCGCGCAGCCCGAGATATGTAGGTAGCTCGGAGACCGGAGTAAGGACATAATCCTCTCAAATTTTCTTTAGCCGGGACAAAATAGGCTACAGAGTCAACGTCTTTGCCCGAAAATTCTTTTATCATTACCGGGCAAAGAGGGACAAGTTGTTGACACCCAATTTTGTCCCGCCTCTCCTCCGAAATACCTATTTACGCTTCTAATATTTTTGGGCGAATTAAAAAATATATTTATATTTTTACTATAATTATTAGCCTCTTATCAATATCAGCGTTTCATTATTCTATTACAGTTACTAGCTATTATTATTATTATTATTGTTATTATTATTAGTTCAAATACGAGCCCAATTTACCCCCAATATTTTCGGATTAACCCAAAACAATTTTCATAGGCCACTACCCATTTTAATTCACCCCAACCCAATATTCAGACCAGTCCACATTTTATTCCCAGCCCATATTTTAATTCACCCTAGCCCAAATAATTACCCAAACGGACCAGCCCATACCCATTTAATTTGTACCCGACCCGGCCCAACTAACCTTTTAACAAAATATGAAACCTTAGGGTTTCATATTTTTCCTTCATCGCCGCCCATCCCCCCTGTTCTCTCTCTCTCCCTTTTCTCCTTCGTCTCCCTCATCTCCCCCATCTTCTCTTGTCCCCCACGCCTCTGTCCCCCACTTCCGTCTGTCCCCCGCTCCTTTCCTCTTCCCGCTCCTCTCTAACAAACCCTAGAATCGCCCTATAAATAATGGTTTCTGTTAATTCATTTGGAAAACTTGTTTTAGCCGCAGAAACCCCCTAGAAATTAAGCCTTGCAATCGCAGAAATCCCCTAAGAATCAAAGTTCTTGAATCGCCAAATTTCCCTTGAAAATACAAGTCTTTAATTGTTCCGGTTCCCCTTTAAAACATCGGCTTTTAATTTGCTCGATATCGTCACAAATATTAGATCCTGTTCTGTTTTTTGCTGTGGGTGTTCGTTTGAATCCGAGCATACGCAACTTCGAATTTCAAGGTGTTTCGAGGTATATCAGAGACTCGAAACCCCAGTTCGCTGCACCTAAAGAAGGTCAGTGACTCCCTTCTTTTGGCATTGTGTTCTGTTTTAGCTATTTGTTAGTTTGATTGTGTGTTAGCTTAGTTTATTTTATGGATACGCATGTTTTATATGCCATCTTAGTTATATAAGTTGATTAGCGTAGTGTTTATAGCAAGATTTAAGGGTTGTTAGCTTTAAATTTATTGTTAGCATGTATTAGTCTGGTCTTTTTTTTTACCTTCTGAGTATGTAATTTAAGTTCCCTGTGGTTGGCTATCTTGTTGGCTATTTATGCTTAATCTTCATTAATATGTGTGGGGGTTGCTCAATCTGATTTAAAGATGCTAGGCAGTACATAAAATCGTACCTTTACTTAACCTTCTCTTTGGCTCAGACTAATGTGTAAATTGATATTGATACTTAAGGCATGCCTATACTTGTTTAAGTTAAGTTCAAGGTCACTTGTGACCTATGGTGTTTGATATACTAGAATGGTTTCTCTGCGATGGGTCGTTTGAGCCAATGTTTGTTTTCTTTCAAAATATATGGTTGATACTAGGATAGCATCCTCATGCCTACTGGATATGAAACTGAATTCATTGAAATAATAATAAAAAAAATATTTACTTGATTCAATAAGATGCACTAAACCCTTTGCATGCCTATTTGGTCTTTATTGTTTTTTATCATTATAAGTCTCGGATTGTATTTTAAAAGAGCTAAAGGCATTTTAAACTTAGTCTAGCATCTGCGAATTTGTACTAATGCTTTGTTGAATCCTATAATGGTGTTTGAAGTCCCCTGTTGATAGAATCTGTTAGTCATGTGTTGTATGACCCTGTATGTGACTCTGTATGCTTGCTTTCATTAATTGTATGTTTGCTTGCTTCTGTTTGTGTCTGTTAAACTAGGAACTGATGATAAAACATGGACTTAAGGGTAGTCTAAAGTTAGATAAGTACTGAAAGGCTGGTTTTAAAGGAGGATGGCATTTAATATATGGATGAATAAGAGTGTGATGTTTATACTCAAGTAGGATATAGGTTGCAAGCGTCGGTTAAATTGATTCAGCTGTTCAGGATCTGTATCACTTGGGGCTTCAATGAAATCAATTGGAGAATTTTAAGTTAAGGGAACCAGGTTTGGGGTGTGAAGTTTTTTTTTGTAATCTGTTCTGGGGTCTAAACCCCTGAAATCCTTGGTCTTCTTTTTCTCGTGAGGAACATGTGACAAGTACTTTCTTTCCATTATGAAATAGGTTTAATTTTGTGATTTGTATGAGGCCAAAAGACATCATGCATAGCTCTAAGAGTTAATGACAGTAGCCAGTGGTGTTTATCTTTGATTATCATTTCCTTTCAAAATTAGTTGAGTCATGGTCTTAATCGTAGGATGTTTTCTCTTTATTCTGGTAAGTTGAATGTGATCCTTAAGTATGTATTCATCTTGAAGATGAGGAAGTGTTTTGCCATTGTTTGAGTTGTGTGAAGTTCCCATTTCAAGCACGTATGATAAATGTGCATAGCAAAACTATCCCTTTGAGTGATTTCCTTACTTGCATCTTCATTGCCTTTGATCGTTATCTTGCTGGTTGAAATACATGGTCTGAGAATTAGAATGCTGAAATCTTTGTTTTTACATCCTCACATAGGCTGATAAAGAATTCCGTGAATGTCATATTGAAATTCTTTCCTTAATAACCCAGCTGTTGCTCATAGGATTTAAAAATAGCTCTAAATCTTAAATCTCTTTAAACTTCTGTCTTAATGGTTGCTCCTTTGACGAGCTCATTATCATGGCTAGTTGTTTTGGTTGCTGAACCGTAGAAGGATAGAGCATACACTTGGCCAGAGAATAGTTGTTGTTTGGTATACTTTGCCATTGAAAATCTGTTGCCTTTCGATAGGAATTGGTTATTGTCCTTTTTTTTTAAGGCTGGTCTCCGTCTGCGCTTAGAATAGATGGTTGTTTATCGTCACTGCTCCACGGCACTAGTTGCTACTGGTTGTGCTTTCCTGTAGCTCTGATTAGTTGGTGTATTCTCATATGCGAATGAAATGTGCCATGCCTTGTTACCTCGTTCTGTTGCAGACTGTTTTTGACACAAGTGCCGCCTATTATTTATTTACGCGTTATAAGTGTTGCACCTTAATTCCTGTGGCATTTCCCTAAATCTTTAAACCTATGCTTTAAGATGTTTTCGTTTATTGATTATGTGATATCCTTCATTAGCTACTGCTTTCCTTATTCAAAATCCAAATTATCCTTTTTATAAATTCCCACTTACTAATCCTTTTTCTTTCATTTTTGCATGAACCTCGCATACGAGTCCAAGCGACTTATCTCTCTCTGCGTTCGGTGTTGGGCTAAAAGCCCAACATAATCATCTCGAGTCATCCCCGATGAGCCCAGTCCGCAGCAAAACAAAAAGAAACAGAAATTCTGGGCTAAGGCCCAATAGCGTGAACAGTTCTCAGCAGTCCTAAAGTGGGCTGAGCCCATTTTAATATCATTTGCTCCTTTATTTCATTTTATGTATTTGATTTGTATTTGTGCAACTAACACTTTACTTGTTTATTTCCTTAGCCAAATGAACCTTACTAGATTAATATGGGACTTAGTTTTTAGTGAAAGGGTAGTTATCTTAAGAAAGACCAGTTAATTCCATTAGCTTCATTTTTTTTCTCTTTTATGTCAAAACTATTTATAAGCATCTAATATTTATTTTAATTGATTTGCAAATAGCGTAATTACATATTTTGAGTTAATGAGATCATATTTAAATTTTAAAAAAATTTCAAAACGTCGCTAATATGCAAATATAAATTCAAATACATTCTATGAATAATTTTCCAAAGTTTATCCAATAATGCACGTCTTTTAGCCAAGTACAGTTAATATAAAAGAAAGAAAACTCATACCCTTTCCATCACATTTTAAAGAAAATAAGTCTAGGTATTTTTACATCACCATATTGATATAATACAAATTTTCTCTAAAGTTCACATTTTGCTAAAAGGCTATAGGCGAGTTGCTATGTTTTTGCAAGTCTTATTTTCAAGAACATTACTACATTTTCATTCAAGGCTTTAGCATGTCCAAGTTTTATTTTAAATAGCATTTAAAATCTTCTTCTTATGCAATACATCATATTTTCTACAAGTATTATTTCAAATGACATCATTATTACTTTCATTTAAAGTCTAAGCGACATTTATAAGTCTTATTTTAAAGTAGCGTTGAAAGTCCTCTTTTGTACAAATTATTATATTTTCCGTAAATCTTAACTAACATTATTTTCCTTTAAAACTTCAGCAATACTTGTAAGCCAATTCTATATTTAGTCTTAATTAATTAACCTAAGCTTGGCCGGACAACCTTAGTTAACGGATTCTAAAGGATGCCTAATCCCTTCCCTTTAGGATAATATAGAACCCTTACCTAGAATCACACTGATTAAGCAGATTATTAGCAGAGGTTTAGTTAGCTTTACCTTAATTAATAATTAGGTGCCCTAATTCACCTTAAAATCAATTAGGTGGCGACTCCTTAAAATAAAAATAAATAGGAATCTCCAATATGTTGTACTCTAAATTAACCCGGTTAAAATGGGGTATAACACTAATTTACCCCCAATATAGCCCAATGTCTGTGTGCTACGTACAACCTGGCTACCAAGCTCCACAACCAAATTGTCAAATACCAGCACCAAGCAACCGAGCTCCACGACCAAATTACCGAATGCCAGCACCTAATATCCAAGCTCTACAAAACCAGACTTTCCAAAATCGGCCTCCATTAGCAAACTATGAGGCACCCCAAAAGAAACCTATGAGAGTATTCACTCCTTTACCGGAATCAAGGGCTAGCTTGTTTGCCAAACTAAGAAATGTCGGGCGAATGAATGTTGTTCCACCAAAACCTGCTAATCCCAGGGATCGATGGTGCAGGCCAGATTTCACTTGCGCCTATCATTCTAACCAAGTTGGCCATACCACCGAATATTGCTTAAACTTAAGGCACAAACTACAAGATATGACTAACAATCATGAGCTTATCCTGGAACCAACACCTCCGCAGTGGACACAAATTGTCACGACCCGACTGGGGGCCATGACGGGTACCCTGGGCTAACCACGGAGCACCATTCATTCTATTACTGATCATACTCATTAAGAGCTCATTCATCATGTTCATATTTCAAATCATAGGAAATTCATTTTTCACTTGGAAACATAATTACTTTTATATACATAAGCCCTTCGGCTATCAAAATAATATATATACAATAGTAACATCGTGAGACCATACTACCCACACATGCGTATCTACGAGCCTCTACTAGAGTACTAGACATGTGGACGGGACAGGACCCCGTCGTGCCTAAAATACACACACATATATACATATATACACAAAAGAATAAACCGAATAGCACCTCTGGAATAATGGAGTGCTCCTATAGATCTGCTGATAACTTCTACGAGTCTGGATCACCTGTCTGTCTACCTGTGGGCATGAACACAGCGTCCAAAGAAAACGAACGTCAGTACGAACAGTGTACTGAGTATGTAAGGCATGAATGAAATGAACATAATAGAGAAATCATAACTCATAAGATGAAGACATAACATGCGGGACCTTTAAGGGCGGATACATTTCATACATATTTCATATACATAATCACAATGCACGTATCATTATAGTGCATACATCATCGTATCATATAGATCATCATCGTTAACCCGCGTCCGGGTCACCATCATATGCCGCCCACTAGTGGTGATCATGCTCGGCCCTTTAGGCTCGGTTTAAACATAGCAGCCCGCCTTAGCGGTGACATACCTGGCCATTTAGACACGATGTAATCGTAAGCAGCCCGCCTTTGCGGTGACATGCCCGGCCAACTAAGCACGGTGGAATCGTATCGTCATACAATCAACATAAACTCATCATTAATATCATACATTAAAACTTGGAGGTAACCATGGCTATGCCGGGTTGACATGAGGTCGTGAACCCCCGACTACGTTATGGAGTGGTCATAATCGTCATGTCTCACTTTGAAGGGACTAGCATTTTAAGGTGAGTGAACACAAGGAAAATCATCAATGGAACTATACTTAGGATCATTAAACTCATGGACGTCGTATGTGACTCTAGGATTCCTTATACTTAAATTCATCATCGTCGTTATCATGCTCGTATCGTATCTCTTTTCTTTATCTCATACATATATAGCTCATTACAGTCATGGACTCATAGTTCCTTTATTTAGGAAGATTATGGAAAATTAGGAAGATTCATGTCATAGGAGTCATGCCTTAGAAATAAGGGACTAGCCTTACATACCTCTTTCATTTAACAGTTTTATCGCTTGATCGTTCTCCTTCGATGCTCGCGTTTCTACCTTCAAGAGGATTTGCGTCAACATTAGTTAATCGATTATATGAACGTGTTACTATTGCTAGAGAAAATTGGGAAGCATTTCCTTTGTTTATACAACTTTCCTCATTTTACATATCAACTCCCAATATCCATCACAACATTCACAATATTATAGACAAAAATTATCATTCATCTACATTATCCACATTTCACCACTTCACTTCGATTCCTCCATAATCGTGGTCATAGTTCGCTATCATTTTTTCTCACATATAATACTTATCCCATGTTCTAAATGTCACTTATAGCGTACTTATAATCACAACATATCAATATTCATAATTCACTCCAAACTACTACTCAACAATGACACTATTCCCACATTCATGACCCAATTTCTACATCCTTCTACAATCCAAGTGTTTTAACTTTTCAATTCCTTAAACAACATGGAATGATAATAAAACTCACCTTAGATAATGGAAGAATAAGCCTTGAGTGGAAATTCGCTTCTTGCACCAAAACCCTAGTCCACTATTATTGGGATTTCTTGGTTTGGATGAACTTTGATATGTTTCATACACTTGATTTTGTGGGTTTGATGAAGTTGATCATATATTTCTCTTGGGTTCTTGTGGATGAAGAGTGGAGAGGGTTCTTGAGGTGTGGATTGAAAATGAAATGGAATAAATGAAGTTAGGGGTCCTTATATCAACTTAGAAATTGGACCCGACTCGGACTTACGGACCAACATACGGTTCGTATATCTATACTGACAGTATGTCTAGACCGTATGTTTGGTCCAGTGAAGGTTCCATTCTGGGCAGAACAAACGATTGGACATACGGTCCGTATGTTTTATACGGCCAGTATGTTTGGCCGTATAATGCCCAGCTTTCCGAAGTTCGTTCTCGTTGACTCGTTTGATCTCCAATCCTTATGGAACCTTCTTGACACTTGTTTAACACCTTAATACCAATCTAAGAGACATTATCATTCTTCTCCAAGACATCATTATGCCATCCTTAACTTGTCACTCGTAATTCTTACCCGACACACAACATATCCCTTGCTTTCCTTGACAACTTTCTTCCCTCACCTTAAATGTCTTTAAAATTTTGATTAGGATCATCAAATGCTATTTCTTACTTATCAAAACATTGTACACGTCATGCCCTTCGTTAGTCTATTCACTGTATGTTAACAGGGAATTTCCAAGGTATAACACAAATCCTCCCCCGAAGCATGTAGGGAATCAAATTCACATGACAGAAAGAGGTGATGAATAGGAAGAGAGCCTTGCAATAATTCGCCCAAATATTAAATGTTTGGAAAGCACCATCGCCTCTTTGTCTTTATAAGAGCGAAAAGAAGTGTTAGGCCCTTTGACAAAGAAATCTGAGACATCCTAGTCATTTGTTGTAGCCAAGAAAGTGCCCTTCGTGCTAAAATATCCCTAAACAGTTGCTCGAATTCAGAACGAGCCGTTTGTACTCAAAGCATCCGGGCCAATTGAGAATGCCCCTTTTGTGATCAAACCACCGCACCTGACAATGGTCAATAAAGGAAAAGAGATAGCTGTTGTGGTTCAGGGTATGACCAGATCTGGAAGGTGTTATGCTCTAGAAGCACTTGTGCTCAAAGCGCCACGTCACAAAAATCCTCAGAGAAGACCAATCACTGAAGGCGAAGCCGAAAACCTTTGGAGGCAAATGTCGGTCAAGCATTATTCGATTGGTGAGCACCTGCATAAGACTCCTGCTAGGATATCAGTAATGTAATTATTACTCAGTTCGTCTCAACATCACTTAGCCTTAATGAAAGCTTTGGATGAAGTCCAAGTGCCCGCTAGCACTACAAGCGAAAAGTTAGCCGAGATAGTAGGGTATGTTGTACAAGCGCATGGGCTATAATTTTCGGATGATGAACTACCAAGAGAGTGTAAGACCCACAACAAGGCCTTACACATAACAGTCAAATGCCGCGACAAGTGCTGATTGATAGAGAGAGGCTGGTTTGAATGTATGCCCTGTGACGACTTTGAAACAACTTAGGTATGATGTTGGCAAAATCCGCCAGAGTCAACCAAATATAAAAGCTTATGATGGTGCGACCAGCAGCCCAATTGGAGAAATAGATCTACACATATAAATGGGTCCCGCAGAGTTCATGGTGGAGTTCATCATCATTAATATCAAAACAAGCTACAACTTATTATTAGGACGACCATGGTTGCACGCCGCTGGAGTCGTAACATCTTCATTGCACCAGTTTCTCAAATTCATATGGGATGATCAAGAAGTCGTGATTCATAGTAAAGGAAGTATTCACAACTACCCGAACAATTCTGTACCAGTCATAGAGAAGTCACCAGTGGGTACTGATTTTCGCATTGTGGAATTAGCGATGATAGATCGCAGGGGAGATGATGAAGATATCCCTATGCCACTGGTCTTCAAAATGGTTTCTACGACTATGATAAGAAGTGGGTTTGAGCCAAGGAAAGGTCTGGGAAGGAACTTACAAGGAATCAAAAAACTAGTGAGTATCAAAAATGGGAAATATCATTTTGGAGTTAGATACGAGCCATGTGAGGTAGAAGAGGAAGAAGCAGAACATGGATCGAGAGGTCCCGTTGAATTTAGAAATCCATTCCCTCATCTATACCAGTCCTTTACAGCATGCCTATCGAGTCACAACAGCAAACATTCAGAAGAGGGCTTAAGGACGTTTTGGGAAGACGAGTGCGCAGCCATCATTGAAGAATGTTTTGAAGCATCAGAGTTTCGTCATGCTGAGCCAGGGGAAACAACAAGTGGATAGACTTCTACCCCGTTGTTCACTCTGCGGTAGAAAGAATGCTCCCTTTCAAAAAAATAGTGAAATTCGGCTTTGAGGCCAGACTTGTCTCCTTTTCATGTTTTCTTATTACGTGTTGTTTAAAAACGGAAATGGCTCGATGTTCCATTCTGAGTCAGGACCACAGTTTGTATCACTCTCTTAAATTTCAATAAAAACGCCTCAAAGTTTACAATAAGACAAAATCGCTTTACTTTACCTATAAATAAATAAATATATATATATATATATATATAACACATAACCGTGTTATTTTGTTTTACAGTAATAATACAGAGGCCACAAATAATGTCATGACATGTTACGAAATGACTAAAAATGATGACGAGAAAAACAACGATCAAGAAGAAGAGACAACTGAACAGGAAGGATTGATAGATGTTGAAGAAGAATATGAGAACAAACCGATGCCAAACCTAGAGGAAACAGAGGCAGTTAATTTAGGAAATGAGGAGTTGGTTCAGGAAGCTAGAATAAGTGTGCATTTCACAGAAGCTGAGAAAGAAGTGTATCGGAGTTTGTTGAAAGAGTATGAAGACGTTTTCGCTTGGTCATATGCCTATATGCCGGGTTTGAGTACGAACATTATTGCCCATAGGTTGCTGATTCTTGAAGGATTTTCCCTGGTATTAGAAAATCAGACAGCCTAAACTTGATGTCAGCATCCGAATTAAATAAGAAATAGAAAAACATATTCAGTTGAGAGTTATGGAGGTGACACCATACCCGACATGGCTGGCGAACATAGTCCCAAAACCAAAGAAAGATGGGAAAATAAGGATCTGTGTGGACTATTGTTATCTTAACTACACTAGCCCAAAGGATAATTTCCCACTCCCAAATATTCACATACTCATAGATAACTGTGCCAAGCATGAGCTGCAATCTTTTGTGGATTGTTACACGGGCTATCATCAGATACTGATGGATGAAGAAGATGCTCAAAAGATGGCATTCATCACACCATGGGGGGTATATTATTACAGGGTATTGCCTTTTGGGCTCAAGAATGCTGGCGTTACTTACATGAGGCGATGACCGCCATCTTTCATGATATGATGCATAGAGAGATTGAGGTGTATGTGTATGACATCATCATCAAGTCCCGAATGGGTGAGGATGTTATATCCCGTATTTTGTACATTGGGACATTTCGAGCTAACCGCGATAAGTTAAGGACAAGGCTATTTTCCAGTATGGTTTTAATGCACAAGTTGCTTGTAAGTATTATTGGTATGGAATATTAAGGAAAATTTAGGGTTAAAAGTGAATTATGGAAAACTTATATTCATGAAGCAAAAAGGGCCAAGTGGCCGTCCAAGGTGGTGTGGGCCATGGCCCACATGGAAGCTTAATATATGTACATAAAGGATGACCAATTAGTCATATTTATCATCTTTCACGTTAGAAGCTTGGAGAGACTTGGAGAAGAAAAAAAAAAGGCCATTCGGCCATGGCAAGCCAAAATTGACCCCTTGAAAAATTGACCAAAAAAATTATTTTCTTCTAGCAATCCAACCAATTGGAAGGTCCTCTTTAACGTGGAGTAGTTGTTGGGGCAAGTAAACCCTTCATTCTTGCAAGGAGCAACCTTAGCCAAGTAAGAAGATAAGTGGAAAAGGTAAGGTTTAATCTTCTTTTCATATGTTATCGATGGTTTGTAGATGTTGTAGAGTGTAGAAGTGGATGAAATTCGTGAAAATATGTGTTGGGTTGTAGCCGTGTAGGTGGTTGTTTTGTGTAGAAGTGATGAACTAATTTTACTTAGTATTTTTTTTTGTTGTTGTTGTTGTTGTTGATTCTATGATAAAAATGAAAATTTAATGGCTCAAGTTGAAGTGGTAATCGTGTGGGCTGTTTTAGAAGCCAATGCGATTCTAATGTAGTTTCTTGAATTCATGAGGATAATGTCGTTAACGTGAGAATTGTTGGTGTAGTTCATGAATTTGAAAGAAGGAAATGTGTTGTTATTATTCTTGTTGAATTTGGAAGGTTTCGGGTGAAATGGTATGTTGGTTGGGTTGTTTTGAATATTGTGTAAATTGTTTGAAGTGTTCTTGAATCATGTTAGAATGATTTCGGATTAACACTTGAATATGAGATCATTGGTGTTAGCTTGACTGTATATGGTCGATTTGAATGTAAATGGGATGTTGTCGAATTATGTAGAAAAGAGTTACTAACGTTAGAATGCGTTTTGAATTGATTGTTGATGTTGGTGGCATGATTGTTGGGATTGTTGTTGATGATTTGGCCGAGTTGAATTCTCGGGGTTGGTTGTAATTACAGGGGAAATGTTGCCGAAATTTTGGCATATTATAAATGAATTTATTTGAAAGACTAAGACAAGCGTATAATGATGAGTCTAATGATTGCGTAAATCCTCTTGAATGTAGACTAGCAATCTTGGACGAATAAGTGTAGCTAATAGGACGTGGGACAGGTATGTAAGGCTTACCCTTTCTTTCTTTTGGCATGTCTTAGAGCTAAGTAAGGTATGACACGCATCTTGGGGTAACTCTACTCTTTTATTCCGAGCTATTTACGATTCTTATTCACTCCTTGCTATGAGTATTCTTAGTATAGTCGGGCTTATTGTATGATTGCATAACGAGCAAAGCATAAAGAGTTCTTAATTTTAAAGAGTTCTACAAGTGTTAATGTCTCTAACTTTCGTAGACGGTCTCAGATTGCTTTAAAACGTTCGTAGAAGGTTCTGTAGTAAATGATGGTCATAACTTTCTTATGCAAACTCGGATTGACCCGAAACGTGTTTACGATCTTTCAAGTGTCAGTTTATGTACTTATCTATCGAGTCTTAAAAATTTATTTATGTGCATATGGTTTCTCACTACTCTGCTCGTGCATGCCTCAATATGTCCTTCACTTCGTCCCGGGCCAGGGCATGTTCTCGTGCGTACTCCACTGCATTGTTCACCGCGTCCCTCACTAGAGGGCCGGGGCACGTTATATGTATATATATATATGATATGATGACATGATGATATGATGACGGGGTGGCGGCCAGGATGGCATATGATGACTCTATTCACTGCGTCCCTCACTAGAGGGCCGGGGCACGTTACATGCATATATGATACATGACATTGACATACATGATTTTATTCACCGCGTCCCTCACTAGAGGGCCGGGGAACGTTATATGTATATATGATATATGATGTTGACATACATGATTTTCATTTCAAAAGGCAAGTGCATTGATGTTTTTAAAAGTCATACTTGTTTTTGGTAAATCTCTGTTTCAGTTGTGATCCTCTTTACTGTATTTCATGCTTTACATACTCAGTACATATTCCGTACTGACCCCCTTTCTTCGGGGGTTGCGTTTCATGCCACGCAGGTATATACAGATGAGTAGAAGCCATTATAGAAGATGTTCCAGCGGAATTGGCGAGCTCCATTTCCTCTTGGAGTGTTGCCGAGTCAGAGTATTCATGTTATGGTATATTGGTCGATGTTAGAGACTTTGCAGACAGAGTCGTGGGTATAGAAAGTCAGTCTTGTAATCGGTTCTATAAGTCGACGTACCATTATGCATATTGTTACAAAGTCCAAATGACTACAGATTTTACTTGACTTGAGAACGACGAAAAGAATGTTTCTAAAAGCTCTTATTATGTATTTCATTCTTATTTGACTTAAGAGTCCAAGGCAATTATGTGTGTAATAAGAGTCAGTGGGTTCGCTCGGCTCCGAATATGGGGTCGGGTGCCCATCACACCCTAGCGAGATTAGGGTGTGACAGAGGACCACCTTGAACATTTAAGAAAATTCTTTGACAGACTCCGCAAGTACGATTTGAAGTTGAATCCTGCAAAATGCGCATTTGGAGTGCCTGCTAGAAAATTAATAGGATTCATAGTCAGTCGTCGTGGTATTAAGTTGGATCCCACAAAGATCAAAGCAATTCAAAAACTCCCACTGCCAACAACGAAGAATGAAGTCATGAGTTGCTTAGGAAGGTTGAATTACATTGGACGCTTCATCGCTCAGTCCATAGTAACTATAGAACCAATTCTCAAACTCCTCAAGAAAGATGCTCCAACTAAATGGACAGAGGACTATCAGAAAGCCTTTGACACAATCAAAAGATACCTGTCAAATCCACCTGTTTTGGTCTCGCCAAGGCCGGGAAGTCCTTTGCTGCTGTACATGTCAGTATCAGGGAATGCTTTTGGGTGCATGTTAGCACAAAATGACGAAACAGGTAAGAAAGAGAGAGCTATCTATTACATCAGTAAAAAGTTCACACCCTGTGAATTCAGATATTCCTTAGTGGAAAAGATATGTTGCGCCCTAACCTGGATGTCTCAGAAGTTAGGACATTATATGGCTGCAGACACGACTCATTTGATCTCAAGAATGGACCCCCTAAGGTACATCTTTCGCCAACCTATGCCGCTAGAGAAGTTGGTCAAAGAGAAAATGCTATTAAGCGAGTACAACATTCAATACGTTGCATATAAAGCAGTTAAGGGGCAAGCATTAGCGGATTTGAATTAGGCTGGAAAGTATACTTTGATGGAGCGGTCAACTTTAAAGGTTCAGGAATCGGAGCTGTTTTGGTTTTAGAGCCAGGACAATATTATCTAGTGGCCACCAAGTTAAACTTCAGTTGCACCAACAACATGGCTGAATACGAGGCATGTACCTTGGGTCTACATTTAGCCCTTGACATGAATGTGCAAAACCTTCAGGTAATTGGTGACTCGGATTTGTTGATTCATCAGGTTCGAGAAGAATGGGCACCCAAAAATGAGAAAATCATATTGTATGTTAGACTTGTATAGAGATTGGCAGATCGGTTCCAAGAAGTCAAATTCAAGCATATACCAAGAATGCAGAATGATTTTGCTGATGCATTAGAAATAATAGCGTCCATGATTCAGCATCCTGACAGTAGGTACATTGATCCAGTCAAAGTTGAAATCAGAGATCAACCGGCCCACTGTGCTTTTGTGGAAGCAGAGACTAATGGAAAACCTTGGTTGGTTGACATTAAAATGTTCCTGGAGAAAGGGGAATATCCCAAAGGAATCACCATCAATCAGAAGAAGACCATCAGAAAGTTGGCGAATGGTTTCTTTCTCAACAAGATTGTTTTGTACAAAAGAACCCCGAATTTGGGATTACTTAGATGTGTTGACTCCATCGAAGCCACACGATTGATTGAAGAAGTGCATGCTGGAACCTGCGAGCCTCATAGGAATGGGCTCGTGCTAGCAAAGAAGATTTTAGGAACTGGTTATTACTGGATGACCATCTAGAATGATTATAGCAAATTCATCCAGAAATGCCACAAGTGTCAAATTCATGGAGACTTGATAAAGGTCCCTCCAACATAACTGAATGCTATAACATCGCCTTGGCCAATCATCACTTGGGGCATGGATGTCATAGGAACAATTGATCCAGCTGTGTCAAACAAACATTGCTTAATTTTGGTCACCATAGACTACATCACCAAGTGGGTAGAAGTGGAAACTTATGCATCAGTAACAAAGAAAGTAGTCGCAGATTCTGTGCGCAACAATTTCATATGCCGATTTGGCATCCCAGAATCAATCATAACAGACTGGGGCTAACTTGAATAGCCACCTGATGAAAGAAATGTGTGCACAGTTCTGAATCATTCACCAAAATTCAATCGCATACCGGCCACAAATGAATAGGGCTGTGGAAGCCGCCAACAAAAATATCAAGAAGATCCTCAAAAAGATGATTGATATCTACAAAGCATGGCATGAGAAACTGCCATATGCATTACTGGGATATCGCGCTACTGCCAGGACTTCAACTGGGGCCACTCCACACTTATTGGTATATGGTACTGAAGAAGTGATACCAGCTGAAGTAGAAATCCCTTTACTTCGAATCACACAAAAAGCTGAGTTGGATGATGCAGAACGGATCCGCAAAAAGTATGAACAACTAGCTTTGATAGATGAAAACCAAATGACTGCAATTTGCCATGGTCAATTGTACCAACAGAGAATGGCGCGAGCTTTTAACAAGCATGTGAGAACCAGGGTTTTTGAAATTGGGCAATTGGTGCTCAAACGAATATTCCCAAATCAAGAAGAATACAATGGAAAGTTTGCACCAAACTGTCAAGGGCCTTATATGGTGCAAGAAGTACTATCAGGAGGGGAAGTGGTACTTGCTGAGATGGATGGTCAGGAGTGTCCAAGAGAAATAATTCAGATGCCATCAAAAGATACTACGTGTGAAGAAGAAGAAGAAGAAGAAGAAGAAGAAGAAGAAGAAGAAGAAGAAGAAGAAGAAGAAGAAGAAGAAGAAGAAGAAGAAGAAGAAGAAGAAGAAGAAGAAGAAGAAGAAGAAGAAGAAGAAGACTACAAAGATTCAGAGTTTTTATAGTTTATGTTGCTTTAATTGCATTTCCTTTGCTTGTAATTTTGCATTTTTTCTAGAAAACCAAATCCAAATTATATACAAACTGTGCGAGGACCTGATTCCCTATACTTATAAGGGGATACGTAGGCGCTTTTCCAAGCTCGGTCGCTTTAACCCTAAAAATAAAAAATTATGTGTTTTGAACTACATTATGACCTGATTCCCTTTGGGATACGTAGGCGCTCTTTTGAGTTCGGTCTCACCAAAAAAATTCCAATATATTCTACCCCGAACTACGTTTTGACCTGATTCCCGACACGGGATACATAGGCGCTCTCCCGAGCTCGGTCATTCCAAACAAGAATTCCCAATAAACCTTAGCAAATCTCATAAATGCTTTAGGGAGAGAGAGTTAAAGATAACCCCACAAGGAAACTGGGGCAGAATATTTGAGAGGACCTCAAAAATTCTTTAAATACATTAGTTCAAAAGAACGAACTGATTAAAATTTCTACATTGGGGAAGAATTTTTGGGAAGAATCACAAAAATCCTCAAGTGCGGTAAAATCCAGAATCGACAAGTACGCACTTACACTGAGGCAGAATTTTTTAGAGGTTCTCAAAAATTCCTTCAATATAGCGAAATTCGAGTTGGTACAAAGATGTATACAAACTACGGCAAAATTTTCGAAAGGGATTCGAAAATTTTACAAGTTAGATCAAGAAGAAGAAGAAGAAGAGATGGAAGACCTTGTTTGAGTAACTAATGTCATGACATTAAAAGGTCGTGTATAAAATATATCATTTTCGAAACATATATAATATACCAAATATACATATGTGTTTTCCAAAATCATCACCCAGAAATTTTCAACTTGGTTAAAAAATAAAAGATTTTTTAAGAAAATTGAGCATACCTTCCTGCCGAAGTGTGAACGGGAGAAGTGCATGTGCAGGGAGAGCGGCCGACCATATAGGAAGCTGACAAAGTTTTCTGTGGATGTAGGAACAAACAAGCATGGACGTTTTTACACTAACTTGTTTGCTAAGATGTTTAAAATAGGATAACGACAACAAGCCAAGTGAGGAAGAACTTTCAAGGAAAGTGGCAAAAGAGAGCATACGAAACGGTAACGAAATCCTCCCTAAGTAAAGTCGGCTTTATGCTGATAAGTTTGTTCGTTTTGCAGAGCACAAAGATTTTTACAAAAGAAAATTTTAAGACTACTGAAAGATGTAATCACGGTTTACCGAAAGCCTGGTCTCCACTAAACAATATTGTGTCAAGGTATTAAGACCCCGGCCTAGACGTCGCATGGCTTTCCTTGATACATTGACTGATTAAACATCTTAAATATTTACAAATTTGAAGACGGCACGTTGATATTGGTATTGAAATGACGTATTCACAATCGAGTCTAGTCCTTTCAGAAGATGTGAACCCTGTCGTCGGGCGGGTATTCATCCCCGGAGTAAAAAAAAAAAGGTGTCAGTCTTGCCACCGAGGTAAGTTTCATTCCTCAAGATGAAGATATGGATTAAAAGACTATGTACCGATGGGGCTGAGTCGTCATCCATATATATAGCCAAAAATAAGTAGCATAATTCTGAGGTTGATGTCCACAATCGTTGAAATACGAATGTAATTTCTACATCAAGATTTGCGGTCGCTACTGCAGTTTATTTCAAGTTAATGTAATCCTGGTTCAGGGATAGTGGTAGTTATGAGAAAAGGCTCTGCACTTGAGTATGCAGTAGTTAACTTGAATATTCTGACTAAATGTTGTAATTCTGGACACAGAGGTTAGTAGTCATCATGAAAGGAATATGATACTGCACTCTGATGTGCAGTCTACATTTAGGTATTTTTTACTATAAGTGATGTAGTCCCGAATTGGTATACCGCAGACTTCGTATAAGGATAACGATGTAGTCGACACCAGATTCGCGACAGTCACCGCAGTATGTGAAAATGATGTGAGTCCAAATTTTCAGAGGTGGCAGATGTCATAAGAAATAAAAATGACCCCGTACTTGAAAACATGGTTTTCATTAGTTGCATCTTGCTTACGAAAATGATAACCAGACTGGGGTGTGTAGGTTTCGCAAAAAATGCGGTATAGCCTGACCTAGATCCCAACAGAAGTTATCATTGAACAATGAAAACATCAAAAAATGACGAGAAAAAAGCCGGTCAAAGTATCATGATTATTATCCAGAGTAGATCATGTTTTCAAAGAAAATACACGAAAAATACACACTTACAGGAGAAAAGAAAGAAGACGGACAAGCATTTGTGAAAAGATGGACATAATATCGGAAGATGACTTAAATGTCAACAAAATGGAAAAATGCCACTCAGGTATGACTACATTAAAATCAAAATTTTCAAAAAGACTAACACGCAGGACTCAACATTTGGAAACGAGCTAGAAGCTACTCAAGATGGAAGCAAAAGTCGGATTCAAAACATGCGGAGCATACGTGAAACTTTTTCTTGGGTAACCGGTCAAACACCGTGTACTAGAGTCAAGCTTTCTACACCAGGGATTGGAGATAACTTCAAGCATCAACACTAATAGATCCTTTCCAAAAAACCGCCTCCAGTTTGGATTTGCAACCCGAAATAGCCAAATGGATTTCCACATAAAGGGATATTCCTTTTCGGGCTATCGAGTTGAACAACAATTGGCCTGATTCCCAAAGTTAGGGATATGTAGGCTGCTCAAGTTTCGAGGATCAGCCATATTCCTTTAATTGTCTTGGGACACCTCGAGATAGTTTAACGAAAATTCCTTACTTCATAGTCCTCATAGAGTCAGAACTACAAACGGCCTGAATTCTCATGTAACCTGAGATATGTAGGAAGCCCAAAACTGAGGTCCGGCCATACATTGGAAACTTTTGCGCGAAGAGAGCTGTAATTTCTATTATTCCGTAAAAATTAGGTTTGTCAAAATTCGTAGCTCAAGGATGGCCTTGCCATCCTTGAACTCCGAAGGGGCAATTGTTGACACCTATTTTCATCTCATAAGATGCGTATTTTAACTTTCGAAATTCCCGAGTCGCAAGGATTCACCCTAAACAAAATTAAAATTTCAAAAATCCCGACAAAATTGAAAAATTTGACATTTAATTATTATTCTGTAAAAATTGACAATTGCAAGGCAATTACGAGTTATTTACTTGCATAAATATAATTCAAAAAGAAAATACGTATCTTGCTCCGTCTAACTCGGGAAAATTGTTGATTAAGACGACGTATGAATTAAAGCTCATTTTGACTACATTTTTCATTTTTTAAATATTCTCCGGAACTATATCAATATTAAGCTTTTTTTAAAGCTAAAATTTTAAATTTACGAGTTTTAAACTTTAATTAGCCTAAATAAGACTAAATAACTATTTTATTTAGATATATGTGTATTTATAATACTTAAGTCTTTATTTATTTTTTTATTTTTTTTTGGGGGGGGGGGGGGGGGGATTAAATTAAACCTTTTAAAAACTAAGGGGGGGGGGGGGGGGGATTTATATAAAAAATAAAGGGGTGGAAGTTTATTAAAATAAATAAAAATTCCACCCCCACTCTTTCATTTTCTGCAACCGACGTTTCCTTCATCTTCTTAAGGTGATTGTGCGATTTCTCTAGGGCTACCTATGGCGATCAATTTCACGACCAATTCACGGCTGTTTTATGCCACATTTTTTAGGGTTTTGTTCCCATTGGTAAGTTCCTCGCGATTCCTAGGTTAATCTCGCGTAACTTAGAATGTTGCTCGGGTTCCTTCACATATGTAGTAGCCATGGGCGAGGCCTCGAGCCTTTAGCCAACTTTGCACTTTGTACAAAAGGTGAAGGACCTAGGGTAATATCCTATAGGTCCCATTCAAAATTTAAGTACTATGTTTTGGGGATTTTTACCTGCTTGGGTATGATTGTACCATTGAAATACGTTACATTTGTTTTTTTTATGACTAAATGTACTATTCTATTATTTGGCTGATTTGTTAGATTTGTATTTATATTTTAGGTAGAGTTTGTTGTATTATGTGATTTAATGTTGATTTCTTATTGGATATAGTACGAATTAGTACAAAATTGTTGGAAATTCATTTTGTTTTCTACTGAATTTGAATTGGTTTTAGGATAAGGTCCTGAAATTGGGGGGAATTCGGGTAAGGGAAGAGGCCTAGAACCTTACATTTTTGGTCCTCACTCCCATCTGGTGCTATAAATAGAGGGGTTTGGTGACATTTAGGGGGGCTTTGGTTTTTCTCTAAAAATTTGGAAAGGAATTAAAAAAGGGATTCAGAGTTCCAAATCCTATTTTTAGATACCAAATATACTATATATACTACTATATACAGCTGAAATCATCATAAGATATACTATACATATATTATTCATATATATACTGCAATATATTTAGAGAAAAAAAAACAAAGGGTATTTCTTTCAAGGATTAAGTGTTGGTGTTGAAGTGTTGATCCAACCCCTCCTCTTTGATCTTTGGGTTGCCCTACAATAAGGTAATACCCTATTTCAGTTCATTTCATTCCTATTTCTAGCTTAATTTATGCATTAACCTGATTATATTTGTTTAAAGATGGTTTTAATTTACCGTTCTTATAGAATATTGTTTGTATACTTGTATTAATGTTGTTTATGCTAGTATAAAAGTTGTTTAGTTGCTGTTTCATAGAGTCTAGCTTATTTGTATGTTTTAATGTTGCCCATGTTTGCTTAAAGGCTGCTTAGTTACTACTCCATTAGGTTGATGTGTTACGATACAACTATGATGAGGTTTAAAGAACAGTTAAGTATTAGTTATTAGGTACTAAGGTTAAACAAGGTTAAAATGAAGTAGGAGTTAGTTTTGGTTCTTGTTTACTGTTTCATTGGTTAATGTTAAGATGATGAGGTGTTATCCCCCTACTTTGGGATTGTTCTGTTATGGTTCTAAGGGGGTTTTGAGTATCCTTAGTCCCATTTTGACTGCTTTAGTTCATTTTTGGTTTGTTAAATGGTTCTTAATATTTTATGCCTAAAACTATGTAAAATCTTAAAAAATAAGCTTATATTCTCATGTTCATTGTTAATAGTTGAAACCTAGTCTAAATGATGTCTTGAAATGACTCTAAAAATGGTTAAGTGATCTTTAAATAGGAACTGGCCTTAAAATGAACTTAAGTCTTTATTTCCTTTTAAAAGTGACCTGTTTGTCACTACTGGAAAATGGGCCTCTGGCAACACTAGGGAAACCGTCGCCATAGAAAAAGGAATCGTTGCCATTGACCTATAGCAACGGATTACCATGCGTGACATCTGCTCGCGTGGCGATAGATCTATAGCAACGGTTCATGGGACGGTTCTCAAAACCGTTGCTATAGAAGTTTCTAAAGCAATGGTTATTTGTCTATCTGCTGCGACATATTTTCTTTGTTAATTGGAACGGTTAAAAACAGTCTCCATAGACTCTTATGCAACAGTTTGTTAGGCTATTGCAATGCTTAATTGAGGTTATTACAACGGTTATTGGACTTTATGCAACAGTTATTTGCCTACTGCTATGGTTTTTATTGATTAGAGACAATTCAGAAATGTCTATTGCTACGGTTTTCATGACCTATTGCAACGGTTGCCATGTTTAATTTGGGGCTTGTTGCCACGGTTGGGTAAGCTATTGCAACGCTTTAATTAAAATAACAACCCTGTTTATAAATAATTTATAATGCACTACAAATTATATAAAATCACAAAATGAAACTTTTCATAATCCATATTGTCCACAAGCTAGTTATAATATCCATAAAAGCAAAATGTTAAAACCCAAATACATAAAAATTTTACATTTAAAGAGTTTGCATGAGTTCCAAAATGTCAATAGCAAAATATTCCTAGAACATCTAAAGCTTCAGCAAAAATCCAAAAATCTTCTCAAGTGAAATATCTTCTTAAGTAAGGTCTTCACTGCTTGCGTCTTCCCTTTCTTCATTTTCAACACCTTCAAGAAAAGAACAATTAATGTCATAACTCTTTTCATTACTAAGGAGAGACTAATGAGAGCCCATTTGGATTGGCTTATGGCTTTTGACTTATAAGCCAAAAGCAATAAGTTAAAAATTCTAGCTTGTGGCTTTTGGCTTATTTTTGTCATATTAGCTTAAAGACAAGTGCTTAAAAGTCCTTATTTATTTTACCCAAATACTACACAAGCGCTTAAAAGCTAATTTAGCTTAAAATCACCTAAAATAAGTCAATCCAAATAGGCACTAAGAACAATGTTATAATAATCACACAAGAAAGATAATAATGACATCTAATCCAAATAACCATATTGGCAGATTGTATCTCATAAACACACCTCTATAAAGAACACAAGTATTTCCTACAGAAAAAGCAATAATCAATAATGATAACAAGCGTGCACTCTAAGGATGAGGTTAAAAGCATGCAGAAGTTCTCAACCAAGGTGTTGTATGTTAAGCTAAGGGGTCGGTTTCCGAAGTTGCCCTGGAGGAGAATTGCATGTAATAATAGTGGACTGCCTCGATGGACTTTTGTGTTACTGTTAGCTGCTCACAAGAGACTATCAACCAGAGACAAACTATATAAATGGGGTGAGACAAATGACTAGCAGTGTCCACTATGTGATGTTGCAAATGAAAGCATAAAGCACTTGTTCTTTATCTGTGATTTCTCAAGTCAGGTCTGGGAAAAGCTGCTATCATGGATGGGTATTAGAAGGAATGCTAGAGGATGGGAAGCATAGCTTAGCTGGGCAGAGCATAATGCAAGGGGTAAAAGCCCTCAAGCTAAAGTCTATCGTATGATCCTAGCTACTGTTGTGTATAGCATATGGAGGGAAAGGAATCAATAGATTTTTCAATAGAAGAGTTAGCCTGCAAATTTGATCATCAAGGTGATAATACAAGATGTGTATCAAAGGGCAAACAAGAAACCAAAGATAGCCAACTGGTTGACAAAATTTAACTTTTATCCATTTTAGTTATGACCTAGGGACTGCCTAGATGAAAGGGCTTTTATTGGAGTGCATCTGGTGTGCAACTAGAACATTAAGAACTAATGCATGAGCTGACTACTGGGGCGTATTGTCCAGTAGCATAGCTCATTTTTCATGAGCTGTAAAATCTTACTTTTTTTTTATAATACAAGTTATTTACCAAGAGAAAAAAAACAAGTGTGTACACACTCAATGCATTTTTACAAAACTTATATAGGCAGTAGTTATATTATTACTAAATTCATGTTTGGAACCTTAAAGATATTTAAGTTCTTGTATCAGTTGCTGGGATGATTTACTGGGAATTAGCATTTCAAGAGAACAAAAACACATATATATATATATATATATACACATACATAGCAGGCCGCGTGAAACGAATCAAGATTACTTAGTTAGGCAGCATCATTGTACAGCCTGAGTCTGGTATGGGAAGAACAAAAAGAAACAACCAAACTTCTCAAGATAAAATTAATGATGCAATTTGGTGCTATATTACCAGTGCCCTCATCATACATATGGAAATAGCTACCAAGTTTTTACACAGAAATAAAGAATTTGAAAAGCAAGAAAGTTAAGTTACAAGCTTTGCCAACCTTTAGGATATTTAAAGGTCCAACAAAAACAAGAATCTTCAACAGTTACTCATGACATCTTCAAAAGATTGTTGGAGAGAGAGAAGCATATATATAAATCTCAACACAGAGTAACACAAATCAAAGATGAAATGAACTCCTAATATTAATAGGGGAGCATTATGGGAGCAAATATAAGGACAACTACAGTCATTGATAAAAAAAAATAGCAGTATTGATTTTCTCATAATAGACTAGATGGCTTCATGCACATGCTCAATGGTGGCAATTTTGACAGATGAAACTATCAATGTAGCCAAAGTGAAATGAACTCATAATATTACTCCCTCAATTTCATTTTATGTCTTGGTTAGACTGGACCAAGTTTCAGAATATAGAGACTCTTGAATTCAAACTTCTCAAGATAAAATGAATGATGCAATTTGGTGCTATATTACCAGTGGCCTCATCATACATATGGAAATAGCTACCAAGATTTTACACAGAAAAAAAGGATTTAAAAGGCAAGAAAGTTAAGTTACAAGCTTTGCCAACCTTTAGGATATTTAAAGGTCCAACAAAAACAAGAATCTTCAACAGTTACTCATGACATCTTCAAAAGATTGAACCTTTTTCATAATCACCAAAAAGATTGAATCTTTTTCATAATTGACCCTAAGACATGTTCATTAGCCGAATCCTCTTTCCCAAACTGGAAAAGGTAGTTTTAGCACTTCAAGAGAACAAAAAAACAAAAATATAGATAGCAGGTAACATGACATGAATCAAGCTTAGGCCAGATAAGAACTCAACAGAGAGATTAAGAAAACTTATTAATCAGGTCACGTGCACGAATCAGGAAGAAAAATATCTAGAACAGAGAAAGAATAGTGGTAGAAGAAGCAGAAGGAAGAAGGATAAGAAGAAGAAGAAGAAGAAGAAGAAGAAGAAGAAGAAGAAGAAGAAGTAACATTTATAATAAGTACTGACCTTGGTTGTTACTACCAGCAGATGTACGTTTTATTTGTTAAATAGCAGCTTCTCCCGGCGAACAAACACTGAATCTTAGCAAGCTAGGATCAAGTGGTGTTTTTGACTGGTGTATTCTTGAAGTTGAATTTAGGAAATTTAGCACAAACGTTGCACTGCTTATTTGTAGTAGGGCCAGGGGTGTTTTTGGCAATTTAATGCAATGGCTGAAGGAAGCAAAGGTTACTACTAATACATCAGCACAGGTAAAGCAAGATCAGCTCAAGAAGAGGAATCACTCGGGCCCATACTGAGGTCAAGTCTTCACAGAATCAAGAAGTATGCAGGACTACTCTTAGGCAATTTAGTGCACACAGGCAAATGAAATTAAGCTAGCTTTAAACAAGATGTTGTGACCAATCATGTATGTGGGAACAATAGCAATTAGTCACCATAGCAAGGAAATTTGGACAAGATCATACATGGACATGGGTAGGGACATGATGGGGGCCTAAGCGAAGTGCCATATCAAGGACCAAAGATCCAAACAAAGCCTGTTTTACCCAGCAGAGAAGGCCTCAGAGCAAGACAAGGCGAAGCAAAAAGTCTTAATAGAAGAGTTCAGCACCAACAAATAATACAGCATGGTCATAAGTTCAGCACAAATCATAAAAATGCCACAAGGACCAATTTCTGTATCTATAGTACCTACTTAGGTGCAGACTTCAGCAATGTACAAGGAGTGGGCAAAGTTGGTTCCTAGGACTACATGAATAGGTGAGGCAAAATAAACAAGGTGGTGCAGCTAAGAGCAGGAAGCAGAGGCAGGGAACAGGCCTCTTAAGAGAAAGAGGGGGGACTATGGATGTCAACATCAAACAAGGAAAGAAAAGGAAAAGAACAAGAAGAAAAAGAGGAACAAGCAGACCTGGAACAATATGGATAAACACTAAATAAGGTGAGGGGGATAGAGATATAATAGAGAGGACTTTATGATGCAGTTGCGAGAGAGAGGTTATACACTTAAGAAATCTAGAAAATCATTGAATGGTCTTCAAGCATGGGTGTTTTGTTGACAAATGATAGGAGCATAGTAAGACACACATGAAGTGAATGATCGCACACTCAATGCAATAACAGGTATGCTAAGTATGCTAAAATACTTCAAACAGTGGCAGTTCAAGGAGAAGACAAAGCTGGTTTCAGTCAAGAGGTATACATGGGGATGCAGGCATAGTAAACATGGTGATCAACCTACATGGACACCTTATCTAACCAAGAGGGCATGCTTACTAACTAGTTTGAGCCTAGGCTAATGCAAGAGGGAGGCTTGGCAAGGTACTATGCAGGTGGCCAAATATGTACGCAGGTCAATCTTAGATGAGTCATTTACACAAATAGCATGAGCAGGAAAGTGGGAAGGCAAAAGGAAGGGGTGTGGGGGTTAGAGTTGAAGCAGGCCATGCACAAATCATATACCCTTACTGATCATTTTAATCTTAACAAGTTTCATCAGGATCAGGAAGTAGACCACATAGGACTGCATAGTCATGGTATCACCAATAGGATGTCATGAACCTATTTAAGATAAGGCTGGGGTCGCAATTATTAGCTACAATTTTACTTCGTCTTTCGTGTCATTCAACCAAAATAACTAGCCACTCCCTACCCCCTTTATCCTATTATGTTACTCATCCATACCATTATCGAACAAAATCTCAGCCAACATCTTAACTAAACTAATTCATTTTTTGATCCTAAGTTCAAACAAAACACACACTCCACCCATGACATAGAAATAAACTCCTTCTACCAGCATAATTGGACTTCATAAGGCAGAACAAATACCATAACATGATTCAACCAAACCAACAACACTGCCTGTTGCCTACATTTATCCCATCAGCACCAAACTTTAGTTCAAGGAAATTATAACACCTAAAGCTACAAAATATATTAAATAATGCTAACAACAGACCATTCAAGAACAAGCCAAATGAAAGCATATCAAACTAGACTATCTTTAAAACATAACTGGACTCCATAAAAATGGAACAAAATGCCACAACATGATCTAATCAAGCCAACAACATTCATCTACTGTCTATGTTTATCACACCAAACCTTAGTTAAGCTTATTAATTACCATAATAACTAATGCTGGAAACAACTACCATAAAAAATTCCACCAATTACGCATCTTAAGCATAAAGTATAAATCCTCTTAAGAAAGCAAACACATAAGCTTAAATCTCCAAAATTTCAACACTACCTTGCAACATAAGAAGAAACCAATCCAGAAAAAATTTTAAGAAAAAATACCCAAGAAAACACTAAAAAATTTAATTCGAAAATTATAATGGGACAAACCCCCAAAAACAAACCCCAAAAATTGTATTACGCATCTCAGGCATACAGTGTATACCAAAGGAATATGGAACTACAATTCAGAATCAACTGTTGAGAATTGCAAAATAAATAAAAAAAATTATGATAGAGGGAGTACCTGGAGAGAAGAGACGCAATCAACTGAGCTAAATATCAAATCTACTAGTAAGCGACCTCAATCGACGAACTCGAACACACTCTACAGAAAATTTTGACCAAAAATCAATAAAACAATTCTAAGAAAGGTGTAATCTTTTGTGGGTAAATGGGATTTAGAATAAAAGACAAATTATTTAACTTGAGAAAAAGAAAAAGAATCTCAATTGAAGCCTCACCACTGCGATTCACATCGTAAAGTGTTGGTGTGTCCGCTGTTCAAAGAGAACCCAACAAGAAAAGCACATCAATATCAAAATCAATTATATTTTACAGAGCAAGACCCAACAAAAAAAAATCCTAGAACTTTCATACATCAAATATGCAATAATGATTTTATGTTGCTGCTACAAAATGGATCGTATATCAACATTTTCCTGAAATTTTCTTTTCTATATTTTGTTTGAAATTCCTAAAAGAAAAAGCTAATAGCAATAAGCTAATGGTATGGAGATGGCGTCGAGGAAGGATAACGTACTTTGAATGGGTTTGCAATTTTGTGATAAGAGTTGGTGTTAAAAGGGTTTGCAATTTTGTGGTATGAATTGGTGTTTCAGCGTTTTGGAACTTTTTTTTTAGAACAAATAGACAAATACTAATTAAAAGAAAAGAGTACAAAGTTTTTGGGGGTTTGGAAGGATTAGTGAAATTTTACGGGGGAAAATAACGAGGGAACTAAAACCGTACCAATAGAATTTTTTTACCCCAAATGTGTTCTATTAGATACATCTGTTGGTACGGTGGACAAAACTGTAGCAATAACTAGAGCTATGGCAACGGTTCAAACACTATTGCAACGGTTTAAGAGTCGAAATGTTCCAGTAGCATCGAAGTCCTATTGCAACGGTTGGAACTGTTGCAATAGATGATCTATAGTAACGGTTGTGTAACCGTTGCTAATAAGTTGTTGCCATAGGCTCATTTTCCAGTAGTGTGTGTACATCTTTGAGATTCTATCTTGGATCTGCCTTATTAAAATCTTGAATGACCCTCTAGGTTTAAAAAATGGCTTTGAAACCATAGAATATGATGTTTATTCTTTTATTTTTTGCATATTTGAACTTGAAGACACTTAAATTTCTGTTTGCTTTGTGTCATATGTACTGGAACTTGTTTTCACTCTTTTGGAATTAGTTTTCTTTCAAAATCTATCAGAAATGGTTTCTAAATCCCCTTTGAATCTCCTATTTGAAACTAAATGGTTGTTAAGACAATATAAAAAATGATTTTTGCTTGTTTTAGTAATTGTTCTGCCTCACTTTTATGTATTTGTCATGTTTGAACCATGTAAGCATTTGAAATGGTGAAAATGATTCCATGTGAATCCTGAAATTGCTAAAAAATTGCCTGAAATTCTAAAGCTAAGCATAATGATAATTCATGTCTTTCATTCCTTCCTTCTCCGGGTGTTTAGTCTTGAAACTTGCATGTCTTGTTCCCTACCCATTGTCTGAACCATATATGTGCTTTGATACATTATCATTCAACTTAGGATTAGGTATTATGTACCTTGTTTCCTTGATTACAGCCTTTAGACTAGATACTGAGCCATTCTGATACACCCCAAGATGGCTATCAAGCCTGCGGATCCTACCTTGTATCAAAATATTTCTTAAAGTGCTTTGAAGATGCATGGAAGGAGGATTTGAGGATTGAAGGGATGCTAAAATGCAAGTACAAGACTCCACTTGGAAGAATACGTGTAGCATGGAAAAAGAGGTCATTTATGGAAAGGGGCTATTTTTATAACACAAGCTCATATACCAAAGAAGACTAAGAAGACCCTTACTTCAGTAAGGGTAGTTTTGAAATAATCATTATTAGTCTTTATTCTTAACCTAGTATAAATACTACACTATGTTATTTTATGAAGATAGATTATATTGATGTATGAAAATTTGAGCATGTGCTCTTTGTGAGGATTTTTAGGATTTCCTCTTTCTTTTATGTTTGAACCATTTGACTACTTTGGATGAGTGAATCTAAGTATGAGTTCAAGTTTCTATCCTTCCTTAGTTTATTCTAATAGTTAAATGTATATTTAATTGTTAGTTTTAACCTTTCTCTCATGTTTCTCCATTAATTTCTATCTATCCTACTTGTGTTCTTTAATTCCGTGTTTTTCTAATTTTAATTATATCATTCGGTACCAGAGCCGAGTATAGATTTGTTACTACAAATCTAGTCTTGGGTTTGAGAAATAAAACACAAAAAAAAAAAATGAAAATCTAAAAAAAAAAAAAAAACCCTAAAGAAATAGTGTTGTGTGTGTGTTCTTGGTACTTTTTGGATTATTCTTACATTGAGCTCACAATTTATTTCTTGTTTGTGTTTCTCCTAACTTGGTTTTTTATATTGAGCTCTTAGTGGTGATTTAGCACCCGAAACAGATCAGTCCAAGAACACTATTTCTAGGTTCAAAACTTGTAGAGCTGAAATTTCGATTGGAGCTAAAATCGTTAGATTAAGAGGTGCTATGGATTATAACTTGACATCGATTCATTCAACCAGTTGGTGTTCAAATCTGATGTTTTGGTTTGATTTAACATGTGTCGGAGCTTGTGTTTTATTATTTCCAACATTTGGAGGGAAAATGGCATCAATTTCCATTGACGAGAACTGACAATCGAATTGATTCCTAATTGAAATTTCCAAATATGATTCAAACTGATTTACTGAATTTGAGGAAAAGGGGATGCATTTCTGGATTTAAAATTTGAGGAACATAGCAGTAAACTCCATTGAAGGCCAACGAAGTTTCGGTTCGGAATTCGTCGTTGCTTGTCTGGTATCTTCAGAGTTGAAACTTGTTGATTACATTGCTAGTAACTGATTGTTTTGCAGATAAGATCGATCTTAGAGCATTGCTGGAAGGAGGAGAAACTTGCAGGCTCCATGTTCCGCCATTAACGAAGCTTGAGCTTATATTTCAAAAAATTTGAAGTGCCGCAAATGTGAACTGAATCGAGTGGGTGTTATTTCAAATTATTGGAAACGTTGTGAGGAGCTCATATCTCTAATTTGAAGGATTTTGGGACAGATTGGAAGTGCATATGGATCCATTTTCAGTCCAGTTCACTTGAAGAAGATGAACTGCTCTAATTTCCATTTTGCAGAAATCGTCCAAATTAGTCTATTTGAGTCCAGTAGCAAATTTCTGTCCAATTTAATATATAACATTTTCTAGTTTGTTATGATTCATTTCCTTTTCATCTTATTTTGATTATTTCAGGAAGCTAACATTGGT
Source organism: Lycium barbarum (assembly GCF_019175385.1). NCBI lineage: Eukaryota > Viridiplantae > Streptophyta > Magnoliopsida > Solanales > Solanaceae > Lycium > Lycium barbarum. The sequence continues at coordinate 50,414,493 of NC_083345.1, read as the reverse complement.
ATTAGTCCATATTAATGTTGTCTAGTTCATTTTGTGTGCCTTTATCATTTCATGCCAATTGTTTCGTGTTTTTCTCGTTTTTGCTTCATTGTTAATTGTTTGATTGAAGTTCGTTTGCTTTTGTTTGTCCGTTCTTCGTGTCACATAAACTCCACTCCGGACCGATACTTGGAGCTCATTCAAAGGACAATTGAAGTTGTGGTTCTTGAGATTGAGGATCTAGGCTACTTGTGGGAAAAGGCTTGAGTGGTGAGATCAATTGAGTGAGGTCAGAAAAGCCATCAGCCTTTGAGTGATACACGAGTGAAAATTGAGTGAAATTGGTTGAGTGCCACATATAAAGGTGAGGGTGTGATTGTGAGGTCCTTGTTTTATGCTAACCACTCTTCTTTGTTTTAAATGTCTTTAATAGGTACAAGGGGTCATATGGGAGGAATGGATGGCTATGAAGCTTTGAAGTATATTCTTTCTTGTAACTCTCATACTAGTAGAATATTATATGAATATTGTTATGATGAGTTGAATGAGAATCCTCAAGATGTAAGGGGAATTTATGTGAAACAAGGGATTTGTAGATTTGAGGTGGCTATCAACTACCAAAGGGGATATACTATTAGGGTGAGAAGAAACATATCGGAAAATCTTGTTAGTCCTGCGGTTGTAAAAAGGTTGGGGCTACGTTGTTATCAATTGTCTCCTTCAAAGTTCTTCAATGGGACACGGATTAATGAAGTGGGGGATAATGTATATATTAGTAAAAGAGAATATTTTTATAATTTGCCAACTTGTTATGTGTTTCCTTTGACCACTTGTGACCTATGCTTGGGATCAACTTGGTATAAGCGTGGTTATGATCTTGTTTATGAAGATGTGTGTAGAAGATTCATGGTTCATACTCATTGGGGTTGTAATGAATGTCTCTTGAAGGAATTGCCTATGTAAAAACCACAAAGGAGTAAGTTTGTGGAAGCCTACCAAGAAGAGAGGAGAAATGTGTCATATTATTCTACTCCAAGTAGAAGTTTCTATAAGTCCTCACATGATGACACATCAAGAAGTCCTACAAGTTCAAGAAGCCATGAAATTAATGAAACAAATGTTGGCTTGAGAACTACTCAAGAGGTGAGCTCTAAGTCTTGTGACCAATTCGAAATGAAGAAGTCAGAGAAGTCAAAAGGTAGATCTCTAAGTCCAAGGCTTGGAATTGATTTGAAAGGTCATCCTAACCCTTCAAAGGGGATTATTGGATTACACCCTAACTCCCCCAAAGATGAGAGTCAAAAGATTGAGAGGAGTAAGGGAGAGAAAAATGACAACTTAAGAGAGGAAAAAAGAGAGAATGTGTGGAGTGATGTGAGAAAGTTGCCACACACTTTTTATAACTCTAACAATTTCAATGATTCTTCTCCTATTTGTGATATCTCTTGTCTAGGTACTTTTGGAAGAAAATCATTGTTGGAGGATCCAAAGGGGAGTGCCCCTAAAGAAACAAAAAATTTCCCACGGTTGAAAGATAAATGGAGGCCAAGACGATTTCTTCAATTGGTCAAGTGAACTTGAAATTGGGAAGTCAAGGTAAATAAGATCCTTTTCTTGAGCATCAAGGTAAAATAGCTATCCCTAATACTTCAAGTGTTTATAATGTTATGAATGAAAGAGCTCATACACTAGTTGATCCTTTTGATGACCGAATTGAATCTTCTTTTTAAAGGTAAAAGTGAGCATGTATGATTCCGCCACAAGAGGCAAGCAGTTACAGTTATCTTTTCCTCCTATGCCTTCTATATTTCCTTAGTATGTTATCATATATGCCTTACATACTCAGTACATTGTTCGTACTCACGTCTTTTCTTTTACGGAAGCTGAGTTCATGCCCACAGGGAGACGGTGCAGATGCTTAGGAGCTTACTCAGCAGATCACAGGAGCACCCCACTACTCCGGAGGTGCAGCCTAGTGGTATATTCTTTTGTGTACAGATATGGAATATGGCGGGGTCCTGTCTCGTCACTATGATTCCAGTATTCCAGTTAAAGGCTCGTAGATGCATACGTGTGGGTTGTAGATGCTATGTAACCTCTCAGTGTATATTTTGTATGTCATTTTCGTAGCCTCGTGGGCTAATGTACATATACATGTTGTGGGAAATGTTTAGTGGTCATTCCATGGCAAGTATCAATTTGAGATTATGTTTGTACGGGTTGAGTGTTATAGTTAGCAAGATGAGTGGTGCTCGGTAGTAAGCTCCGGGTACCCGTCATGGCCCCTGGTCGGGTCGTGACAATGCGCTGCTATGATTAGGGAACCTCAAAGGTCATCCCTTCGTTATGATTGATTTTATGGCCTGTATTGGCAAGTGTGATATTCCTATCTTTTAATGGAATTGTTGTTAATAATCATGATCAACTTAAATGGCATATATGGAGGTTGGAACTTGACAAGGACTTTATAACCTGTTTTTGGTAATTGTCTTTCATTGAGATAAACAAGCTGAATAACTGTTTCTATATTGTGTCACACTATTGTTATATCTCGTATTTTTGTACATTCGGATATTTCAAAGTAATCGCGATAAGTTAAGGGCAAGGCTATATTTTGATCTTGTTTAATACACAAGTTGTTTATGAATATTATTGATGTGGAAATATTAAGAAAGGCTAGGGGTAAAAAGGAAAATTCACAAGAAGGTTCATGGTAATATTGTGGAAGACTAGGGGCAAAATGGGAATTTCACAAAATATTCAAGAAGGTTCTTGAAGGGGCCATGTTGGCCGTGTGGCATATGTCCACATTTTTATTTAATGGGGCTAATTATAAATATATATGGACCAAATCTTACATAACAAGACAAATATTCATCTTTGTCTATTTTGAGAAAGTTCAAGAAAAAGGGAGAAGGGGACATGTGTCCACTTTGTATTGGTAGAAGCCATATATATATATATATATATATATATATATATATATATATATATATATATATATATATATATATATATACAATTGATGACAAAATAAGACATATTTATCTTCTAAATCAAGAAGCTTGGAGAGAAAACAAAAAAGAAGAAGAGAGAGGGGGTTCGGCCATGGTTGGCCGAACTTGGAGCCATGCAAAATTGATCAAAAAAAAATATTTTCCTCTAGCTTTTCTACCAATTGGAAGGTCCTCTATAACGTGGAGTAGTAGTTGGAGCAAGCAAACCATTCATTCTTGCAAGGCACAACTCTAGCCAAGTTGAAGAGCTAAGTGGAAAAGGTAAGGTTTAATCCTCTTTTATATGTTATGGATGGTTTATGCGTGTTGTTGGGTGTAGAAATGGATGAAATTCTTGAAACTAGGTGTGTTGATGTTGTAGCCATGAGTGGGCTGTTTTGTGTAGAAGGAATGAATTAAATTTACTTAGTATCTTGGTTGTTGTGTTGTGGATTCTATGATGTTAAATAAAGATTTAATGGTTTGAAATGAAGTGGAAATCGTTTGTGGAATATTGAAGAAGTTAATGTGATATTAGTATGATTCCTTATATTTGTATGAATGAATTTGTTAATGTGTGGGTTGTGGATATAACTCATGAATTTGGAAGCAAGAGATGTGTTTGGAAGATTGTAAGTTGGGTTGTTGTGATTGTATTGAGTATAAGAAAAATGTCGTTGGATTATGTAAAAGAAGTTACTAACGTTAGAATGTATTTTGGATTAATTGATGAAGTTGTTAGCGTGTAGATGTTGGTGTAGTTCATGAACTTGGAAGAGAAGAAATGTGTTGTTATTGTTTTTGGTTGAATTTGGAAGGTTTCGGGTGAAGTGGTGTGTTGGTTGGGTTGTTTGAACATTATGTGAATTGTTTGAAAGTTCTTGAACCATGTTAGAATATATTTTGGATTGATTGTTGAAGTTGTTAGTATGATTGTTAGTATTGTTGTTGATAATTTGGCCGAGTTGAATTCTCGGATTGTTGTTGATAAATTGGCCGAGTTAGATTCTCGGGGATGGTGTATTTACAGGGGAAATGCTGCCGAAATTTCAGCAGATTATAAATGAATTCATTTGAAGGACTAAGACAAGTATATTGTCACGACCCAACCCCGTGGGCCGCGACTGGTACCCTAGCTGGGTACCCGTACATACCTACTTAACCGAATTTCGTATCATACAGATTTTTTTTTCTTTTCAAACAGATGTTACAGAAGTAGGCCGATACAGATACGGCACGCGCGCAAACATATATATACTTGAACATACAGAAATTTACAGATAAGCCGATAAGGCTAACATACGAATAACGTCATACAATCGTACGTACCTACCTGAACAGATGTAACCCGTAACCCACACATCTATCTACAGGCCTCTAACATACATACAGAATCATATGACGGTACAGGGCCCCGCCGTACCCAGAATTTCCATACATACAGAACATACAGATACCAGAAGATGTATATACCGAAGTACATGCTCCAAATCAAAAGGAGCTCTTCAAGATAGCAGAACCAGTGCCCTAGACTGGCGGCGGGTCACCGAGTACGTCTGTACCTGCGGGCATGTAACGCAGCCCCCGAAGAACCGGGGATCAGTACAAAAATGTACCGAGTATATAAAGCAGAAATATATGAAACAAAATCATGATCTGGACCGGAAGCGCAGAAATATACTAGACAGGCTCATAAGCCGGACAGACAGGGTCATAGTCCCGACAGACGGACAGAATCATGGTCCAGACAGACAGAATCAGAATCCCTACGGATATACAGAATCGGAATCCATATGGACATACAGAATCGGAATCCATACGGACATACAGAATCGGAATCCATACGGACATACAAAATCGGAATCCATACGGATATACAGAATCATAACCAGTCGGACAGACAATCCGGACGGACAGACAGAGTCATAGCCAGTCGGACAGATAATCCGGACGGACAGACAGAATCATAACCAGTCGGACAGACAATCCGGACGGACAGACAGAATCATAACCAGTCGGACAGACAATCCGGACGGATAGACAGAGTCATAGCCAGTCGGACAGATAATCCGGACGGACAGACAGAAGCGTAACCCGTCGGTCAGATAATCCAGACGGACAGACAGAAGCGTAACCCGTCGGTCAGATAATCCAGACGGACAGACAGAAGCGTAACCCGTCGGTCAGATAATCCAGACGGACAGACAGAATCATAAATCATACAGACAGACAGAATCACACATAGGGTACAGGAACGTGGTCGCCACTCCTGCCATTGGCACCACTATACGTCAGATATCAGAAATTCTTCTCCGATCTCCGTCACACATCATAGCATAACCACGGTACCCGGGGGCGGACAGATAACACAGCACCCCGATCCCGGACACATCATACTTCATAATATATCCTCGGTAACCGGGGACGGACATATACCACAGTACCCCGAAACCGGACACATCATACTTCGGAATTCACATATGGGGCTCGGCGGCCCATCCGCACGATATACATACCGGCCCGGGATCCGGTGAAAGGAATCATAGCACATGCACGAACCGATTAATGAAAAACCACATACGTACAGATCGTCGTACAGATTCAACGGAACAGAAATAGGCCAACTGGCAGATCGAATCAAAGTATTCAGATAGTTTTCAAACTACGCGCCTACACGTCATTTGGGGAGGCACGACAGATCATAACCAGAACTAGATTTTCAGATATCAAAACCATATTGTGAGATTTATATAAAAACAGTCATATTATGTTCAAACTGATAGTTCAGATGTTGCCTGTGAAAAACGGACGGAAATGAGGCAATTTAGATCATTCACGGGGTATCGGGGCTCCGTGGGCCCACCTCGGACCAACTCGAGGCAAGATACATAAATTACTGATAAAAGACCTTATGAGGTCATCCATAATCATTCGAAAGTATTCCGACTCCGTTTAGGAAGGTTTCGTACAAAAGCATACTTTAAAGATATTTTATAAGGACATAGTTTCAATCTTACTGAAGGAATTGGAGCAGATTTCCATATCGAATTCCGAGGAACGGAGTCGTATTTAAGGCTCGCGGCCGAGCCTATTATGTTCAGAACATGCCTAAGAATGAAGGGAAAGACTTTACATACCTTAGCTGCGTCTTACGCTTGTCCAAATTCAATTCCCGTTTCGCTCAAAATCTACAAATGGTCACATTTACCAATTGTCAATAGTAAGACTTTTAGCATTCTTTAATTCACTATTTGTCTACAGAAATTTGGGCAGCATCTCCCCTGCTTATATGCCTAGCTCGAATTTTTAATTCAGCAGCCAACAACAACAACAACAATACCAACATCAATTACAATGTTTTCAACTCCAAAATATCTCATAAAACAGCCCACGCGCTGTTTTCCAACTTTCATAACTAATTAACTCAGTATACAATTATTTAATCGGGTATTCTTCCTAAATAAACTAGTATTAGCACAAATAGTAAGAGATCCATACCTTTCTCCCCTTAATATTGCTTAATCTCCACTTTTCCACGCTAAATTTAGGCCACCACACACTGTTATTTGATTCTGCACCAATAATTATACGCTACCCGGACTGAAATTTGGGATTTTATACCTGGTTTGGGCAAAATTTGGTTTGGGGAGTTGGGGAGAACTCTCCAGATTTTTGGAGAGTTTTTGGGGTGTTTCCTTCGTGTTTTCAACTGAAAATGAGGGGGGTTTCCCCCTTTTGATAACGTTTAGAAGCTGCCAGAAGCAGCTGGAAAAATACTCATCGCGATCGCGCTGCCTTCTGACGCGATCGCGTAGAGTTAATTAATTCCTTCGGCGCGTTCGCGCAGGGTTAATTGTCTGACTGGATGTTCGTTCAGTAAAACGGTCATAACTTTTGATCCAGATATCGTATGAGGGCCCACGACCTATGGATGGAAAGATAATTCAATTATACACAACTTTTGTTTCTGGGCGTTTTCCCAAATTCCAAACTTATAATACCGTTTTTGCCCCTAGAAGTCAGATCATCCGAAATTGCTTCCTTAAATTGTCCTTTTGGAGGGCTTCCACTTTGATTTGGCCCAAGGGTCCTTCTTGAGTTGTGTTTAACTTCACATATGTGATTCATATAATTTGTCACATGTCCCAAAAAAAATCTTGACGTGTGGGCCCCACCTCAGCTTACAAATAATTCGACGTTCGAAAATGCAGGACATAACATTCTCCCCCCCCCCCCTTTAGAACATTTGTCCTCGAATGTTCGATTGACCTTAGGGGGTCTCGTGACACTTCGGGGAGGTTCCTTTCTTTCCTTCAAAATTCCTTTCAACGTTACGATTGCCATCAACATCTTTCACCTCTTGTGACACTTCTCGGTTCCTTACAACGTTATCATAATTTCACGTTACATCAAACAGGTTCATAACTAGAGCCAGACGCACAAAAGCATATCGGACAGATCCATAATCAGAGACAGATGTACTGCACTATGTCGGACAGATTCGTAGTCGGAGTCAGACGTATAGAATTATATCAGACAGATCCACGATCAAAGTTAGACGTACAGAGATGTACCAGACAGATTCGTAATCAGAATCAAACGTACAGAGGTGCATCAGATAGATTCGTATCCAGAGTCAATCATACAGAGGCATATCAGACAGAAGCGTAATCGGATCTAGAAGTACAGAGGCGTAATAGGCAGAACCTCATCAAAGTCAGAGGTGCAAAAGTATAACAGATAGAGTTTTGATTAAAATCAGATCACTCCTATTAAGGCTCCAGTGATTTACGAAAATTCCCCTTTTGTCGACATTTCATTGTTCACCCTGACAATTATACCACGGATTATCTCGTCGAAATCTGTTCACTCATTCACAAACTTGTTCGTCAAATTGTCATACAAATCGTCTCACGTGTCGCTTATCGACTCTTTCAGAGATTCCGCTTATTCACACTTCTTATCTTTCATCTTTCCTACTATCCATACTCATTTTCTTTTTCAGACATTGTCATACCAGACTGAGTTATAATGAGATAGGGTTTTTTTTTTCTAGTCCTTGACAACATTTGTGTCCTCACCCCCGCTTCGTTTCATGTATTCGGTTTAGTGAAACCTTTCGTCTATCACAACGTTAGTTGCCGGGACTCGGCTCTTGACCCATATGGGCACCAAATGAAAATCATACAAATACACATACACACATATAGACATATTTACAAATATCTTACTGGCGAACGTCTCTGACTGTTATTCGAATTCGCTCAATTTCCCGAGCGGTATTGCACCTTTTCTTTTTGCCCATTTAGTCCGCCTCGTTCTGCGCGACCCCTGTAAGGGCACTAATTACTCCACACATTCTCTTTTCCTTTAGATTACCCCAAATTTTCATTCATATCTATCATACTTACACTTGTGCAAAATTTTGCATTACTTCCCAGGGGGTCACCCATCCCAGAATTGCTCTGGCTTGAGCACGCTTAACCCCGAAACTTTCACGCATTTTGACGCGTTAGGGCTAATATAATTTCGTCGATCGCCACTCACGACCTTTGTCACGTAATTTAGGGCAGATCGGGGTCTTAGCAAATTTTCGGAAAATTCTCGTAGCGGGTCCCACCCCGGGCGAAGTCATACAATTACCATGTTGCCCTTCTGAATCTCCGATATTCACTTTCATACACATATACATACAATTACAGACAGGCCACAGATTTAAGTGTTCGTCCCACGAATTCCGTCTCCAAATAGTCGGTGAAATCTGATAAAATATCACCGTAAGGTGCTCTCCAACCACCGACAGAAGAAAACTAAATTCCGACAAGTATCGCGGGACCTTTTAGTACTTAATTTATATATTTACTTCCATATTTCTGGAAAAATTTGGGCAGAGGTTCCTCTGTATTTCTTACTATCCGAAACCTGTACACAAGAAATACCAACCATGCCTCACAGGGCCAACACATATACGTATATACATATCATATCATATCACATCATTGCCACACAGGGCTAACAATTTCAAATAAAAGTATAAAGATGCCGAGGCTTACCTCACATGCCCAACTCAAATGGCACCTGCTACACTTTCCTGTTATTTTTCTTTTTAATCTTCAACTTATGTTTCAATCGTACTTCAAATACCTCACCCAGCATACGTCTTTCATACCATTACTTACCTGTGTACCGTGCAGCTTCCAATATTATCAGTCGCTGTCTTACGTCGATACCGTCCTCCAGCTGAAATCAAGGGTTAATAAAAAAAGGAATTTATTTCCTACAGCTGGCTCTATCGCACGATCTAAGATTCAAAGAAGGGTAACATCCTAGATGCCCTGTAGCTTCCTGTTTATAGATGTGGTGCACAACACATCGATAAACAAGACTCTACTAGACACGGCCTGTAGACATTCCGAGGACTAACCGCTTTGATACCACTTCTGTCACGACCCAACCCCGTGGGCCGCGACCGGTACCCTAGCTGGGTACCCGGTACATACCTACTTAACCGAATTTCGTATCATACAGATTTTTTTTTTCTTTTCAAACAGATGTTACAGAAGTAGGCCGATACAGATACGGCACGCGCGCAAACATATATATACTTGAACATACAGAAATTTACAGATAAGCCGATAAGGCTAACATACGAATAACGTCATACAATCGTACGTACCTACCTGAACAGATGTAACCCGTAACCCACACATCTATCTACAGGCCTCTAACAGACATACAGAATCATATGACGGGACAGGGCCCCGCCGTACCCAGAATTTCTATACATACAGAACATACAGATACCAGAAGATGTATATACCGAAGTACATGCTCCAAATCAAAAGGAGCTCTTCAAGATAGCAGAACCTGTGCCCTAGACTGGCGGCGGGTCACCGAGTACGTCTGTACCTGCGGGCATGTAACGCAGCCCCCGAAGAACCGGGGGTCAGTACAAAAATGTACCGAGTATGCAAAGCAGAAATATATGAAATAAAAATCATGATCTGGACCGGAAGCGCAGAAATATACTAGACAGGCTCATAAGCCGGACAGACAGGGTCATAGTCCCGACAGACGGACAGAATCATGGTCCAGACAGACAGAATCAGAATCCCTACGGATATACAGAATCGGAATCCATACGGACATACAGAATCGGAATCCATACGGACATACAAAATCGGAATCCATACGGATATACAGAATCATAACCAATCGGACAGACAATCCGGACGGACAGACAGAGTCATAGCCAGTCGGACAGATAATCCGGACGGACAGACAGAATCATAACCAGTCGGACAGACAATCCGGACGGACAGACAGAATCATAACCAGTCGGACAGACAATCCGGACGGATAGACAGAGTCATAGCCAGTCGGACAGATAATCCGGACGGACAGACAGAAGCGTAACCCGTCGGTCAGATAATCCAGACGGACAGACAGAAGCGTAACCCGTCGGTCAGATAATCCAGACGGACAGACAGAAGCGTAACCCGTCGGTCAGATAATCCAGACGGACAGACAGAATCATAAATCATACAGACAGACAGAATCACACATAGGGTACAGGAACGTGGTCGCCACTCCTGCCATTGGCACCACTATACGTCAGATATCAGAAATTCTTCTCCGATCTCCGTCACACATCATAGCATAACCACGGTACCCGGGGGCGGACAGATAACACAGCACCCCGATCCCGGACACATCATACTTCATAATATATCCTCGGTAACCGGGGACGGACATATACCACAGTACCCCGAAACCGGACACATCATACTTCGGAATTCACATATGGGGCTCGGCGGCCCATCCGCATGATATACATACCGGCCCGGGATCCGGTGAAAGGAATCATAGCACATGCACGAACCGATTAATGAAAAACCACATACGTACAGATCGTCGTACAGATTCAACGGAACAGAAATAGGCCAACTGGCAGATCAAATCAAAGTATTCAGATAGTTTTCAAACTACGCGCCTACACGTCATTTGGGGAGGCACGACAGATCATAACCAGAACTAGATTTTCAGATATCAAAACCATATTGTGAGATTTATATAAAAACAGTCATATTATGTTCAAAATGATAGTTCAGATGTTGCCTGTGAAAAACGGACGGAAATGAGGCAATTTAGATCATTCACGGGGTATCGGGGCTCCGTGGGGCCACATCGGACCAACTCGAGGCAAGATACATAAATTACTGATAAAAGACCTTATGAGGTCATCCATAATCATTCGAAAGTATTCCGACTCCGTTTAGGAAGGTTTCGAACAAAAGCATACTTTAAAGATATTTTATAAGGACATAGTTTCAATCTTACTGAAGGAATTGGAGCAGATTTCCATATCGAATTCCGAGGAACGGAGTCGTATTTAAGGCTCGCGGCCGAGCCTATTATGTTCAGAACATGCCTAAGAATGAAGGGAAAGACTTTACATACCTTAGCTGCGTCTTACGCTTGTCCAAATTCAATTCCCGTTTCGCTCAAAATCTACAAATGTTCACATTTACCAATTGTCAATAGTAAGACTTTTAGCATTCTTTAATTCACTATTTGTCTACAGAAATTTGGGCAGCATCTCCCCTGCTTATATGCCTAGCCCGAATTTTTAATTCAGCAGCCAACAACAACAACAACAATACCAACATCAATTACAATGTTTTCAACTCCAAAATATCTCATAAAACAGCCCACGCGCTGTTTTCCAACTTTCATAACTAATTAACTCAGTATACAATTATTTAATCGTGTATTCTTCGCAAATAAACTAGTATTAGCTCAAATAGTAAGAGATCCATACCTTTCTCCCCTTAATATTGCTTAATCTCCACTTTTCCACGCTAAATTTAGGCCACCACACACTGTTATTTGATCCTGCACCAATAATTATACGCTACCCGGACTGAAATTTGGGATTTTATACCTGGTTTGGGCAAAATTTGGTTTGGGGAGTTGGGGAGAACTCTCCAGATTTTTGGAGAGTTTTTGGGGTGTTTCCTTCGTGTTTTCAACTGAAAATGAGGGGGGTTTCCCCCTTTTGATAACGTTTAGAAGCTGCCAGAAGCAGCTGGAAAATTACTCATCGCGATCGCGTAGAGTTAATTAATTCCTTCGGCGCGTTCGCGCAGGGTTAATTGTCTGACTGGATGTTCGTTCAGTAAAACGGTCATAACTTTTGATCCCGATATCGTATGAGGGCCCACGACCTATGGATGGAAAGATAATTCATTTATACACAACTTTTATTTCTGGGCGTTTTCCCAAATTCCAAACTTATAATACCGTTTTTGCCCCTAGAAGTCAGATCATCCGAAAATGCTTCCTTAAATTGTCCTTTTGGAGGGCTTCCACTTTGATTTGGCCCAAGGGTCCTTCTTGAGTTGTGTTTAACTTCACATATGTGATTCATATAATTTGTCACATGTCCCAAAAAAAATCTTGACGTGTGGGCCCCACCTCAGCTTACAAATAATTCGACGTTCGAAAATAGAGGACATAACATTCTCCCCCCCCCCCCCCCCCCTTTAGAACATTTGTCCTCGAATGTTCGATTGACCTTAGGGGGTCTCGTGACACTTCGGGGAGGTTCCTTTCTTTCCTTCAAAATTCCTTTCAACGTTACGATTGCCATCAACATCTTTCACCTCTTGTGACACTTCTCGGTTCCTTACAACGTTATCATAATTTCACGTTACATCAAACAGGTTCATAACTAGAGCCAGACGCACAAAAGCATATCGGACAGATCCATAATCAGAGACAGATGTACTACACTATGTCGGACAGATTCGTAGTCGGAGTCAGACGTATAGAATTATATCAGACAGATCCACGATCAGAGTTAGACGTACAGAGATGTACCAGACAGATTCGTAATCAGAATCAAACGTACAGAGGTGCATCAGATAGATTCGTATCCAGAGTCAATCATACAGAGGCATATCAGACAGAAGCGTAATCGGATCTAGAAGTACAGAGGCGTAATAGGCAGAACCTCATCAAAGTCAGAGGTGCAAAAGTATAACAGATAAAGTTTTGATTAAAATCAGATCACTCCTATTAAGGCTCCAGTGATTTACGAAAATTCCCCTTTTGTCGACATTTCATTGTTCACCCTGACAATTATACCACGGATTATCTCGTCGAAATCTGTTCACTCATTCACAAACTTGTTCGTCAAATTGTCATACAAATCGTCTCACGTGTCGCTTATCGACTCTTTCAGAGATTCCGCTTATTCACACTTCTTATCTTTCATCTTTCCTACTATCCATACTCATTTTCTTTTTCAGACATCGTCATACCAGACTGAGTTATAATGAGATAGGGTTTTTTTTGCTAGTCCTTGACAACATTTGTGTCCTCACCCCCGCTTCGTTTCATGTATTCGGTTTAGTGAAACCTTTCGTCTATCACAACGTTAGTTGCCGGGACTCGGCTCTTGACCCATATGGGCACCAAATGAAAATCATACACATACACATACACACATACAGACATATTTACAAATATCTTACTGGCGAACGTCTCTGACTGTTATTCGAATTCGCTCAATTTCCCGAGCGGTATTGCACCTTTTCTTTTTGCCCATTTAGTCCGCCTCGTTCTGCGCGACCCCTGTAAGGGCACTAATTACTCCACACATTCTCTTTTCCTTTAGATTACCCCAAATTTTCATTCATATCTATCATACTTACACTTGTGCAAAATTTTGCATTACTTCCCAAGGGGTCACCCATCCCAGAATTGCTTTGGCTTGAGCACGCTTAACCCCGAAACTTTCACGCATTTTGACGCGTTAGGGCTAATATAATTTCGTCGATCGCCACTCACGACCTTTGTCACGTAATTTAGGGCAGATCGGGGTCTTAGCAAATTTTCGGAAAATTCTCGTAGCGGGTCCCACCCCGGGCGAAGTCATACAATTACCATGTTGCCCTTCTGAATCTCCGATATTCACTTTCATACACATATACATACAATTACAGACAGGCCACAGATTTAAGTGTTCGTCCCACGAATTCCGTCTCCAAATAGTCGGTGAAATCTGATAAAATATCACCGTAAGGTGCTCTCCAACCACCGACAGAAGAAAACTAAATTCCGACAAGTATCGCGGGACCTTTTAGTACTTAATTTATATATTTACTTCCATATTTCTGGAAAAATTTGGGCAGAGGTTCCTCTGTATTTCTTACTATCCGAAACCTGTACACAAGAAATACCAACCATGCCTCACAGGGCCAACACATATACGTATATACATATCATATCATATCACATCATAGCCACACAGGGCTAACAATTTCAAATAAAAGTATAAAGATGCCGAGGCTTACCTCACATGCCCAACTCAAATGGCACCTGCTACACTTTCCTGTTATTTTTCTTTTTAATCTTCAACTTATGTTTCAATCGTACTTCAAATACCTCACCCAGCATACGTCTTTCATACCATTACTTACCTGTGTACCGTGCAGCTTCCAATATTATCAGTCGCTGTCTTACGTCGATACCGTCCTCCAGCTGAAATCAAGGGTTAATAAAAAAAGGAATTCATTTCCTACAGCTGGCTCTATCGCACGATCTAAGATTCAAAGAAGGGTAACATCCTAGATGCCCTGTAGCTTCCTGTTTATAGATGTGGTGCACAACACATCGATAAACAAGACTCTACTAGACACGGCCTGTAGACATTCCGAGGACTAACCGCTTTGATACCACTTCTGTCACGACCCAACCCCGTGGGCCACGACCGGTACCCTAGCTGGGTACCCGGTACATACCTACTTAACCGAATTTCGTATCATACAGATTTTTTTTTTCTTTTCAAACAGATGTTACAGAAGTAGGCCGATACAGATACGGCACGCGCGCAAACATATATATACTTGAACATACAGAAATTTACAGATAAGCCGATAAGGCTAACATACGAATAACGTCATACAATCGTACGTACCTACCTGAACAGATGTAACCCGTAACCCACACATCTATCTACAGGCCTCTAACATACATACAGAATCATATGACGGGACAGGGCCCCGCCGTACCCAGAATTTCTATACATACAGAACATACAGATACCAGAAGATGTATATACCGAAGTACATGCTCCAAATCAAAAGGAGCTCTTCAAGATAGCAGAACCTGTGCCCTAGACTGGCGGCGGGTCACCGAGTACGTCTGTACCTGCGGGCATGTAACGCAGCCCCCGAAGAACCGGGGGTCAGTACAAAAATGTACCGAGTATGTAAAGCAGAAATATATGAAACAAAATCATGATCTGGACCGGAAGCGCAGAAATATACTAGACAGGCTCATAAGCCGGACAGACAGGGTCATAGTCCCGACAGACGGACAGAATCATGGTCCAGACAGACAGAATCAGAATCCCTACGGATATACAGAATCGGAATCCATACGGACATACAGAATCGGAATCCATACGGACATACAAAATCGGAATCCATACGGATATACAGAATCATAACCAATCGGACAGACAATCCGGACGGACAGACAGAGTCATAGCCAGTCGGACAGATAATCCGGACGGACAGATAGAATCATAACCAGTCGGACAGACAATCCGGACGGACAGACAGAATCATAACCAGTCGGACAGACAATCCGGACGGATAGACAGAGTCATAGCCAGTCGGACAGATAATCCGGACGGACAGACAGAAGCGTAACCCGTCGGTCAGATAATCCAGACGGACAGACAGAAGCGTAACCCGTCGGTCAGATAATCCAGACGGACAGACAGAAGCGTAACCCGTCGGTCAGATAATCCAGACGGACAGACAGAATCATAAATCATACAGACAGACAGAATCACACATAGGGTACAGGAACGTGGTCGCCACTCCTGCCATTGGCACCACTATACGTCAGATATCAGAAATTCTTCTCCGATCTCCGTCACACATCATAGCATAACCACGGTACCCGGGGGCGGACAGATAACACAGCACCCCGATCCCGGACACATCATACTTCATAATATATCCTCGGTAACCGGGGACGGACATATACCACAGTACCCCGAAACCGGACACATCATACTTCGGAATTCACATATGGGGCTCGGCGGCCCATCCGCACGATATACATACCGGCCCGGGATCCGATGAAAGGAATCATAGCACATGCACGAACCGATTAATGAAAAACCACATACGTACAGATCGTCGTACAGATTCAACGGAACAGAAATAGGCCAACTGGCAGATCGAATCAAAGTATTCAGATAGTTTTCAAACTACGCGCCTACACGTCATTTGGGGAGGCACGACAGATCATAACCAGAACTAGATTTTCAGATATCAAAACCATATTGTGAGATTTATATAAAAACAGTCATATTATGTTCAAAATGATAGTTCAGATGTTGCCTGTGAAAAACGGACGGAAATGAGGCAATTTAGATCATGCACGGGGTATCGGGGCTCCGTGGGGCCACCTCGGACCAACTCGAGGCAAGATACATAAATTACTGATAAAAGACCTTATGAGGTCATCCATAATCATTCGAAAGTATTCCGACTCCGTTTAGGAAGGTTTCGTACAAAAGCATACTTTAAAGATATTTTATAAGGACATAGTTTCAATCTTACTGAAGGAATTGGAGCAGATTTCCATATCGAATTCCGAGGAACGGAGTCGTATTTAAGGCTCGCGGCCGAGCCTATTATGTTCAGAACATGCCTAAGAATGAAGGGAAAGACTTTACATACCTTAGCTGCGTCTTACGCTTGTCCAAATTCAATTCCCGTTTCGCTCAAAATCTACAAATGGTCACATTTACCAATTGTCAATAGTAAGACTTTTAGCATTCTTTAATTCACTATTTGTCTACAGAAATTTGGGCAGCATCTCCCCTGCTTATATGCCTAGCCCGAATTTTTAATTCAGCAGCCAACAACAACAACAACAATACCAACATCAATTACAATGTTTTCAACTCCAAAATATCTCATAAAACAGCCCACGCGCTGTTTTCCAACTTTCATAACTAATTAACTCAGTATACAATTATTTAATCGCGTATTCTTCGTAAATAAACTAGTATTAGCACAAATAGTAAGAGATCCATACCTTTCTCCCCTTAATATTGCTTAATCTCCACTTTTCCACGCTAAATTTAGGCCACCACACACTGTTATTTGATTCTGCACCAATAATTATACGCTACCCGGACTGAAATTTGGGATTTTATACCTGGTTTGGGCAAAATTTGGTTTGGGGAGTTGGGGAGAACTCTCCAGATTTTTGGAGAGTTTTTGGGGTGTTTCCTTCGTGTTTTCAACTGAAAATGAGGGGGGTTTCCCCCTTTTGATAACGTTTAGAAGCTGCCAGAAGCAGCTGGAAAAATACTCATCGCGATCGCGCTGCCTTCTGACGCGATCGCGTAGAGTTAATTAATTCCTTCGGCGCGTTCGTGCAGGGTTAATTGTCTGACTGGATGTTCGTTCAGTAAAACGGTCATAACCTTTGATCCCGATATCGTATGAGGGCCCACGACCTATGGATGGAAAGATAATTCAATTATACACAACTTGTATTTCTGGGCGTTTTCCCAAATTTCAAACTTATAATACCGTTTTTGCCCCTAGAAGTCAGATCATCCGAAAATGCTTCCTTAAATTGTCCTTTTGGAGGGCTTCCACTTTGATTTGGCCCAAGGGTCCTTCTTGAGTTGTGTTTAACTTCACATATGTGATTCATATAATTTGTCACATGTCCCAAAAAAAATCTTGACGTGTAGGCCCCACCTCAGCTTACAAATAATTCGACGTTCGAAAATGCAGGACATAACATATATGATGATGAATCTAATGATTATGTAAATCTTCTTGAATGTAGACTAGCAAGCTTGGACGAATAAGCGTAGCTAATAGGACGTGGGATAGGTATGTAAGGCTTACCCTTTCTTTCTTTTGGCATGATCCTTATGAAACGAGCAGATGACGTATATGTATGATTTCAAAGAAACTCCTATTCTTAGAGCCACTAGGATGGCTAATATTCTTGACTTCCATAAGCTATCTCATATGGTTTTGATGCGTATCTATGATGTCCGAAGATCTATTTGATATGTTTCTGAATGGCATTCGAGAGATAATTGATATGACTAATGTCTTGATTTTCAAATGATAGCACGTTTGATTATTCCATTGAGTCGTTGATATACTTTGATACGTACATATGGTTCCAAAAGCTCTATTTGATTTGATCCATAACGATATTCGAAAGGTACCTAACATGATCGTTGCTTTGATTTTTCAAAAAATGGCTTCTGAAACGTTCGTAGAAGGTTCTGTACTAAAACGTCCATAACTTTTTCATACTAACTCGGATTGACTTGAAACGTGCTTATGACCCTCAAGTGTCGATTTATGTACGTATCCATCGAGTCTTAAATTTTGTTTTATATGCATATGGTTTCTCACTACTCTGCTCGTGCATGCCTCAATGTATCTTTCACCGAGTCCCGGGCCGGGTATGTTATCGTGCGCACTCCACTGCATTGTTCACCGAGTCCCTTATTAGGGGGCCGGGTACGGTATATGTATATGATAACATGATGAGATGATGATGTGTTATGGCGGCCAGGAGGGCATATGATGATTTGATTCACCGAGTCCCTCACTAGAGGGCCGGGTACGGTATGTATATGATATATGATGTTCACATGATATGCATGATTTATGTTTCAAAGGCAAGAGCTTTGGTATTCTGGACATTGTACATGTTTCTGCACTCCTTGTATCAGTTATGATCCTTTTACTGTGATTCCTGCCTTACATGCTCAGTACATATTCCGTACTGACCCCCTTTCTTCGGGGGCTGCGTTTCATGCCACGCAGGTAGACCTAGATAAGTAAAGGACATTGCTAGAAGATGCTTCAGCTGGATTGGCGAGCTCCACTTCCTTTCGGAGTGTTGCCGAGTCAGAGTACATATGTTATGATTTCTGGATTGATGTTAGAGACTTTGCAGACAGAGTCGTGGGTATAGGATGTCAGTCTTGTAAGCGGCTCTGTCAGCCGATGTGTCTTATATATTATGTTACAGATTCCATATGGTTACAGATTTTGTTTGATTTGAGAATGATAAAAAGAATGTTTCTGAAAGCTTTACTATGTATTTCGTTCTTGTTTGATTCAAGGAGTCCAAAGGATTATGTATGTAATAAGAGTCAGAGGGTTCGCTCGGCCCTAAGGAAGGGTCGGGTGCCCATCACACCTTAGCGAGATTAGGGTGTGACAACTGTCCTCAGAACTAATTTCTTTATATGTTATTACACTTTGTTTTCATATCACTTGTTGTCCCCGAGGCATTCACTGAGTACGAAGTACTCAGGCATACCACTGTTGTTTTTTATGGTATGTTAGGTAACGAAGAAGAGCAGGTTCGTGACATTCAGAACGTTTAGGAGAACTTGTTGATACTGCTGATTTGGTGAGCCCGCATGCTTGTTCGTGGGACATCCCATTTATTGATTCCATTTATTTATATTAGTTTCCAGGTTGTGTCCCGATGAGTTAGACGTTTATTCCTTATTCTTAGAAGCTCCTTAGTATACATTTGAATGTGGCTAGAAGAAGAGTTGTTATTTAACTCTTTCGGGCACACTATCATGTTTTGGTTGAATTATTTAAATTATAAAGACTTCCGCTGATTTTGTTCTTATATCATGACTTGATTAAATTTATTTTATAAACTGTTGGAGGTGATTATTGAACCTGGTGGGTTCAAGTGTCATTGTGCATCTTTTAGGTTCTTCCGATGTTGTTCATGACCTCGGATGTCGGTCACGTCTAGGGTGCGTTTTGGGGTGTGACAAGCTACGTATCAGAGCCTAGGTTTAGATACGTCCTAGGATTGTTGTCGGTGTCTATGGAGCTGTGTCTAGTAGAGTTTTCCTTGTGCACCCTGATCACCTGCATAACCGAGAAACTCCCAGGACATTTATAGGTGTTTCCTATTCTTCTTAATTCTAGATTGTGCTGTAGTACTTAAAGTTCTTTTAGGATCGTTCTAATTTGTTGATTAATTCGTGCCTTGCAGAAATGGCTCTGACGCGATCCAAAAATAGTAGCCAAGGACGTCCTGCGGAAGTTAACCGAAATCTTGGGGGCGCGAATACTAGAAAAGAAGCAATGTTGGGAATCAAGCACCACTTCCAGCACCGCCTGCTCTTGCTGTTCCTGTTGTGGGTGTGCCAGAGATTGGTAATATGCAAACGGCTATTTAAATATTGACTGCATTGGTTGCGGCTCAGCAGCAGCGTGGAGGTGCGGGACCTCACGGTAGAGGCAGACTTAAGGAATTCCTCGACTTGAAGTCACCAGAGTTCTTCAGGTCACGAAAGGTGGATGACCCCCAACATTTTTTAGATGATACCTTCAAGGCATTGAGGGCAATGGATGCCCAGGATTCCGAAGGTGTGAGATTTGAATCGTATCAACTGAAAGATGTTGCTCACGCTTGGTTTGAGATGTGGGAATCTAAGAGACGTAACAATTATTTGGCATCTACCTAGGCGGAATTCGAAGAGGCATTCATGGAAAGGTTTTTGTCTGATGAGGAGAGATTTGCTATGGCTACGAAATTTGAAAAGCTGGAACAGGGTAGCAAGTCGGTTCATGAGTATAGTTTGGAGTTCACCCGTTTGTCAAAGTATGCTTTATACATGATTCTGACTGAAAAGTATAAATTCACTCGTTTTGTGAAAGGCTTGGTACCACGTATCAAGTTTGCATGTGTTGTTGTTGCTATGTCTCCTACTTGCACTTTTTCATCACTAGTTGGGTTTGCTAAACAGTAAGAGAGTTGAAAAACAAGGAGAGGGTGGATCAAGACCAGAACAAGAAGGCCCAATCTGCGGGTGGTTTCGGTGGTAACAGCTATAATGGAGGGCAGAAGAGAGGGTATTCTGCACCTGCTCAGTCTGGTTCTTATTCCCATGCTAGTGTGCCTTCTGGTAGGTAATGCCAGAAAAATAATAATACTAGTATGTTTTCGCAGGGAAGTAGTCGTCCGCCAGTGTGGGAAGAACGTATATGTCATCATTGTGGGATTAGAGGCCACATTAAGAGGGAATGCATAAAGTGGCTACGTGAGATGGCTGCTATGAATAATCAAAAGAATTATTCGCTTGCTTCTGCATCTGCTAAAAATCCGTCTGTTGGTAATGCCAACAATAATTATCAGAATGCTCATAATAACGGCAAAGGAAAGGAAGTTGCTAATACTTCTGGTGGAGGAACAGCTCGACTTTATGGGCTGACTCGTAGGGAGGTAGTTGAGGCTTCTGACGCTGTAGTTACAGGTATCCTTACCATCTGTTCTCATGATGCTTACTCATTGATTGATTTGGGTTCAAATTTATCCTATGTGACCCCTTATTTTGCTCTTGATAAGGGTATGAAACCCGAACCTTTGTTGGAACCTTTTGTTGTTGATACACCTTCTGGTGTTCCTGTTATTGCTTCTAGAGTGTATAGAAATTATGTTGTATTGATTAAGGGATGTGAGACCGTGGCTGATTTGTATGAACTTGAGATGGTGGATTTTGATGTAATTATGGAGATGGACTGGTTGTTCGCGTATTATGCCAATATGGATTGTTGCCATAAGTTAGTTCGTTTTGCCTTTCCCGATGAGCCTGTTATCGTGTGGGAGGGTGAAATCGCTAAGCCAAGGGGTAGATTTATTTCTTATCTTAAGGCTTATAAGATGATTACTAAGGGGTGTATTTACCATTCGGTTGTTGTTAATGATACAAAAGCCATAATACCTGAATTTGCATCTGTTCCCATAGTTAGTGATTATCCCAAAGTGTCTACCGAAGATCTCCCTGGTATCCCTCCTAATAGGGTTATTGATTTTGGGATTGATGTTATTCCCGACACCCAACCTATTTATATTCCACCTTATCGTATGGCTCCAACGGAGCTAAGGGAGTTAAAGGATCAGTTGAAGGACTTGTTGGATAAACGTTTCATCCGACCAAGTTCCTCACCTTGGGGTGCTCCAGTCTTATTGTGTTTATTAATGATATTTTGGTGTATTCTAAAAGTCGTGAGGATCATGCAAATCACTTGAGGATAACTTTGACAACACTTGAGGGGAACAAGCTTTATGCAAAATTCTCTAAGTGTGAATTCTGGCTTGAGTCTGTGGCTTTCTTGGGTCATATGGTGACTGGTGATGGCATTAAAGTAGACCCTCAGAAAATTTCAGCGGTTAAGGATTGGCCTAGACCAACTAGTGCCACGGAAATTCGTAGTTTCTTGGGTTCGGCAAATTATTACCAAAAGTTTGTGGAAGGCTTTTCGTCAATATCCTCTCCATTGACTAAATTGACACAGAAGACTGCTAAGTTTCAGTGGTCCGAAGCTTGTGAAAAGAGTTTCCAAGAACTTAAGACAAAGTTGACTTCGGCTTCTATTTTGACTTTACCTTTTGGGTCTGGTGGATATGTGGTGTACTGTGATGCTTCTAGATTGGTTTGGGTTGTGTATTGATGCAGAATGGTAAAGTGATTGCTTATGCTTCGCGACAGTTGAAGAAGCATGAGAAGAATTACCCGACTCATGACTTGGAGTTGGCTGCCATAGTATTTGCCTTGAAAATTTGGCGTCATTATTTGTATGGTGAGCATTGTGAGGTTTATACTGACCATAAAAGCTTGCAATGCATCTTCAAACAGCAAGAGTTGAATCTCAGACAGAGGAGGTGGTTGGAGTTGTTGAAAGATTATGACTTGAACATTTTGTATCATCCTGGTAAGGCTAATGTGGTTGTTGATGCTTTGAGTAGGAAGTCTATGGGCACGTTATTTGCGTGCACATGACATGCCCATAGGGAGGGAAATTTGAAGACTTGCTAGTCTTGGGGTCAAACTTGATGAAACTGAAGATGGGGAGTTAGTAGGAATCACGCTATCACGGTCTGACATGGTGGAAGGATAAAATCCAAGCAATATGATGATGAACTTTTGGCAAAGCTGAGAGATGGAGTGGAAAGGGGTGAGTACCCTTCACTTACTATTGGTACTGGTGACAGTGTTCTGCAGTTGCAAGGACGATTGTGTGTTCCTGATGTTGATGGTCTTCGACAAGAATTAATGATGGAGGCTCATAGTTCCAAGTATTTGATTCATCCGGGATCCACCAAAATGTATAAGGACTTAAAGCAACACTATTGGTGGAGAAGCATGAAGGTCGATATTTCTAAATTTGTGGCTAAGTGTTTGAATTGTCAATAGGTAAAGGCTAAACATCAAAGACCTGGTGGTCTAGCTCAGAATATCAAGATTCCGCAGTGGAAGTGGGAGGCGATCAATATGGATTTCGTTGTGGGTTTACCCTGCACAAAGGCCAAATTTGATCTATTTAGGTGATCATGGATGGACTCACAAAGTCTGCCCATTTTCTCCCAGTGAAGACATCATATACCGCGGCGGAGTACTCCAAGTTATATCTAAAAGAGATAGTTAGATTGCATAGTGTTCCGACATCGATTTTATCTGACAGAGGTACACAATTTACTACTCACTTTTGGAAATCTTTTCAGGAAGGTTTGGGTACTAGAGTGAATTTGAGTACCGTTTTTCATCCTCAAACTGATGGGCAAGCAGGGAGGACTATTCAGACTTTAGAGGATATGTTGCATGCTTGTGCAATTGATTTTGGAGGAAGTTGGGATGAATACCTACCTCTAGTGGAATTCGCTTACAATAATAGTTATCAGGCGAGTATTCAGATGGCTTCTTATGAGGCTCTTTATGGAAGGCGTTGCAGATCTCCAATTGGGTGGTTTGAACCGAAGTAGAATTATGGGGCCTGATTCAGTTCATGAGGCGATTGAAAAGGTAAATCTTATTGTGCAATGACTGAAGACCGCTCAGAGTAGACAAAAGTCTTATACGGACATGAGGCGTGGGGAATTGAAATTTGTTGTTGGTGACAAGGTTTTCTTGAAAGTGTCACCTATGAAGGGGGTAATGCGTTTTGGCAGAAAGGGCAAGCTTAGTCCTCGCTATATTGGTCCTTATGAGATTACTAGAAGAGTTGGGAATGTAACTTATGAGTTAAGATTACCGGTTGAGATATCAACGGTTCATCCGGTGTTACACATTTCGATGTTGAGGTTGTATAAACTTGATCCTTCTCATGTGTTGAACTATGAAGAGGTTGAGATTGATGAATCCTTGGCTTATGAAGAAGAACCAGTTCAGATTTTAGATCGCCAAGTTAGAACGTTGAGAACAAAGGATGTTGCGTCGGTTAAAGTGTTGTGGTGAAATCATAATACTGAGGAAGCTACTTGGGAAGCGGAAGAGGACATGAAGAAGAGATATCCTCACTTGTTCCCTATTTCAAGTATGAGTTAAGTTTCGAGCTATTCATTCGCAAGGTGATTGTGTGGTTAAAATTCATGGTGGTTAGTGACCTTCCTAGAATACGATTCTCATTCGGGGACGAATGATCTTAAGGAGGGGATAATGTAACACCCCGTAAACTTGAACTAGGTGTGAATGTGTAAATATCTAGTGTTAAGATGATATTTTATCTATATGAATCCATTCTTGATTAATTCGGGTGGAAGTTAGTTGTTTTGAAGTCAAACCAACTATTGAAGTTCTTAAGGGCTCTTAATCTCGCCTAAGTTTTAGGAGGTCTGTCTTCTAGGCGATTTTCATGAAAATTTCTTGAGAATTTGGAAAAGCTTCCTTCATGAAAGTTGTATATCTTTGAAATGGCTTTCCAACGCTAGGTCTCCCAGCCCAAGTAAAGTTACGTACCAAAAGTTATACCCGTTTTACTTAAACTTGTCTGATGTAAAACATTCTGGAAATTTGACCTGTGTTACGGTGAGACTTTACGGAACGTAACACGTGTTATGGGTCGTAACACTGCACCGTAACACCTCAAAAATCACAGAACCCTCTGGAAATTTTCGCTAAAGGACGGCCCATCCTTCGGGGGCGTCCTTTAGCTCGTTTTCACCAGAAAAATATAAATAAGGCACTTGTTTTGTTTATTCCTCCACTTTCTGAAAACCCCTAAGAGTGAAAACCATTCGTCTAAGTCTTCAACTCAAAGGTAAGAACATCTTTATCATTATTAATCAATTCTGGTATCAAACCCATGATTCTTAATATAATTCTTGTAACAAAAACCTAGGGTTTGCAAAGTAATCCTTCTCAAAGTGACTCAAGCTAGGGTTTTGCGTGTTCTTCGCTAAGAAAGTGAATTGTTAAGATACGTAAAGCATAATTAAGGTATGTCTCTCTTTTGAAAACTTATTTTGGATGAAAATCACTTTTCTGAAATTATTGTTGGAAGTATAAATTTCATTCAAGTTTCTTTAATGAATGAAAAGAAAAGTAATCTTTTCATGTTTCTTGAACTCTAATTCATGTCTAAATTGTGGTTAATGTGTGTGAGGGGACAAATCCACATTAAACCTAGATTGTAACAAACCCTATTATATGTATATGATATTATGAACGTTTTCCTCTATAAGAGATGCTTAATAATGATGGTTAAGGGTTGGTAATGATATTCTCATTCATGAATTAGGACATGGAAATCTTTCGTAAAGAAGTTAAACATTTCCAAAACATTGATTGGAATGACTTATTCTTTCAATATGGCGTAATGAACCTTAATGACAATTGATGATGTGACTATATTACAAATGAATTATGAATTGGCTTCTATGCTATGAAAACTGGTTATTGTGTTTTGCCTAGCTATTCGGGAGGAAGGGTAGCCACTATGGATCTTAGTGTGGTAATACCTAGCCATTCGTGAGGAAGAGTAGCCACTTCCGGGTTCGCTACCTGGGGTGAGATTATGCCTAGCTATTCGGGTGGAAGGATAGCCACCATTGAATTTCATATTCCGGTGTGATGCGCTGCTATGATTAGGGAACCTCAAAGGTCATCCCTTCGTTATGATTGATTTTTGGGCTTGTATTGGCAAGTGTGATATTCCTGTATTTTAATGGAACTGTTGTTAATAATCATGATCAACTTAAATGGCATATTTGGAGGTTGGAACTTGACAAGGACTTTATAACCTATTTTTTATAATTGTCTTTCATTGAGATAAACAAGCTGAATAACTGTTTCCATATTGTGTCACACTATCCTCATAACTAATTTATTTATATGTTATTACACTTTATTTTCATATCACTTGTTGTCCCCGAGGCATTCACTGAGTATGAAGTACTCAGGCATACCATTGTTATTTTTTATGGTATGTTAGGTAACGAAGAAGAGCAGGTTCGTGACATTCGTTTAGGAGAACTTGCTGATATTGCTGATTTGGTGAGCCCACATGCTTATTCGTGGGAAACCCCATTTATTGATTCCATTTATTTATATTAGTTTCCGGGCTGCATCCCGATGAGTTAGACGTTTATTCCTTATTCTTAGAAGCTCCTTAGTATACATTCGAATGTGGGTAGAAGAAGAGTTGTTGTTTAACTCTTTCGGGCACACTATCATGTTTTGGTTGAATTATTTAAATTATAAAGACTTCCGCTGATTTTATTCTTACATCATGACTTGTTTAAATTTATTTTATAAACTGTTGGAGGTGATTATTGAACCTGACGGGTTCAAGTGTCATTGTGCATCTTTTAGGTTCTTCTGATGTTGTTCATGACGTCGGATGCCGGTCACGTCTAGGGTGGGTTTTGGGGCGTGACACTTTTGCAGCTACATGGTCTCTTACTGATATTTAACGTGTGGTATTGGGACTCTTGATCTCGTACAGTTTCTTGATTTGTTTTCCTTTTTGGTCTTCTGGGACAGCTATTTCCTTCGGTAGTATAGGGATGCTGCGATGCTAATTTGTTTCCTTTTCTTAGTCACTGAAGTGTCGCTCTCTACTTCTTGTAGGGCCTTGTTGTCATTTGATATTCAGTGTGTCTTTTTCTGCAAATTACTTGGGGTTAGTGATGTCATTAGAAAAACAGATTAATAGAGCTAACAATGTAGGTATTAGTAATGCAGAGATTAGTTATGAAGAAATCTATGTATTATTTTATGTAGCAATTAGTTATGCATGGTTTAGCTATTCATGTATTAGTTATTCCATCTTATATCCTCTATAAAATAATGTATAAGTTCTCTCATAACCTATACATGTATTAGTTATGTGGGTTTCTAAATTTCAAACCAAATACTATATATTAGGTGTGTTGAATTTTATACATAGTAAAAGAATGCTATCAAACATGATATAACTTATGCAGGATTTAATACATGAATAATTTAACTCCTAACCAACTACCAAACGACCCCTTAATGTATCTCCAAATTCGAAAAGATTATCTTCAAATTCTTTTCGGCGAAAATTGATCTTGAATTTTTATTTTTTTTCATAAACACTTCAATGATTGCCAACAACACGGCTTTGGATTTAATTGTCAAAAGTGATTGGATACTAGTTGAACATAATTTAAGGGCCTGAACTATTTTTTTTGTTTCCTGACTCGTTCCTCGTTCTCACCCTTAAAAGTCATATTCTTTTTCTTTTTTTTTCTTTTTATTTATTTATTTAAGACCCACTAAGCCATGCTTAGTGTGATGTATTTTATTAATAATAAATAAGGTCCAAAAGTCCATTTAGACACCGTGGAGGTGAGACATATTGAAACTTTTCCCTACTGACAGTAAAAGGTGTTCAAGAAAATCCGAAAGATTGAAACAAACTGGCTTTTAAATACTGAAATGTTTGTTTTGCTAGGTATTCAACAAGAAAAAGTTGAACCAAATCAACATATAAATAGATTTATTTTTATAGATAATTCAATATTTCATATGGCAGAACCTAGAAAGCTGCCATTTTTTTCCCTGTCCGTGGTTTGATACCGTTTAGCCTTAAAAAAACTTGTGTGTAGGACGTTTTCTTCTCTGCCCTCTCTTCTCCAAAGGTCAAGCGAGAGAATACATCTCTTTCCTTCGGTAGCTGTTTTGGTTTCCGAGGGATAGTGGCAGGGCCAGTTGCATCCCAAAGCCAGTCAAACAATGGCTTTAGGCCCCTAAAAAATTAAGGCCCAAAAATTACTTATAATATGTACTGTATTATTTATCAAGTGATAAATGTTATTTTTTCAATAATATGTTATCAAGTTAAAGTAATTACATATGAAAGTTGTAGATAAGTAAATTACAACTATTCTCTACTTCTGTTGTCTTAATTCACTCCAACTTAATCAATCTCCTTCATAACATTGCCTTAGTATGATTTTTTATTTTTTTTTCAAAGTGCTTATGTACGTATTTTTCTAGCTACTTGGATTACTAATGTTGAATTATCATCTTAACCTTGAATGTTTCTTGAAGTAAAATAGTCATTTTGGTATTATTAATATCAACTTAATTATTTATGGAATTATAAGTGTTATGAAAACTTGTATAAGTAGAAAATACTATTATAATTGGCATACTCGATCGAGTAAGAAGTGTGTGTTTTTTTTTAAATTATATTTCTTAAAGAATAATTTTAAAATTGTTTATACCAATTACCTTAATTGGAAAATAAATTCAAAACTAAAATCAATAAAATCTCACATAATATTAACAATGTCTCAAGAAAGGTGAATGAAACTGACTATATTGTATCAATAAAAACAATTAATTACGTATAAAAATACAATAATTACTTTGCATTTTAAGAAGCTACTAAATTATAAGAAAAAAAAATTACTAAAAATGTTTAAGGCCTCTTTTAAATTTGGGAAAATGACATAAGGTACCTACTTAAGATTTTTTATTACAAAATATATAGATAGTTTTCCTTATTTACATAACATAACGATATTTTACGAAACATGACGGATTTTCATATATTTTTTGTTTTTTTTTTTTTAGAAAATAATTTTTTTAAAAAATTAAAAAATATATTTTAAACTTTTAAAAAAAAAATAAAAAAAAAATAATTTTTTTTAAATTTATTTTTAAGGCTTAATAAATTACCTCAAATTTTTGTGTATGAAAGTTATATGAAAAATGTATGAAATGTGTATGTGTGAGCGAAATTTTTAATATAATTTTCATACACAAAATTGTGAGCGAAAACTTTAAGCCTTGAATATTGTACGAAAGCTGTTACAATGTTGTTGTAGTTGTATTAATTTTCCAGAAACCTAATATGATCTTTATATACAAAAAATGTGAATGAAATTCTAAGTCTTGAGCGAGATATACACATTTCATACCATTCTCATACATAAAATTTTGAGCGTAACGTTTAAGCCTTGATCGAGATATACGCATTTCATACGTTTTTCATACACAAAATTTGAGCGAACTTTTTAAGCCTTGAGCAAGATATACACATTTCATACGCAAAAATTTGAGCGATTATTTTAAGTCTTGAATATTGTATCAAAGTTGTATACAATGTTGTTGTAGTTGTATTAATTTTATAGAAATCTAACATGAACTTTATACACGAAATGTGAGCGAAATTTTAAGCTTTGAGCGAGATACAAATTTCATACCGTTTTCATACACACAATTTTGAGCGGATTTTTTAAGCCTTGAACGAGATATACACATTTCATACATTTTTCATACCGTTTTCATACACTAAATTTTGAGCGAACTTTTTAAGCCTTGAGCGAGTTATACACATTTCATACAACTTTCATACATAAATTTTTAGCGAAAAAAAAAAAACTATATTTAAAAAAAAAATATATATATATATATATATATTTAAAATAAATAAATAAATAAATTTTTTTTTTTTTTTTTAAAAAAAAAAAACATGTTTTGTATAGGGTTTGTAATGTTATGTTTTGTAAATAGAAAACTATCGCCACGTTTCGTAAATATTTCTCCTTAATATGTATATATACGTACTTTTCCCTTTAAATTTTGGCTTTAGGCCACCTAATATGTTGATCCGCCCCTGGATAGTGGTAGCCGGTGCAAAGCTCGCTTTCTTCACTCCAATGAGAGAGAAAGCCAGAGAAAAAAACAAGTTCTCTCTTTGTGAGATCCGAAAATCTTATTCATTAAAAAATAGTCTAGACATATTCATGATCCTTAATTATTTGGAACATAATATTTAATATAATCATTAAAAATATATATAATTGTATACTTAAATGTTTGGTTCGAACGTGTATGGTCACTTTCAATATCTAATATTTATCAAGTTCATATGTTTTTTGATTTTGAGATATTGTTTTATTGGCAAATTATAAAATAGACGAAACATATTATTTGTTTAGGTTTCACTTGAGTTTTACATTTATATTGAATTTTTTCAATAGTCATTTGTTTATTCTTTTTAATTATTAAATTTTGATTAGGCTTGAAAGTACATATGAAGTAGATTAGATTAATGAAAGACAATAATTATCATATATAGAAAACACTAATAGATTAGATTAATGAAAGAGAATAATTATCATATATAGAAAACACTAATGTCTTTGTAATTCATGTGCCAAAAGAAAATAAAGAAACCGAATTATAAAATCAAAAATAGTTGGTTTAGTTCTAGTTTTGATGATAGCAAATCACATTGAACCATCAATACCCCTATCTATTTATATTTATACTCGGTTTTCAACAAACACTATCCTTCGAAAATTATATATAAATATTTTTAGGATAATATTTTTTTTTACGTACCGAACTTGCTTTTCTAAAAAATATTTTCCAAGAAAACATTTACCTTCCATTCCACCACACCCCTAGTGCTGGTGCATCCACTGGAATTTGACATGAAACCGCACTTCATTAACCGCTAGGCTACACCTTGAGTGCCTAGTACCTACTCATGTAATTAATGAAAATTCAACTGGATATGGTTAATTCCAAGTGATTTGAATATTTCTATCGCGTTATTTTGCTTAGGGAAGATGTCATATATATTGTGTATGTTTGCTTTCAAATGAATGTTCTATTCCAAGGGGTTGAATATTTGTGATACGCTATCAGTTCTTTTAAAAATAATTTAAGGAAAAACAAGAGAAATACAGTACCTGATAAGGGAAGTTTTATGCTATCCTAACACTACACAGATTTATATCAAACATCAGGGTGATCCAACTTTGAAGACAAAGATGGATATAGAGTTCACCGCCTAAGGATTATTTTTATCTTCCATAAGATAAAGCAAGAAATCCGAAAGTAAATCCAAATGGAATTCCACAAATGAATCCTACAAGAGCAGTTTGCCAACCAAATTCAGCAAAAAAATCTGATTGCTCTCTTCATGTACGAGTGTTCCTAGCTGTGGAGCTGTACTGTTATTGCAGTCCAATGTCAAAGGAAATCCGCACAACGCTGTGTTCCCTAGATAGGAATCATTTCCAAATGTGTCAAACTGTGTGCTTCGAGGAATCGATCCTACGAGAAAATTGTAAGAAAGATTGAGTACACTAAGAGATGTTAGTGTTGCTAGCTGCCAGGGTATATTCTCGACTAGTTGGTTTGATGAGAGATCTAAAGATTCAAGAATGGATAGATTCCCCAGTGAGGATGGAATGTGGCCGCTTAGGTTGTTGTGAGACAGATTTAGAAATCGAACAGTACAAAGTTTTCCCATAGTACTAGGAATATTACCATGGAAATAGTTGTTGGAGAAATCAATCATCGAGTACATCTCCAATATGCGTACTACTCGAATTTCATTCCTTTTCAGAATGAGATTCACATAATCCTCATAATAATTTGGTCTCCTGGAATCAAGGTTCACTGGAAATCTCATTTTATATGCTCTACCTACACGCTTTTCGACATTCATTAGTGCTTTGAAATGCTCCAAATAATATGTTGGCAAAGAGCCAGTGAACTTATTGCAAGAGATATCCAGAACTCTTAGTTTTGGAAATGGACGTTTAGTATCAGAAACATTTATATGGCCGTCGAAGCTATTTGATCTTAGCACAAGAACTTGTAACTCCATATGAGTATCTAGCCAATGAGGAAATGAGTCTGTTATGTTGTTATTCCCAATATCCATAACTTCTAGCCTCCTACAGTTGCCCAAGCTTTTTGGCAATGATCCTGTTAATCGGTTGCTTTCCAAGTGCAGAGATTGTATAACATTTCCTTTCCTGAATGTTCCGGGGATAGTTCCTTCGAATTGATTCATAGCCAAATTCATTACTAGCAGGTGTTCACTGAAGTTTCCCAAACATTCTGGAATTACACCTCCAAAGCTGTTGTTAGAAAGATCAAGGACTTGGAGATGATGCAACTTACAAATCGATATATCTGGCGTGTCTTTTATTAGGCTTGAGAGTTGGTTTCCTGAGATAAGTAAATATTTAAGAAACACCAAGTTCCCCAGAAATGTTGGAATACTTCCTTGAAGCATATTAGAAGTGATGGAAAGGGTTCGCAGATGTTTCAGATTTCCAAATTCTTCAGGAATTGTTCCATCAAGACTGTTATTGTGAAGAGAAAGGACCAAAAGATTTGTCAGATTACCAATCGAGGGAGGTATCGGACCTGAAAGTATGTTCCCTGAAAGGTCAAGTGCCAACAAATGATGCAGCCTTCCAATCTTTTGCTTAATGGGGCCTGAGAATTGGCTCTTGTACAAGGAAAGAATCTGAAGATTTCTCAATAGACTAATTTCTTCAGGAATTGAACCACTCAAGTTGTTTCTTCCGAGGCGAAGAAGTTGTAGCTTGGATAGCATAGTCAAGTTGTTCAATGGCAATATTCCCTGTAAATGGTTTCCACAGAGATCCAAATTCTCAAGCTTGCTTAGGTTTGTGAAGACTGATGTAGGCATACGACCGGAAAGCTGGTTGTCTGAGAAGATAAGAACCAAAAGATTTGGTAAGTTTCCTATTTGCCATGGAACAGGACCTGAGAGGTTGTTGAAACTAAGGATAAGGTGTTTAACCTCAGTCAGAAGGCCAATTTCAACTGGTATGGTACTTTGCAAATTGTTCAAGCTAAGGTCCAAGGAAATAAGATTGGAGAGATTACTAATGGAAGCTGGTATAGGCCCTCTGAAGTTATTTTGGGTGATGTTGAAGTGAGTAAGATTTGGAAATGAGGTGAAATTGAGTTGGTTAAGTGTACCTGAGAGGTTAGACTTTTGGAGGTTTATCCGAGTAATGCTTCCTTCTTCGTTACAGATCATGCCAGTCCAATGGCAAAGGTTGTCAATATGATCAAGGGACCCTGAACAAAGAACAGAAGAAGATAATGATGATGATGATGCGATAAGCTATTTTTCCATAGAATAAGAGCTTCTCCTTCTCTTCTAACTGAGGCTGAGATGTTAAATGATAGCAGTGAGAAGAAAATGACAACAAGAGAAGTCATATTATTTAATTTCATGTCTATCTTGCTTCCTGGCTTCCTAGTTTTCTTGTTATTAATAGAGTTGTATTATCCGCTCTTGTCAAATACAGTAGAGGAGGAGAACCAGAAGAGAGAAGGATATAAAAGCGAAAGATTGACAAGTCTAATGGGGAAAAATGACTGACACGTTGACTGACTTCAATCTAAAAACATACATCTAAGCGGTCCAACCTAACTACCAAGGCGGACCCCAATCAAAAGGCGTTAAACGAACTAAGGGCGAGTGAGAATGTCTTGAGTTTCAAGTTTTTGTTAGGTACAGAGAACAAGTATATCTTCAAGAGAAGTCAAACGTGAGCAAGGTGCTGGATTAAAGGCATATATGCAACGGAAGCAAACAACCAAGATCAAACTCTTATATGTAAACTAGACAAATATAATCAAACATGAGATTGGACTACTAATCTTTTGAAGTTGTTACACAAATCTTCAACAGCAGCCGTGCTCTCCAGGCCTGCGATCTTCTGTTGTGTATCCTGAATTTCTATGAACGAAATACTTGAGTGGCAAGTATTACGGCTGGAGAATGTCTATCACTTAGGGCTGAATGACCTTGTTTATATATACATGTTTTTAGGGTAAAACCCTAGCAAAAAACGTGTGGCACTTTCCTTACCCACCAAGGATATTATTTTCTTTTATTTTCCTTGTTCTAGAATATTCAGGCATAGCAGGGACCCCAGATTTAATAATGAGGCTTCCTATTGTGGTATTAATTCGGAATATGAGTGAATTAATCCTATCACAATAAATTACAATTATTCCATTAAAAAAATGTAATTGCACTCCTCAGTTCAATTTCGAAATCTTTCATTAAAACTTATTTAACTCCCCATGTTAAGATAACAGATACCAATCAAATAAATTAAATTATTAACAGTTTAATTCATTGACTAATTTAATCCTTTATACTTCCGCTTAACTTATTTCGTGTGACGAATACAAAATCCACCAACAGGGTTTTCACATGAAAACTTATAAGCATCCATAAAGTGGTATCATCAATCTCAAGGTTGAGACATGGATTCTATCAACTAATTGTTATTTCACAAATGCATTTGTCATTATCCAATTTACCAGGAATACATTGACTGGCAATTGAGTCGTACCTTTTAATAAATCAAAATAATGAACAGAGCACATTGATCATAGCAATCATATCAAAATTAAGAGTAAAAGTACATTTAATGATCTAGAGAGGTTATTTTATATATTCAATACAAAAACACTTATCTCTACTTGGTCCGTTCAATACATATAAAATGTACTAGCATAAGAAGTTGGAATAAGACCATTCCCATAATCAAAGATAGATTATATTTTAATCTTATGCTACAATCATCAAGACACTTTGCCCAGTTTCATATTTGATTGTGAACATTAACTTTATAACTTATAAGAACCGATAATTTAATCTTGTGCGCATGAGCTAAAACTCCATACACTAAATCGTTTACTATATAAGTAAAGGGCACACATATGAATAAATAATCTGTTTAAAATAAGACTTTATTGAATTGAATAATAAATAAGCAATTGTTCAATAAAGAATAAAATATAATACTATAATCAAACCGCATGATTAATAGTATATCGGACTTGAGAACAGTTGAAAATGACTCATGGAGAAACATTGAATCGCCAATCCAAAAAGTAAAAGTTAGAAAAGCAAAGAATAGAAAAGAAAAGCAAGGAAATGGAGAGTTTTAAACATGATAAGTCATTCTCACATATAATAATAAGTAAAGCAATTTAGAGAGAAAAGGACCAAAATCATCCATAATGTTTGGGTTTGGATCAAAATCATACATATTCTTTCACATGGTGCACTAATAGTACATTATGTTTGCATAAGTGGTGCACTTTTAGTCACAATCCCAAATAAATTTAACGGAAAAGAACAAAAATGCCCCTGAACTTTTAGAAAAGGTATAAAAATACCCTTTATTAATCTATTTTGCTAAAACTACCCCTCAATTCACCTTTTTGGCTCATTTATTCCCCTTGACTAACGGACAACACTAATTTTTTTTAAAAAAAAAAAAATTAAATTGCACATGACATTTTATTACTGAAAAATTGATTTATTCTTTTAAAAAGAAATCTGAAACCTTGGAATTTTTTTAAATTTGGAAAACTTTTTTTTAACGAGTAAAACCTTGACTAACGGACAACACTAATTTTTTTTCTTTTCAAAATGTGAAAAATTGGATTTTTATAAAAATCTGAAAAAATTAAATTTTTTATGGAAAAACTGTGTTTAAAAAAAAAAACAGAAAACTATCTTTTTTTAAATCTAGAAGAAAATTATGGAGTATTAGTTTTACACATTTTACTTAAAAAAACAATCAGTTTTTCAGATTTAAAAATTGAATTTTCTAAAAAAAAAATGGGGTTTCCACCCGTTAATTTTTTTTTTCCAAACTTAAAAAAATTCCACATGTTTCAATGAAAATCCAATTCTGTTTTTTTTTTATATATATATATATATAAAAGGCTTACTACATTTGTTTTTTTTAAAGAAATGGATGTTGAAAAATTATTTTTCCTTATTCTACAAATAACGATTTTTCAGATTTCTTTTTAAAAGAATAAATCAATTTTTCAGTAATAAAATGTCATGTGCAATTTTTTTTAATTTTTTTTTAAATAGTGTTGTCTGTTAATCAAGGAGAATAAATGAGCCAAAAAGTTGAATTGAGGGGTAGTTTTAGCAAAATAGATGAATAAAGAGTATTTTTATACCTTTTCTAAAAGTTCAGGGGCATTTTTGTTCTTTTCCGTTAAATTTATTTGGGATTGTGACTAAAAGTGCACCACTTATGCAAACATAATGTACTATTAGTGCACCATGTGAAAGAATATGTATGATTTTGATCCAAACCCAAACATTATGGATGATTTTGGTCCTTTTCTCCAATTTAGACTAGCAGGCCTTTGAATTTTAGACTTGCTTTACTTCTTTGCAAGTTAGAGCTTAGTTAAAATACTCTCAAGTGAAATATCTTGAAATACAGTCCCAAATGGTTTCCCAAAATCATGTCATACACTCTCTCCGATTCAAATTGTTTGTCTTACTTTTCTTTTTAATCCGTTTAAAAAAGAATGTCTCTTTTTTTTTAGCAACTCTTTTATTTCGACTTTCCATATGACATGTTTAAGACTACAAGATTAAAGGGTATTTTAGTACATTTTACATATCTTTAGTTTAAGACCACGAGATTCAAAAGTCTTGTTTACTTTTTTTTTTAAACTCCGTGTCAAATCAAAATTAGACAAATAAATTGAAAACGGAAGGAGTAGTGCTCTTTATTACCTCTATTAAAGGCTAAATGGTAACCCAATGATGTTTGGATAAACACTTTCTCAAAAAAGAAGTTTAAGTTATATGCATTAAAAGTATAATTCTTTTACACAATTGGTCACCTTAATTATGGCAGAAGAAAACTCAAAAATAAATAAATTAGTAGAAAAGTATAAATTAAGTTACTAGGCTTTAAAGGGACTTTTCATGACATTATTGAGAGCAAAAAGTTGGTTTACATATCATGGGTGGTGGCACCAATATTGACAAAAATCACTATGGTCAGATGCAAAGTAATATAAACAATGCCATTTGCTTTCTGAGTTGGTCTTTATTTTATTATGATAACATATTTATCTAGGCATGTTTTAATCACTACTTAGATGTGTTGAAAGATGGACAGCGGGTCCATCTCATCACAGAACCTTAAATTATTTAGTAGGCGTTTGGTCATAGATGTCAAATATTTTTCATTTTATTTGGAATTTATAAAGTTTGAGTAGTGTTTCGTTATGCGTTTTGCGAAGATTTGGAGTACTTCTTCAAATTTGAAATTCAACTTCAAGTTGGATTTGAAAATTTTATAACCACACTGATCTTGAAATAAAGTGAAAAATTATTCCAAAAAAAAAAGTCTCATGGCCAAACAGGTCCTTAAGATTTGTGGAAATTCAAATGGAGTGAAATAGATGGTAGGGTCAAATTTCAATTTATTTTTTTCCAACAAATTTCAAGCTCTTCAATTTAAAAGAAAAAAAAAAAAGGGAACTAAAGACTAATTAATTCCAAGAAGGGGATCGATCTAGCTAGCATATATGTTGGATAATTACAGAGATGTGGAAGCTTGAGACCTGTTAATAATACTTCTTTCAAGAATATTTTGTCGACAATGATGTGTCTATCAAGATTAGACAAGCCATTCTAATATAAACTAGGAGCAGAAACAAAAAAAAAAAAAAAAACTGATAAGGAAACAGAAAAGTAAAAGGAAAAGATGATGTTTTCATTGTATTTTACAAAGAAACAAACAAGATTAGAGCCTACTGCGGAGTTTGGAGGAGGGGGTTAAGAGGGTTAATTTATCATCCAATCCTTGTCAATAAATACTAAACCTTTGTTAAAAAAAGTGTATTATTCAACATTCAAAATTCATCGCAACACTAATTTGAATTCGCAATACATAGCTTATTAAGAGAGCACAAGCCTCACAAATGATTCTTCATACAAAAAATTTAAATTTACAACAGCCAATTGAAAAAAAAAAAAAAAAAAAAAGGACCTCTGACATCCCACCACAGTGCTGAAGGTGAGAAAGTGTTCTAAGAAGCATTGTGTAACAAACTAAGCTTTTGTATTGATCAGTAAAAGAACTTACAATATCAATTTCAGTAACCAAAAGGAAAAAAATAGAAAAGGGAGGTTCCAGCTATTACAAAATAGCTAATGAAAAGAAAATAACTCTAGTCTTAGCATAGGCCCTAATGGATTATTTCTCTCTTCTATATATAGGCATCTTCCCAGGATCCCACATGTAATTTGACATATTCTCACATGGGCCCTCCATCTTAGTTATATTCATAACAATTCTTCGGCCCTCGAAAAGAACCTTGTCTTCAAGCTTCAAGTCAAGCAACATTGATATCACAGGGGTGACGCTCACAAACATAGCCTGAAGTAAATTTGAACAAGCCGCCAAGTATTTTGGAGGCAAGGAAGACTGTGACATATGACATTTATCCCAGTTGATTGATACTGGTTTTTGTATAAAAAGAAGATCCATGATAAGCAATGTATTGAATACATACGCCCAGCCTCGTTCTTTCAATTTTTCTGCAGTAGCAATTCCTTTTGATTGTGCACCAGAAAAGTCATTTAGGCTTGAGTGATCTGCAGCGATAATACGAAAGAAGTCCAACTCGTCTTATAGAACCTCTTCCTCTAATATTTTCAGGGCCGAGAATAAGAGAGGAAGAATATTTTCCAACACTCCAACATTGCATCTGTTGAAATTTTCATGGTAACTAAGGACCCTTTTTACTGACCACTCTCTCATTGGTGTCAAAACAGTTGCCAGCATCTTAATATAAACAGTATCACTAATCCCTTTGTGAGCATCATGAGCAACTTGACTGAAATAATAACCAGGGATGCACCAAGAAATTCGGGCTCAAAGCATATCTAGCAGGTGTTGTCATCTTTAGAGGGAATGTTTCCAGACCACTCGAATGCTCTAAATACCAAGAGACACATTTCTTCACATAATTGGTAGTACTCCGCCACAGAATTCTCAATGAACCCATTACATTTGAACCCAACATTTAAGGCACAGAAATGTACTGATAGCCCAAAATGATATGCAAATTGCCTTACACACACTTTTGACACACGAAAGAAAGTATGAGCATATAAATCAGCCGGGGAAATACATAAACCACAACAAAGCCGTGGGTTCGACCATTGTCCAATATTTATAACAATCTCAATAGCATAAAAATCATTCCACTGGTCAACTTGAGCACATATAATCAGTAAAGAATCAAAGAGAGGATTGTCAGACTTCAACTCGGCAACATAGCGAGCAATAACATAGGGCTATCAAGTGCATCCAGCAAAGGACCTTTCCCTATTGGATTTAGCTTCAAGAACTCGGCTGTATTGTTTGAGACACACATTGCAAAATTCTTATCGAGCATAACCTGTAGCATAGCATATGCTACAGCAAGAAGTTCCGTGAAGGCATTGTCGTGTGTATCTGATACGTGCGGAATCAGATCCATGACTTTAGACTTGGAAATACAGTGATATGCTACTGCGGAACGATCATAAGCGCTGAATATAGGAAAAGGAAGACTGAAAGCCTCTTCAAGCTCCAATGTAAAAACAAGAGACTCTTCTACAATAGCCGCAACCGGATTCTCTCCAAACCTAATTGTTGATATCGCATGAAACGCATTAAATGAGAGACACCACTGAAGACTGCTATCTAACATAAGGGTGAGGTGACACCTTCGAACAATGGTGGTTTAAAATAAGAAGCAATTAGCGAATTCCTTGTTGTTGATCTCACCAAGTCAAGTTGGCATCGCATACCAATTGCATCTCCTTGGGGAATTTTAGTAAACACCTTGAAGCAGTCCCTTGTTTGGAACATTTTATCAAAAAGTTGTTGGGAGGAATGATTCCACACATAATGATACATTCCTAATTTGTTAGAAAACCTACGAGGTGTCTCGACCACATAAGACAAGGAATCACTTAGCTGTCCAGTATCAACCCAAGCATACACAACACTACCAAATGGTAAGATACCTAGTATTGGCTCAAGCTCAAAATAGAGATATGAGCATGTCCACTTATGAAAACAACATGAAATATCAAGTACTAGACCAATAGGAAGCTTCTCACCTGTGAGTTCAAATGTGTTGTGTCGTCCGGTGCCATAGGACAGAGCATAAGTATCGAA
This sequence comes from Lycium barbarum, assembly GCF_019175385.1. Taxonomy (NCBI): domain Eukaryota; kingdom Viridiplantae; phylum Streptophyta; class Magnoliopsida; order Solanales; family Solanaceae; genus Lycium; species Lycium barbarum. The sequence goes on along the minus strand of NC_083345.1, from coordinate 50,374,342 downwards.
ATTGGTGAATAAGCGTGAGCTATGGCCAATCGAATCGGATGCTCATTTGGATAGACTCCTAATTGTAGAAACAGGGATATTTAATTGAACATTCTCTAAATTGGTGCAAAATCCTCTAGAATAAATTCTTGGTCATTAGCAACCAGAGTCTTTTGAACCGCACTCATTGAATCTTCAAATTTAGCTTGTACATCGCACACCTCCTCTGATTTTTCATCTTCTAGATCAGAGTGGCTCTCTGGTAAAGATTGTTGCAGCAGAGTGCTCATCGACGAACACCTTGTGGTTGGTTAGTTGGGAACAGTCATCGAACATGCGGGCTTCGGTAGTCGCTGCATATCCTTGTGTCTACACAAGGACCTCATTATCTGAACTCAATGGTGAATCCTCTGTCAGTGGCATTTCATCGAACACTTGTTCCGCGTCTGAGTTTTCAACTTTGGAAGTAGATTCAAATGCACAATAGGTCGGGAGAATGGTCAGATCAGCAAATGAAAATACCGGGTTGCTGGTGGAACAATAGGTGCAGAACTGACATAGTCAAAACGGGCCTGAGAAGGATCAACCAAACACCCCATTGGCGTAGTAATGGCTCTGTTCTGAAATCGTATCACCACTTTCTCTTTAAAATGCTTCCAATCAACTAATTGATTGTTGTGATACATCCAATGAAACTATTCGAGGGCATCGCCATCGAGATAGGAGGAGGCATAATATAATCTGTGGGTATCCGAGATGGCGTAAAAATCAAAATACAGCTCCGCCTGAAGAACCCAATCCGCTGCGTTGTATCCGCTGAATCGACCCAACTCCACCGGAGCCATCTGAGAATGCATTGAAGCAACCTGAGAGCACCGAGCTTGAAGCAATTTCTAATTGGACTTCATAAGAGAATGAAGAGTGAAACCCATCGTAGAATATGTGATATTTGCGAGTTCGTTGTCCACCAGAGTAGAGTAGATGGATTCAATGCAAGCACCAGTGTAACAAACTAAGCTTTTGTATTGATCAGTAAAAGAACTTACAATATTAATTTCAGTAACCAAAAGGAAAAAAAAATAGAAAAGGGAGGTTCCAGACTTATTACAAAATAGCTAATGAAAAGGAAATAACTCAAGTCTTGGCATATGCCCTAATGGGTTAATTCTCTCTTCTTTATATAGGCATCTTTCCAAGGTCCCACTTGTAATTTGACATATTCCCACATGGGCCCTCCATCTTAGTTATATTCATAACACATTGCCAATACATCAATGCTCTCTCTAGCAGACTTGAGTGAGAATTGTGGCGAAGAGGCAATGTAACATCTCGAAATTTTTAAACTAACACTTGAATTTTCGATTGACCACAACTTGATAGTAAGGATATATTTTACTTCGTACTTTCTGAATGTGAACTTGACGACATGTGAAACTTGTTTGAAATGTTATGGCGTAGTATGTAAGATACTCCTATTATTATTTTAGTAATTTATTTGATGGATTAGATAGATATTTATAAAAGTGGGAAGCCTTTTTATTGTATTTCATTATTTTCTTTCAATCTTATCAAGTAAGATACACACCCTTTTTATTCTATTATTTTCTTTCAATCTTATGAAGGAAGATACATACCCTTTTGTCTCTTATCCTCTCCACCTCCATAAATTTCGTTTTCCCCAAGGAAACAAGACACCAAAACCTCTCTTCTCTCATAATATCCATCCACTAAATCAATCATCAAGACTTGCCTTGGTCGAGCCCCAAACAACTCTGCACGATTGAGGTAAGCTACAAACCCGTTTTTGGACTGGACTGCTGTTAGTATTTTTAGCATAATTCCTTGTATAAAGCTCCTTTTTAAGTGATTCAAGATGTTCTAGAAAGCTATTTCAGAGCCCTACAACTTTCGTTCAGGCTTCAAAACCCAGTTTTGCTTGTATTTACTCGAAAAGGGGAGAGGAAGTACAGGGCAGGTGCTGCCCAGATTTTGTTTTGCAAACCCTGCATGTATTGTTGTTAGTATTTTGAGCATATCTTTTTGTACAAACTTGCTATAGGAGTGATTTGAATTTCTCTGAAATCCCAAGACAGATATCTACAACTTTTATGAAGGCCACAAAGTCTATTTTTGCCGTTTACCCCTTTGAAACTGAGCGACAGTACAAGACAGTAGTACTGTCCGGAATTCCTGTTTTGCTAGTTTAAGGTGATTTTCACCGATATCATTGGTAGTTTTGGTGTGCTGAAACTATTGAACATAATTATACATTTGATTGTGTGTTAAGGCATATATATACTCTTGTATAAGCTAAGGGAAATTGGCTAAGGAAGTCGACATATCTACTTGATCGCTGCTTTGGGATTTATAACTTCTTGATGTTTGTTTGAGCTTTAGAAGCTCTAAAGCTCCAAGGTTTGCACCTAAACTTTAACTCCGCTCTCGATTAATTTGGTTTGAGATATTGTGAGAAGCTTGAATCTTGGTGAAATAATATCTACTTTAAATTGTTGGCATATTGATTTTGTTGCTACTTGGATAGTTTACTTGCTTTGTGGGCTGTGAAGAATATCTCGAGAGACATCAATATGATAACATGATCATTGAGAGTATGATTTTGTAAATTGAGTTATGAGTATGCTAAAATCACATTGGTGTTATATGAAGCGTTTTTGTAAGACGACTTAATTCGCCCACATATACGGATTGCTTGAGCGTTATTGCACTCTTGATTATGAGGTGACGACCCTTCTTGATTTCGGATCTTGCCCATCTTGACTTTGGATTTGCATTTCGTCTTGATGATGGACTTTTGTCCATTCTCGAGTATGAGTGGAAAGCCATTTTCAACATGGCTCATGATTCTCTTGTTTATTGGATGACGATCCTTCTTGATATGGGCTTCGGTCCTTCGTCCTTCTTGATATGGGCTTCGGTCCTTCTTGATAGAGGCTTCGGTCCTTCTTGATATTTGATAGTGCTTGATGTGATGGCATGAAGTATGTGTTGGGCTAAATTAACTGACTGAATGACGTTTCGTGAATTAGCTTTGAAAGCCTTTTGACACTTGGTATTTGAAGCTTCGAAAGCATTCTTGACACTTGGTATTTGAAACTTCGAAGGCTTCCTGACACTTAGTATTTGAAATATTAGTATCTTGAACTATCTTATGGTTTGGTGACTCTCTTGAAGTGTCGTACACTGATTAAGTACTTGGCTATAACTCGGATGAGCTTATGTCTTGAACTTACTTCTTGCACTTATATTTGATTCATAGCTCACTATTAAATTAACCAAATGGTGGAAATTCTTGGAATTGCTTTGGAAAGCTTCTTGATACGTGAGATTTTGAATAATGACATCTTGAACTATTTTAATATATGATATTTACGTTCTCGAAAGAATTGTACCTTCATTTAGTTCTTGTTTGATATTTCATTTCCTTGAAACCATTGTACTTTCGTTATATACTTTATGATGATTTTGACAAGCTTATTCCTAGAATTTATTATGTGCTCCTTACATAGCCTGCTTCTCTTTTTGATATGAAATGTTAGTTACGTTTATGTACCACTAAGCTTTATGCTTAGCGATAGTTTGTTACTATCGTAGGTGATGCTCCGAGGGAGACTTAAGGATGGCCAATTGAGGTAGACTATTTGGAAGCTTAGAAGAAGATCACATTTGCATAAGCATGTTCATTTTGCATATGTTGGGGGACTTGTACATAATCCATATGACACACTTAGGTATGCACTTTTGAAATTTGTTCACATGGGCCTATTTTCGCTACTAAATTATTGTGAAAATCTTATTAAATAAATTTATTCTGAACGTTGAGGTATGAAATTTGCTTTTGTTTCGTAGGTGGCATCCTCCCAAAAAGGGGGTGCTACAGGCAAAGCCGGATCTAGAGTTTTAATTTGATGGGTTTAATTTTTATGATTTTAATTGCCCCTCTAGTACGATTTATAACACTTAGAATTGTGGTTCAAAATGTAGTAATTATTAAAAAAAATTGATGCATTTGACATGTAAATCTAAGCTCTATATGAAAAGTACTGCATTCAATTGAATCCGTAGTTTATTAGCTACATCAGCCACCAAAGGAGGGGGCATCTGTTACACCTCGGAAAATTCCCCGTTGATGCACAGTGGATAGACTAACGAAGGGCACGAAGTATACGGTATTTCAATAAGTGAGAAATGACATCTGATGACCCTAATTGAGATTTGCAAAGACATTCGGAGTAAGATGAGAAAGTTTGCCAAGAGAGGGCAAGGCATACGATGTGTATCGGAAAGGATTTACGAGTAACAAGTTAATAATGATTTAATAGTGTCTTAGAGAAGAATTATAACGTCCCTTATATCGTTAATGAGGTGTTAAACAAGTATCAAGAAGGTTCCATAAGGATTGGAGATCAAACGAAGTGACGAGAACAAGATCAGAGAAAAGATGGGTTACACGGCCGATTATACGGTCCGTATAATGGTCCGTAGAATCGTCACAGTGAAGGTCCCTCACTGATGGGATTATACGGTCACTTATACGGACCGTATAATGGTCACAGAAGCGAGATGTTGAAGCGGCGATTTCACGGTCACTTATACGGACCGTATAAGTTTATACAGACCGTATAAGTGTCTGTATATTTTCCTGACAGATCAGATTTTTAAGTTATTAAAAAGAGGACCAAGTTCATTATTTCATTTCATTTTTCACCCAACACTTCAAGAACTCTCTAGAACCCTCTCCACTTTTCATCCATAAGAACTCAAGAGAAATTTATGATCAACGTCATCAAACTAAGAAAACCAAGTGTAAGAAACTCATTAGAGATCATCCAAGTCAAGAAATTTCATTGGAGGTGAACTAGGGTTTTGGCTCAAGTGAAGTATTTTCACCCAAGGCTTATTCCTACACCATCTAAGGTAAGTTTTATGGTCTTTCCATGTTATTTAAGGTATTGAGAGGTTGAAAGACTCGGATTGTAGAAGGATATAGAAAATGGGTCTTGAATATGAGAATAGTGATTTTTGTGAATAGTAGCTTGGGTTGAGTAATGATTCTTGATATGTTATGATTATAATCATGTTATAAATGATATTGAGAACATGGGATAAACATTTTATATGAGCGAATGTAATAGTGTGCTATGACCATGGATCTGGATGATTGGAAGTGAATTGAGAAGTACGGATAATGTAGGTGAATAAAGACTATTGTTATGATGTTATGAATGTATTATTGATGTTTGGGAGTTGATATATGATATGGAGGAAGTCGTATAAATAAAGGAGATGCTGTCCAATTTTCTCTAGCTTTAGTCATGTATGCTAAGCTATCGATTTTCTAATAATAATATAACTCTAATGAAGGTAGAAACGTGAGCATTGAAGGAGAACGTGCAAGTGATAGAATAGTTGAATGGAAAGGTATGTAAGGCTAACCCTTCTTTCATAAGGCATGGTTCTTTGGCCAAATATCTAATCTTCTATGATCCCATGATGTCCTCCAAATGATGCTATCTTCAAAAGCTACTAAGCTCATGAATCTCGATATGTTACGATTGTACTAAATTCCTCATATGACGAGTAATCCTCTAAGGATAGATGTAATGAACGACGATAGTAATGATGCTAAAGATGCTTATGAGCTTTTATGTATATGTGTCTATGTATGACTATTATGAAACCCCGAGCTTATATGGCCGGGTAGAATACATATGTATTACGCGCGCACCACTGCAGTTGGGTACGGATAACCCTGAGCCTTGGTAGGGCCAGGTATGTTGTTATATCCCGTGTTTTCACACGTTTGGAAAGACTTGAATTATATTGGATTTTTGAGATATAAGGTCAAATTTGATATTTTGTTGAACATAGGAGTTATGCATGAAAGAATAGAGTCTTGAAAGTGTGGGACAAGGCTAAGGGAAATTTTGGAATTTTGGAAATTAGTTTCGGGAATTACAAAACGTGGACTATAAGTCATTGGGCCAAAAATAATGGAATGGAATTTAAGGCCCAATGCATATGAAGTGGACAGCCATGGTGTGGCCCAAGCCCACAATTTTTATTAAATTTCCATGTGATTAATTAACATAAGGAATTATATTATATATAGTTATCTCTATCCATTAGAAGACTAAAGATAAGAAGTCAAGAACAAGAGCCAAACAAAGGGGGGGGGGGGGGGGGGGGGGGGTTTCAGGTGAAGCTAGGGGAAATTCACCCCCAAAAATATTGCTCCAAAAATTTATTTCTTGTTGATTTCCTACTAAGTCAAGGTTCCTTTGTAACTTGGTATAGTTGGTTTGGAGTGGGAAGCATTAGAATCACCAAAGTGATTACATCTCCAAGTGAAGAAGACTTGAGGAAAAGGTAAGAATTTCTACCTTTTTGTTGTGTTACTGTCACGACCCAACCCCGTGGGCCGCGACTGGTACCCTAGCTGGGTACCCGTACATACCTACTTAACCGAATTTCGTATCATACAGAATTTTTTTTCTTTTCAAACAGATGTTACAGAAGTAGGCCGATACAGATACGGCACGCGCGCAAACATATATATATACTTGAACATACAGAAATTTACAGATAAGCCGATAAGGCTAACATACGAATAACGTCATACAATCGTACGTACCTACCTGAACAGATGTAACCCGTAACCCACACATCTATCTACAGGCCTCTAACATACATACAGAATCATATGACGGGACAGGGCCCCGCCGTACCCAGAATTTCCATAAATACAGAACATACAGATACCAGAAGATGTATATACCGAAGTACATGCTCCGAATCAAAAGAAGCTCTTCAAGATAGCAGAACATGTGCCCTAGACTGGCGGCGTGTCACCGAGTACGTCTGTACCTGCGGGCATGTAACGCAACCCCCGAAGAACCGGGGGTCAGTACAAAAATGTACCGAGTATGTAAAGCAGAAATATATGAAACAAAATCATGATCTGGACCGGAAGCGCAGAAATAGACTAGACAGGCTCATAAGCCGGACAGACAGGGTCATAGTCCCGACAGACGGACAGAATCATGGTCCAGACAGACAGAATCAAAATCCCTACGGATATACAGAATCGGAATCCATACGGACATATAGAATCGGAATTCATACGGACATACAAAATCGGAATCCATACGGACATACAGAATCATAACCAGTCGGACAGACAATCCGGACGGACAGACAGAGTCATAGCCAGTCGGACAGATAATCCGGACGGACAGACAGAATCATAACCAGTCGGACAGACAATCCGGACGGACAGACAGAGTCATAGCCAGTCTGACAGATAATCCGGACGGACAGACAGAATCATAAATCATACAGACAGACAGAATCACACATAGGGTACAGGAACGTGGTCGCCACTCCTGCCATTGGCACCACTATACGTCAGATATCAGAAATTCTTCTCCGATCTCCGTCACACATCATAACATAACCACGGTACCCGGGGGCGGACAGATAACACAGCACCCCGATCCCGGACACATCATACTTCATAATATATCCTCGGTAACCGGGGACGGACATATACCACAGTACCCCGAAACCGGACACATCATACTTCGGAATTCACATATGGGGCTCGGCGGCCCATCCGCACGATATACATACCGGCCCGGGATCCGGTGAAAGGAATCATAGCACATGCACGAACTGATTAATGAAAAACCACATACGTACAGATCGTCGTACAGATTCAACAGAACAGAAATAGGCCAACTGGCAGATCGAATCAAAGTATTCAGATAGTTTTCAAACTACGCGCCTACACGTCACTTGGGGAGGCACGACAGATCATAACCAGAACTAGATTTTCAGATATCAAAACCATATTGTGAGATTTATATAAAAACAGTCATATTATGTTCAAAATGATAGTTCAGATGTTGCCTGTGAAAAACGGACGGAAATGAGGCAATTTAGATCATTCACGGGGTATCGGGGCTCCGTGGGCCCACCTCGGACCAACTCGAGGCAAGATACATAAATTACTAATAAAAGACCTTATGAGGTCATCCATAATCATTCGAAAGTATTCCGACTCCGTTTAGGAAGGTTTCGTACAAAAGCACACTTTAAAGATATTTTATAAGGACATGGTTTCAATCTTACTGAAGGAATTGGAGCAGATTTCCATATCGAATTCCGAGGAACGGAGTCGTATTTAAGGCTCGCGGCCGAGCCTATTATGTTCAGAACATGCCTAAGAATGAAGGGAAAGACTTTACATACCTTAGCTGCGTCCTACGCTTGTCCAAATTCAATTCCCGTTTCGCTCAAAATCTACAAATGGTCACATTTACCAATTGTCAATAGTAAGACTTTTAGCATTCTTTAGTTCACTATTTGTCTACAGAAATTTGGGCAGCATCTCCCCTGCTTATATGCCTAGCCCGAATTTTTAATTCAGCAGTCAACAACACAACAACAATACCAACATCAATAATATCCTTTTTCATATCAACATATTCCATAAAACAGCCCACACGCTTTTTTCCAACTTTTATAAGTAATTAACTCTGTATACAATTATTTAATCGCGTCTTCTTCGTAAATAAACTAGTATTAACACAAATAGGAAGAGATTCATACCTTTCTCCTTTTAATATTGTTGTATCTTCCCTTTTTCACCTTAGTTTTATGCCACAACGCACTGCCATACGATTCTGTAGTGAAAACTATACGCTATCCGGACTGAAATTGGGAAATTATACCTGGTTTGGGCTAAAATTTGGTGGTGGAAAGTTGGGAAATTTTCTGGGATTTTTGGGGTGGTGTTCGTGGTTTTGGACTGAAAATGAGGGGGTCTCCCCCTCTTTATAATTGTTTTGGAAGCTGCCAGAAGCAGCTGGAAAGGTGCTCATCGCGATCGCGCTGCCTTCTGGCGCGATCGCGTAGAGTTAATTAATTCCTTCTGCGCGTTCGCGCCCCCTTTGGGCGCGTTCGCGCAGGGTTAATTTTCTGACTGGATGTTCGTTCAGTAAAACGGTCATAACTTTTGATCCCGATATCGTATGAGGGCCCACGACCTATGGATGGAAAGATAATTCAATTATATACAACTTTTATTTCTGGGCGTTTTTCCAAATTCCAAACTTATAATACCGTTTTTGCCCCTAGAAGTTAGATCATCCGAAAATGCTTCCTTAAAGTGTCCTTTTGGAGGGCTTCCACTTTGATTTGGCCCAAGGGTCCTTCTTGAGTTGTGTTTAACTTCACATATGTGATTCATATAATTTGTCACATGTCCCAAAAAAATCTTGACGTGTGGGCCCCACCTCAGCTTACAAATAATTCGACGTTCGAAAATGCAGGACATAACAGTTATGAAGTTTTGATTGTGTTGTAGTATGTAGAAATGTGTTGATTGTATGGAAAAATGGAAGTTTGCAAAGTGGGTTTGGAATATGGCTTGGAGCTGTGGGTGTGTGTGTGTTGTGTGGTGACAATGTGTTGAATTCATGTTGTATTCTAGTTGTGATTGTGATGGGATTTATGTTGAGAATGAAAGAGGAATAAATTTGATTGAATTGATGAAAATAGCATTTGGCCGTGTGGTATGGAGTGGTTTGGAATGGAATGGATTAAGTTTGTTTAGTGTGTTAGTTGTGTTGTTGTGATGTTTGTTGTGTAAATGAAGTTGGAATGATATAAGATTGTATTGAATTGGAATGTAGAAACTTATGTCGTTTTAGTATGGTTTTCCGACATTAAGGAAATGAAGTCGTTTGGTTGTTAATTGTGATGATCATTGATGAATTTGGAAGTTGGAAACATGTTATGAAATTGTATGCCAAAGATTTGATGTTTTGCATAAGTTATGACTTTGGCGGAAAGTTGTATATTAAGTATATCGAGTGTATATCTTAAGGAAAATGATATGAAATGTCTCTAAATCCATATTGTGATAATCTTGAGTGATAATGGATGTGAAATTAATGAAGTTAGTTTGAAAGTTTGGATTAGAATGAAGGTTATGTCAACTTGTGAGAAAGATGACTAGTTGAAGGATATTTGTGTTTTTAATGTTCTTTGTTGATGTTGATGTTGTTGATGATTTCTAGCCGAGTTGAATTCTCGGGGGTGCTATATGTATAGGGGAAGTGCTGCCGAAATTTCGGTAGACAATTATGCCTTAAGTTGAAACTTTGGTATTCATAGCTTACAATTGGTAAACTTGACCAATTGCAGTTTTTCGACGAAACGGGAAGTGAGTTTGGAACTGCGTAAGGAGCGTGAAAGGTATGTAAAGCAACCCTAATTCTTCCCTTGGCATGCCCTTAGTGTGTTAGGGTCGGATCCGGGCCTCGAAGGACCTCTTGGCCCTCGGAATCCGCAAGAGAAAATTTCAGTTTTTCCTTCAGTAGAATTGAACTACCTTGGTACACTTTTCTTGAAATAATGCAACTTTGCTCCAAATTACTTGGAAAGTCATAGAATGCTTGTAGAACCTTCTTAGGTGATACCATAAGCTTAGAGGGCATAATTTGAGCCCGTCGCCTTATTTGTCCCGAGGCGGGCCCACTATTCCCGGTTTTGCCTTTAATGTGCTAAAGCTTCCTTTTTAAGCGATTTTTGAAAGAAATGTTTTGATTACCCTACTAATCGCATAACGAATATTGTTTTAAATATTCTATTAAATCTTATAAATTATTTTGACACTCGGAATGACCTCAGGGAGGTTATATTTCTGTAATTTATTATGATACCCGAAATGCATCTATTATGATTCCGTCCGACTTCATTGGATTTGTTTATCTTTGATATGCCTCTTCGAGTCTTTGAAAACAATTATGGTATTTTTAAATTGCATTAGTCTCTCACTACTCCATTCGTGGATGCCCCAATGTTTCCCACACTGAGCCCGGGCCAGGATATGTTGTCAAGCGTGATTCTCTGCATTGTTCGCCGCGTCCCGATGTGAGGGGGCAGGTATACGCGTACATGGGTCTGTGGAGTATGATGTGCCATGTCCGCCTATTCTGATCTGATCTGTTATGGCCATTTTGATATGACATTTTATGATACGGGGTCACGCCCCTTTTTCTGATTCCTCTGTATTGTGGCACCAGCGTCGGGAGGGTGGCCACGTTCTGTCTGCTGAGTCCCGTGGCAGGGACCGGATATGATATGACATATGTTTCTGTACACATTCTGTCTGTTTTGGAAATATGCATTTGACACTCTGGATTTTGTACTCATTTTCTGAAATCATTATGATTTGACTTCTGTGATTCCGCTTTACATATTCAGTACATATTTCGTACTGACCCCCCTTTCTTCGGGGGGCTGCGTTTTCATGCCGCGCAGGTACAGACGACAGGTTCGCTGATCCATCTGTTTAGGATCCCACTTCTGCTATTTTGGGGCGCTCTCTTCTTCAAAGCCCACTTTTTGGTACAGTCTGTCACTGCTATCTGGATATGTACATTGTTCTGGGTATGACGGGGCCCTGTCCCGTCTTATGATTATGATATGTTCTGTAGAGGTCTGTGGATATATCTGTGTGGGTTCTGTACATATGTTTGGGATACTTTGTTCTATGATGGCCTTATCGGCCTATGTGTGCCAAGTCTGCTTTTTATGCTAAATTCTGTAGCGTCCACTAATATTATTATTATATTATTTTGTTAATATACTAATTTGGGTATCGGGTACGTATCGGTGCCCAGCTAGGGCACTGGTCGCGGCCCACGGGGTTGGGTCGTGACAAAAGTGGTATCAGAGCGGTTCGTCCTCGGAATGTCCACAGACCGTGTCTAGTAGAGTCTTGTTTATCGGTGTGTTGTGCACCACACCTATAAACAGGAGGCTACAGGGCATTTAGGATACTACCCTTCTTTCTGTCTTAGATCGTGCGATAGAGCTGTGTTATCAGGATGACCCCTCCCTAACGAGTGGCTATATTTGCAGATATGCCTCCAAAAAAGGCAACAGCGGCCCAAAAGGCCAAGTCAGCAGCCTTGGGAGAGACTAGCCGGGTCCAGAGGATTACCAGGGCCCAGGCACATATTGCTCCGGAGACTTTGCCCCAGACAGAGGGTTCTTCTACACCGCCACTCGTGGAGGAGATTGGGGCGGCCGCAGCCGCAGATCGGGGGGCGGCTCCACCGCCAGCTCCCGCAGTTCCAGTACCTGAGCCTCCAGCTCCACGGCCAGGCACTGAGGATCAGTCTATGAGGGAGGCAGTCCAGTTACTGACTAGACTTGTGGCAGGGCAGGTTCAAGGACATGGACTGGGAGGTGACCGGGCAGTCAGACGTGATAGTTCGAGAGCCCGTGAGTTTTTGACTTGTAGTCCTCCAGAGTTCTTCGGGACAAAGCCCGAGGAGGATCCTGAGGAGTTTATCAGGAAGATGCGGCGCACTCTAGATTTGATTAATGCTTCCGAGACAGAGTCAGTCGCGTTAGCTTCGTACCGGTTATATGATGTGGCGGCAAACTGGTACGAGTCATGGGGGCTATCCAGGGGGGGCGGCGCTCCCCCAGCAGTTTGGGGCGATTTTTCTCAGGCATTTCTGGGACATTTTCTGCCCCCAGAGTTGCGACGAGCCAGATCTGATAGATTCTTATTATTGAGGCAGAAGGGCCGCAGTGTCCGGGACTATAGTTTGGAGTTTGATTCCTTGGCCCGATATGCACCTACTGTGGTGGCTACTATGGCGGACCGGATGCACAGATATATTATGGGGCTGGATCGGTATTTTGTTGATAGCTGCTTAGTATTGGTTGCTCAGCCCGGTATGGACATTTCCCGTATTCAGGCCCACGCCCAGGGCATGGAGGATCGGGGAAGAGGAGGTCACCATCCTGACAGGGGCCAGGATCGGAGACAGCCCAAGAGGGCCAGGTCATCTGGAGATTTTCGGGGCAGACAGCCCCAATAGCCGCAGCAGCCTAGCAGATTTTCATCTCAGCCGGCGCAGAGCGCACCTCCCCATCCTACAGGTCGCAGGTTCGATAGCCCAGGGTATTCAGGAGCGGGCCAGAGCTCCAGGGCTTCAGGTTCGCGGACAGATAGGGGTTCTGGTCAGATGAGGCCACCCAGGGTTCAGTGTTCTCTTTGTGGCAGATATCATCCGGGGGAGTGCTACAGAGCCACCGGTGCATGCTTTTCTTGTGGTCGTCAGGGCCATTCTGTGAGAGATTGCCCGTATAAGGGTAGTTCGGGTGGTGCAGCGCAGCCTACCGGATCAGCCGCTGGGTCTTCAACTTCGTCAGTGGCTATGCGCCCTACGGGGCAGGGTTTTCCAGCACCAGTGGGTCGCGGCAGAGGCCGTGGTGGAGCTTCTGGTATTAGCGGTCCTTCAAACCGCATTTATGCTTTGGCCAGTCGCCAGGATCGGGAAGCATCTCCTAATGTCGTTACAGGTACTTTATTGGTCTTCTCTCGGTCTGTGTATGGACTAATTGATCCAGGTTCGACTTTATCATATATTTCACCCCTTGTTGCTGGTAGAATTGGTATTATGTCTGAACCTATAGAGCCATTTGAGGTAGCCACACCGATAGGGGACTTTATTGTAGCGAAACAGGTTTATAAAGACTGTTCTGTGATTGTATGTAGCCGAGATACTAAGGAAGATCTGGTAGAGTTAGATATGACTGAATTTGATGTTATTATGGGTATGGATTGGCTAGCTTCCTGTTACGCTAATGTTGACTGCCAGAATAAGGTGGTTCGCTTCCAGTTTCCCGGGGAGCCAGTTATAGAATGGGCTGGTAATACAGCATCGCCGAAGGGTAAGTTTATTTCGTACCTTAAGGCGAAGAAAATGATCAGAAAGGGTTATATCTATCATCTAGTACGGGTGCAAGACTTGGGAGCAGAGATGCCGACACTTCAGTCAGTCCCCGTGGTTAATGAGTTTCCAGATGTTTTCCCCGACGAGCTTCCAGGTCTTCCTCCAGAGCGGGAGATAGATTTCTCTATTGATTTACTCCCAGACACTCAGCCTATCTCGATTCCTCCGTACAGAATGGCGCCTGCAGAATTAAAGGAGTTGAAAGAGCAGCTGAAGGATTTGTTAGATAAGGGCTTCATCAGACCCAGTACTTCGCCTTGGGGAGCCCCGGTATTATTTGTGCGTAAGAAGGACGGGTCGCTGCGTATGTATATTGATTATCGGCAGCTGAATAAGGTAACTATAAAGAATAAATACCCCCTCCCCAGGATTGATGATTTGTTTGATCAGCTGTAGGGCGCTAAGTGTTTTTCGAAGATAGATCTTCGATCCGGTTATCACCAGGTACGAGTACGAGAGGCCGATATCCCTAAGACAGCTTTTCGGACCCGATATGGGCATTATGAGTTCAGGGTTATGTCTTTTGGGCTTACTAATGCCCCCGTAATATTTATGGATTTGATGAACCGGGTATTCAGGCCATTCTTGGATATGTTTGTAATTGTATTCATTGATGATATCCTGGTTTATTCTCGGTCTGAGGCAGAGCACGCAGATCATCTGAGATTGGTGTTAGGGGTACTCCGGCATCAGAAATTATATGCAAAATTTTCTAAGTGTGAATTCTGACTGTCTTCAGTGGCTTTCTTGGGGCATATTATTGCAGCTGATAGTGTCCGGGTGGACACACAGAAGATTGAGGCCATGAAGAATTGGCCCAAACCTACGACGCCCACAGAGGTACGCAGTTTCCTGGGGCTAGCAGGTTATTACAGGAGGTTTGTGGAGAAGTTTGCTTCGATTTCAGCGCCTTTGACAAGGCTGACTCAGAAGGGAGCTAAATTCTAGTGGTCTGACGCTTGTGAACGGAGCTTCCAGTTGCTGAAAGAGAAGATAACTACAGCCCCAGTTCTGACTCTTCCAGAGGGACCGGACGGGTACGTTATTTATTGTGACGCTTCTGGTATGGGGTTAGGCTGTGTATTGATGCAGCACGGCAGAGTTATAGCGTATGCTTCCCGGCAGCTCAAAAAGCATGAAAAGAATTATCCTACCCACGATCTGGAGCTCGCAGCGGTGATTCATGCTTTGAAGATATAGAGACACTATTTATATGACGTTCATGTGGATATCTATACTGATCATAAGAGTCTCCAGTATATTTTCAGACAGAGAGAGCTTATTTTGCGGCAGCGGAGGTGGCTGGAGCTTCTGAAATATTATGATGTAGATATTCTGTATCATCCGGGTAAGGCTAATGTTGTTGCAGATGCGCTCAGTCGGAAGTATATGGGCAGTTTGGCCGATTTACAGCCAGACGGGAGAGAGATAGCCCGTGATATTCAGCAGTTGGCTAGTCTCGGGGTTCGTCTAGCCGATTCTGGAGACACCCGGATTTCTGTTCGAGGGGTTTCTGAGTCGTCCATCAGGAACGATATTAAAAGGCGTCAATACGAAGATCCTGTCTTAGCTAGGTACAGGGACACAGCCTATGATAAGGAGAGGACTCCGTTCGAGTTTTCACCGGACGACACTTTGTTATACAGAGGCAGGTTGTGTGTACCTGATATTGCAGGCCTTCAGCAGCAGGTTATGAGCGAGGCACATTATGCTCGCTATTCGGTCCATCCTGGGTCTACAAAGATGTATCATGATCTCCGATGCTTATACTGGTGGGACGGTATGAAGTGGGATATTGCAGAGTTCGTCGTCCAGTGCCCTAATTGTCAGCAGGTCAAGATTGAGCATCAGAAGCCGGGTGGACTGTTGCAGGAGATGGAAATCCCGACTTGGAAGTGGGAGGTTATTAATATGGATTTCATTACAGGTTTGCCTCGCACTCCACGGAAGTATGATTCCATCTGGGTCGTTGTGGATAGGCTGACGAAATCAGCCCACTTTCTTCCCGTCAGGACTACTTATTCCGCCGAGGATTATGCCAGGCTCTATATTAAGGAGATTGTGAAGCTTCACGGAGTTCCTCTATCTATTATTTCTGACAGAGGCGCCCAGTTTACGGCGCATTTCTGGAGGTCTTTTCAGGAGGGACTAGGGACTCAGGTGAGTCTGAGCACAGCATTTCATCCTCAGAGCGACGGACAGGCCGAGCGCACTATACAGACGCTGGAGGATATGTTGTGGGCCTGCGTTATTGATTTCAGAGGCAGCTGGGATGATCACTTGCCGTTGATTGAGTTTGCATATAATAACAGTTACCATTCCAGCATCCAGATGGCTCCATACGAGGCTTTATATGGCATGAAATGCAGATCGCCGATCGGCTGGTTTGATATTGGCGAGACAGAGTTGATTGGCCCAGATATGGTCCAGCAGGCAGTGGACAAGGTGAAGCTTATTCGAGAGCGACTGTTGGCAGCCCAGAGTCGACAGAAGTCATACGCGGATAAACGGCGTCGACCGTTGGAGTTTCAGGTAGGCGGTTGGGTATTTCTGAAGGTATCGCCTATGAAAGGCGTGATGCGGTTCGGCAGAAAGGGTAAGCTCAGTCTGCGTTATATTGGGCCTTATCAGATTGTTCGGAAGGTTGGAAATGTCGCCTATGAGTTAGATTTGCCATCTGATTTGGAAGCGGTACATCCGGTATTCCATGTGTCTATGCTCCGCAAATGCATTGGTGACCCTTCCAGAATATTCCCTGCGGATGATATTCAGGTGTCGGAGAAACTATCGTACGAGGAGCAGCCCGTATCTATTTTGGATCGTCAGGTAAGGAGGCTCCGGAATAAAGATGTAGCCTCTGTTAAGGTACTGTGGCGGAACGATAATAGGGAGGAAATGACGTGGGAGGCCGAAGAGGAAATGAAGAAGAAATATCCTCAATTGTTCCCTATGTCCACAGGTAACCTTAAATCCATGCTTAAATTCATTTCAATACCAATCGTATGTCCTATGTGTTGTCTATAATCAGAAACTCCCCCAAAGTATTTTCCAACCCTATAAGATTAACTTTACATTCGAGGACGAATGTTCTAAAGGGGGGGAGGATGTTATATCCCGTGTTTTCACACGTTTGGAAAGACTTGAATTATATTGGATTTTTGAGATATAAGGTCAAATTTGATATTTTGTTGAACATAGGAGTCATGCATGAAAGAATAGAGTCATGAAAGTATGGGACAAGGCTAAGGGCAATTTTGGAATTTTGGAAATTAGTTTCGGGAATTACAAAACGTGGACTATAAGTCATTGGGCCAAAAATAATGGAATGGAATTTAAGGCCCAATGCATATGAAGTGGACGGCCATGGTGTGGCCCAAGCCCACAATTTTTATTAAATTTCCATGTGATTAATTAACATAAGGAATTATATTATATATAGTTATCTCTATCCATTAGAAGACTAAAGATAAGAAGTCAAGAACAAGAGCCAAACAAAGGGGGGGTTTCGGGTGAAGCTAGGGGAAATTCACCCCCAAAAATATTGCTCCAAAAATTTATTTCTTGTTGATTTTCTACTAAGTCAAGGTTCCTTTGTAACTTGGTATAGTTGGTTTGGAGTGGGAAGCATTAGAATCACCAAAGTGATTACATCTCCAAGTGAAGAAGACTTGAGGAAAAGGTAAGAATTTCTGCCTTTTTGTTGTGTTATGAAGTTTTTATTGTGTTGTAGTATGTAGAAGTGTGTTGATTGTATGGAAAAATGGAAGTTTGCAAAGTGGGTTTGGAATATGGCTTGGAGCCGTGGGTGTGTGTGTGTTGTGTGGTGACAATGTGTTGAATTCATGTTGTATTCTAGTTGTGATTGTGATGGAATTTATGTTGAGAATGAAAGAGGAATAAATTTGATTGAATTGATGAAAATAACATTTGGCCGTGTGGTATGGAGTGGTTTGGAGTGGAATGGATTAAGTTTGTTTAGTGTGTTAGTTGTGTTGTTGTGATGTTTGTTGTGTAAATGAAGTTGGAATGATATAAGTTTGTATTGAATTGGAATGTAGAAACTTATGTCGTTTTAGTATGGTTTTCCGACATTAAGGAAATGAAGTCGTTTGGTTGTTAATTGTGATGATCATTGATGAATTTGGAAGTTGGAAACATGTTATGAAATTGTATGCCAAAGATTTGATGTTTTGCATAAGTTATGACTTTGGCGGAAAGTTGTATATTAAGTATATCGAGTGTATATCTTAAGGAAAATGATATGAAATGTCTCTAAATCCATATTGTGATAATCTTGAGTGATAATGGATGTGAAATTAATGAAGTTAGTTTGAAAGTTTGGATTAGAATGAAGGTTATGTCAACTTGTGAGAAAGATGACTAGTTGAAGGATATTTGTGTTTTTAATGTTCTTTGTTGATGTTGATGTTGTTGTTTGGGTTGTTGTTGATGATTTCTAGCCGAGTTGAATTCTCGGGGGTGCTATATGTATAGGGGAAGTGCTGCCGAAATTTCGGTAGACAATTATGCCTTAAGTTGAAACTTTGGTATTCATAGCTTACAATTGGTAAACTTGACCAATTGCAGTTTTTCGACGAAACGGGAAGTGAGTTTGGAAAGGCGTAAGGAGCGTGAAAGGTATGTAAAGCAACCCTAATTCTTCCCTTGGCATGCCCTTAGTGTGTTAGGGTCGGATCCGGGCCTCGAAGGACCTCTTGGCCCTCGGAATCCGCAAGAGAAAATTTCAGTTTTTTTCCTTCAGTAGAATTGAACTACCTTGGTACACTTTTCTTGAAATAATGCAACTTTGCTCCAAATTACTTGGAAAGTCATAGAATGCTTGTAGAACCTTCTTAGGTGATACCATAAGCTTAGAGGGCATAATTTGAGCCCGTCGCCTTATTTGTCCCGAGGCGGGCCCACTATTCCCGGTTTTGCCTTTAATGTGCTAAAGCTTCCTTTTTAAGCGATTTTTGAAAGAAATGTTTTGATTACCTTACTAATCGCATAACGAATATTGTTTTAAATATTCTATTAAATCTTATAAATTATTTTGACACTCGGAATGACCTCAGGGAGGTTATATTTCTGTAATTTATTATGATACCCGAAATGCATCTATTATGATTCCGTCCGACTTCATTGGATTTGTTTTCTTTGATATGCCTCTTCGAGTCTTTGAAAACAATTATGGTATTTTTAAATTGCATTAGTCTCTCACTACTCCATTCGTAGATGCCCCAATGTTTCCCACACTGAGCCCGGGCCAGGATATGTTGTCAAGCGTGATTCTCTGCATTGTTCGCCGCGTCCCGATGTGAGGGGGCAGGTATACGCGTACATGGGTCTGTGGAGTATGATGTGCCATGTCCGCCTATTCTGATTTGATCTGTTATGGCCATTTTGATATGACATTTTATGATACGGGGTCACGCCCCTTTTTCTGATTCCTCTGTATTGTGGCACCAGCGTTGGGAGGGTGGCCACGTTCTGTCTGCTGAGTCCCGTTGCAGGGACCGGATATGATATGACATATGTTTCTGTACACATTCTGTCTGTTTTGGAAATATGCATTTGACACTCTGGATTTTGTACTCATTTTCTGAAATCATTATGATTTGACTTCTGTGATTCCGCTTTACATATTCAGTACATATTTCGTACTGACCCCCCTTTCTTCGGGGGGCTGCGTTTTCATGCCGCGCAGGTACAGACGACAGGTTCGCTGATCCATCTGTTTAGGATCCCACTTCTGCTATTTTGGGGCGCTCTCTTCTTCAGAGCCCACTTTTTGGTACAGTCTGTCACTGCTATCTGGATATGTACATTGTTCTGGGTATGACGGGGCCCTGTCCCGTCTTATGATTATGATATGTTCTGTAGAGGTCTGTGGATATATCTGTGTGGGTTCTGTACATATGTTTGGGATACTTTGTTCTATGATGGCCTTATCGGCCTATGTGTGCCAAGTCTGCTTTTTATGCTAAATTCTGTAGCGTCCACTAATATTATTATTATATTATTTTGTTAATATACTAATTTGGGTATCGGGTACGTATCTGTACCCAGCTAGGGCACTGGTCGCGGCCCACGGGGTTGGGTCGTGACAAAAGTGGTATCAGAGCGGTTCGTCCTCGGAATGTCCACAGACCGTGTCTAGTAGAGTCTTGTTTATCGGTGTGTTGTGCACCACACCTATAAACAGGAGGCTACAGGGCATTTAGGATACTACCCTTCTTTCTGTCTTAGATCGTGCGATAGAGCTGTGTTATCAGGATGACCCCTCCCTAACGAGTGGCTATATTTGCAGATATGCCTCCAAAAAAGGCAACAGCGGCCCAAAAGGCCAAGTCAGCAGCCTTGGGAGAGACTAGCCGGGTCCAGAGGATTACCAGGGCCCAGGCACATATTGCTCCGGAGACTTTGCCCCAGACAGAGGGTTCTTCTACACCGCCACTCGTGGAGGAGATTGGGGCGGCCGCAGCCGCAGATCGGGGGGCGGCTCCACCGCCAGCTCCCGCAGTTCCAGTACCTGAGCCTCCAGCTCCACGGCCAGGCACTGAGGATCAGTCTATGAGGGAGGCAGTCCAGTTACTGACTAGACTTGTGGCAGGGCAGGTTCAAGGGCATGGACTGGGAGGTGACCGGGCAGTCAGACGTGATAGTTCGAGAGCCCGTGAGTTTTTGACTTGTAGTCCTCCAGAATTCTTCGGGACAAAGCCCGAGGAGGATCCTGAGGAGTTTATCAGGAAGATGCGGCGCACTCTAGATTTGATTAATGCTTCCGAGACAGAGTCAGTCGCGTTAGCTTCGTACCGGTTATATGATGTGGCGGCAAACTGGTACGAGTCATGGGGCCTATCCAGGGGGGGCGGCGCTCCCCCAGCAGTTTGGGGCGATTTTTCTCAGGCATTTCTGGGACATTTTCTGCCCCCAGAGTTGCGACGAGCCAGATCTGATAGATTCTTATTATTGAGGCAGAAGGGCCGCAGTGTCCGGGACTATAGTTTGGAGTTTGATTCCTTGGCCCGATATGCACCTACTGTGGTGGCTACTATGGCGGACCGGATGCACAGATATATTATGGGGCTGGATCGGTATTTTGTTGATAGCTTCTTAGTATTGGTTGCTCAGCCCGGTATGGACATTTCCCGTATTCAGGCCCACGCCCAGGGCATGGAGGATCGGGGAAGAGGAGGTCACCATCCTGACAGGGGCCAGGATCGGAGACAGCCCAAGAGGGCCAGGTCATCTGGAGATTTTCGGGGCAGACAGCCCCAACAGCCGCAGCAGCCTAGCAGATTTTCATCTCAGCCGGCGCAGAGCGCACCTCCCCAGCCTACAGGTCGCAGGTTCGATAGCCCAGGGTATTCAGGAGCGGGCCAGAGCTCCAGGGCTTCAGGTTCGCGGACAGATAGGGGTTCTGGTCAGATGAGGCCACCCAGGGTTCAGTGTTCTCTTTGTGGCAGATATCATCCGGGGGAGTGCTACAGAGCCACCGGTGCATGCTTTTCTTGTGGTCGTCAGGGCCATTCTGTGAGAGATTGCCCGTATAAGGGTAGTTCGGGTGGTGCAGCGCAGCCTACCGGATCAGCCGCTGGGTCTTCAACTTCGTCAGTGGCTATGCGCCCTACGGGGCAGGGTTTTCCAGCACCAGTGGGTCGCGGCAGAGGCCGTGGTGGAGCTTCTGGTATTAGCGGTCCTTCAAACCGCATTTATGCTTTGGCCAGTCGCCAGGATCGGGAAGCATCTCCTAATGTCGTTACAGGTACTTTATTGGTCTTCTCTCGGTCTGTGTATGGACTAATTGATCCAGGTTCGACTTTATCATATATTTCACCCCTTGTTGCTGGTAGAATTGGTATTATGTCTGAACCTATAGAGCCATTTGAGGTAGCCACACCGATAGGGGACTTTATTGTAGCGAAACAGGTTTATAAAGACTGTTCTGTGATTGTATGTAGCCGAGATACTAAGGAAGATCTGGTAGAGTTAGATATGACTGAATTTGATGTTATTATGGGTATGGATTGGCTAGCTTCCTGTTACGCTAATGTTGACTGCCAGAATAAGGTGGTTCGCTTCCAGTTTCCCGGGGAGCCAGTTATAGAATGGGCTGGTAATACAGCATCGCCGAAGGGTAAGTTTATTTCGTACCTTAAGGCGAAGAAAATGATCAGAAAGGGTTATATCTATCATATAGTACGGGTGCAAGACTTGGGAGCAGAGATGCCGACACTTCAGTCAGTCCCCGTGGTTAATGAGTTTCCAGATGTTTTCCCCGACGAGCTTCCAGGTCTTCCTCCAGAGCGGGAGATAGATTTCTCTATTGATTTACTCCCAGACACTCAGCCTATCTCGATTCCTCCGTACAGAATGGCGCCTGCAGAATTAAAGGAGTTGAAAGAGCAGCTGAAGGATTTGTTAGATAAGGGCTTCATCAGACCCAGTACTTCGCCTTGGGGAGCCCCGGTATTATTTGTGCGTAAGAAGGACGGGTCGCTGCGTATGTGTATTGATTATCGGCAGCTGAATAAGGTAACTATAAAGAATAAATACCCCCTCCCCAGGATTGATGATTTGTTTGATCAGCTGTAGGGCGCTAAGTGTTTTTCGAAGATAGATCTTCGATCCGGTTATCACCAGGTACGAGTACGAGAGGCCGATATCCCTAAGACAGCTTTTCGGACCCGATATGGGCATTATGAGTTCAGGGTTATGTCTTTTGGGCTTACTAATGCCCCCGTAATATTTATGGATTTGATGAACCGGGTATTCAGGCCATTCTTGGATATGTTTGTAATTGTATTCATTGATGATATCCTGGTTTATTCTCGGTCTGAGGCAGAGCACGCAGATCATCTGAGATTGGTGTTAGGGGTACTCCGGCATCAGAAATTATATGCAAAATTTTCTAAGTGTGAATTCTGACTGTCTTCAGTGGCTTTCTTGGGGCATATTATTGCAGCTGATGGTGTCCGGGTGGACACACAGAAGATTGAGGCCGTGAAGAATTGGCCCAGACCTACGACGCCCACAGAGGTACGCAGTTTCCTGGGGCTAGCAGGTTATTACAGGAGGTTTGTGGAGAAGTTTGCTTCGATTTCAGCGCCTTTGACAAGGCTGACTCAGAAGGGAGCTAAATTCCAGTGGTCTGACGCTTGTGAACGGAGCTTCCAGTTGTTGAAAGAGAAGATAACTACAGCCCCAGTTCTGACTCTTCCAGAGGGACCGGACGGGTACGTTATTTATTGTGACGCTTCTGGTATGGGGTTAGGCTGTGTATTGATGCAGCACGGCAGAGTTACAGCGTATGCTTCCCGGCAGCTCAAAAAGCATGAAAAGAATTATCCTACCCACGATCTGGAGCTCGCAGCGGTGATTCATGCTTTGAAGATATGGAGACACTATTTATATGACGTTCATGTGGATATCTATACTGATCATAAGAGTCTCCAGTATATTTTCAGACAGAGAGAGCTTATTTTGCGGCAGCGAAGGTGGCTGGAGCTTCTGAAAGATTATGATGTAGATATTCTGTATCATCCGGGTAAGGCTAATGTTGTTGCAGATGCGCTCAGTCGGAAGTATATGGGCAGTTTGGCCGATTTACAGCCAGACGGGAGAGAGATAGCCCGTGATATTCAGCAGTTGGCTAGTCTCGAGGTTCGTCTAGCCGATTCTGGAGACACCCGGATTTCTGTTCGAGGGGTTTCTGAGTCGTCCATCAGGAACGATATTAAAAGGCGTCAATACGAAGATCCTGTCTTAGCTCGGTACAGGGACACAGCCTATGATAAGGAGAGGACTCCGTTCGAGTTTTCACCGGACGGCACTTTGTTATACAGAGGCAGGTTGTGTGTACCTGATATTGCAGGCCTTCAGCAGCAGGTTATGAGCGAGGCACATTATGCTCGCTATTCGGTCCATCCTGGGTCTACAAAGATGTATCATGATCTCCGATGCTTATACTGGTGGGACGGTATGAAGTGGGATATTGCAGAGTTCGTCGTCCAGTGCCCTAATTGTCAGCAGGTCAAGATTGAGCATCAGAAGCCGGGTGGACTGTTGCAGGAGATGGAAATCCCGACTTGGAAGTGGGAGGTTATTAATATGGATTTCATTACAGGTTTGCCTCGCACTCCACGGAAGTATGATTCCATCTGGGTCGTTGTGGATAGGCTGACGAAATCAGCCCACTTTCTTCCCGTCAGGACTACTTATTCCGCCGAGGATTATGCCAGGCTCTATATTAAGGAGATTGTGAAGCTTCACGGAGTTCCTCTATCTATTATTTCTGACAGAGGCGCCCAGTTTACGGCGCATTTCTGGAGGTCTTTTCAGGAGGGACTAGGGACTCAGGTGAGTCTGAGCACAGCATTTCATCCTCAGAGCGACGGACAGGCCGAGCGCACTATACAGACGCTGGAGGATATGTTGTGGGCCTGCGTTATTGATTTCAGAGGCAGCTGGGATGATCACTTGCCGTTGATTGAGTTTGCATATAATAACAGTTACCATTCCAGCATCCAGATGGCTCCATACGAGGCTTTATATGGCATGAAATGCAGATCGCCGATCGGCTGGTTTGATATTGGCGAGACAGAGTTGATTGGCCCAGATATGGTCCAGCAGGCAGTGGACAAGGTGAAGCTTATTCGAGAGCGACTGTTGGCAGCCCAGAGTCGACAGAAGTCATACGCGGATAAACGGCGTCGACCGTTGGAGTTTCAGGTAGGCGGTTGGGTATTTCTGAAGGTATCGCCTATGAAAGGCGTGATGCGGTTCGGCAGAAAGGGTAAGCTCAGTCTGCGTTATATTGGGCCTTATCAGATTGTTCGGAAGGTTGGAAATGTCGCCTATGAGTTAGATTTGCCATCTGATTTGGAAGCGGTACATCCGGTATTCCATGTGTCTATGCTCCGCAAATGCATTGGTGACCCTTCCAGAATATTCCCTGCGGATGATATTCAGGTGTCGGAGAAACTATCGTACGAGGAGCAGCCCGTATCTATTTTGGATCGTCAGGTAAGGAGGCTCCGGAATAAAGATGTAGCCTCTGTTAAGGTACTGTGGCGGAACGATAATAGGGAGGAAATGACGTGGGAGGCCGAAGAGGAAATGAAGAAGAAATATCCTCAATTGTTCCCTATGTCCACAGGTAACCTTAAATCCATGCTTAAATTCATTTCAATACCAATCGTATGTCCTATGTGTTGTCTATAATCAGAAACTCCCCCAAAGTATTTTCCAACCCTATAAGATTAACTTTACATTCGAGGACGAATGTTCTAAAGGGGGGGAGGATGTTATATCCCGTGTTTTCACACGTTTGGAAAGACTTGAATTATATTGGATTTTTGAGATATAAGGTCAAATTTGATATTTTGTTGAACATAGGAGTCATGCATGAAAGAATAGAGTCATGAAAGTATGGGACAAGGCTAAGGGCAATTTTGGAATTTTGGAAATTAGTTTCGGGAATTACAAAACGTGGACTATAAGTCATTGGGCCAAAAATAATGGAATGGAATTTAAGGCCCAATGCATATGAAGTGGACGGCCATGGTGTGGCCCAAGCCCACAATTTTTATTAAATTTCCATGTGATTAATTAACATAAGGAATTATATTATATATAGTTATCTCTATCCATTAGAAGACTAAAGATAAGAAGTCAAGAACAAGAGCCAAACAAAGGGGGGGTTTCGGGTGAAGCTAGGGGAAATTCACCCCCAAAAATATTGCTCCAAAAATTTATTTCTTGTTGATTTTCTACTAAGTCAAGGTTCCTTTGTAACTTGGTATAGTTGGTTTGGAGTGGGAAGCATTAGAATCACCAAAGTGATTACATCTCCAAGTGAAGAAGACTTGAGGAAAAGGTAAGAATTTCTGCCTTTTTGTTGTGTTATGAAGTTTTTATTGTGTTGTAGTATGTAGAAGTGTGTTGATTGTATGGAAAAATGGAAGTTTGCAAAGTGGGTTTGGAATATGGCTTGGAGCCGTGGGTGTGTGTGTGTTGTGTGGTGACAATGTGTTGAATTCATGTTGTATTCTAGTTGTGATTGTGATGGAATTTATGTTGAGAATGAAAGAGGAATAAATTTGATTGAATTGATGAAAATAACATTTGGCCGTGTGGTATGGAGTGGTTTGGAGTGGAATGGATTAAGTTTGTTTAGTGTGTTAGTTGTGTTGTTGTGATGTTTGTTGTGTAAATGAAGTTGGAATGATATAAGTTTGTATTGAATTGGAATGTAGAAACTTATGTCGTTTTAGTATGGTTTTCCGACATTAAGGAAATGAAGTCGTTTGGTTGTTAATTGTGATGATCATTGATGAATTTGGAAGTTGGAAACATGTTATGAAATTGTATGCCAAAGATTTGATGTTTTGCATAAGTTATGACTTTGGCGGAAAGTTGTATATTAAGTATATCGAGTGTATATCTTAAGGAAAATGATATGAAATGTCTCTAAATCCATATTGTGATAATCTTGAGTGATAATGGATGTGAAATTAATGAAGTTAGTTTGAAAGTTTGGATTAGAATGAAGGTTATGTCAACTTGTGAGAAAGATGACTAGTTGAAGGATATTTGTGTTTTTAATGTTCTTTGTTGATGTTGATGTTGTTGTTTGGGTTGTTGTTGATGATTTCTAGCCGAGTTGAATTCTCGGGGGTGCTATATGTATAGGGGAAGTGCTGCCGAAATTTCGGTAGACAATTATGCCTTAAGTTGAAACTTTGGTATTCATAGCTTACAATTGGTAAACTTGACCAATTGCAGTTTTTCGACGAAACGGGAAGTGAGTTTGGAACTGCGTAAGGAGCGTGAAAGGTATGTAAAGCAACCCCAATTCTTCCCTTGGCATGCCCTTAGTGTGTTAGGGTCGGATCCGGGCCTCGAAGGACCTCTTGGCCCTCGGAATCCGCAAGAGAAAATTTCAGTTTTTCCTTCAGTAGAATTGAACTACCTTGGTACACTTTTCTTGAAATAATGCAACTTTGCTCCAAATTACTTGGAAAGTCATAGAATGTTTGTAGAACCTTCTTAGGTGATACCATAAGCTTAGAGGGCATAATTTGAGCCCGTCGCCTTATTTGTCCCGAGGCGGGCCCACTATTCCCGGTTTTGCCTTTAATGTGCTAAAGCTTCCTTTTTAAGCGATTTTTGAAAGAAATGTTTTGATTACCCTACTAATCGCATAACGAATATTGTTTTAAATATTCTATTAAATCTTATAAATTATTTTGACACTCGGAATGACCTCAGGGAGGTTATATTTCTGTAATTTATTATGATACCCGAAATGCATCTATTATGATTCCGTCCGACTTCATTGGATTTGTTTATCTTTGATATGCCTCTTCGAGTCTTTGAAAACAATTATGGTATTTTTAAATTGCATTAGTCTCTCACTACTCCATTCGTGGATGCCCCAATGTTTCCCACACTGAGCCCGGGCCAGGATATGTTGTCAAGCGTGATTCTCTGCATTGTTCGCCGCGTCCCGATGTGAGGGGGCAGGTATACGCGTACATGGGTCTGTGGAGTATGATGTGCCATGTCCGCCTATTCTGATCTGATCTGTTATGGCCATTTTGATATGACATTTTATGATACGGGGTCACGCCCCTTTTTCTGATTCCTCTGTATTGTGGCACCAGCGTCGGGAGGGTGGCCACGTTCTGTCTGCTGAGTCCCGTGGCAGGGACCGGATATGATATGACATATGTTTCTGTACACATTCTGTCTGTTTTGGAAATATGCATTTGACACTCTGGATTTTGTACTCATTTTCTGAAATCATTATGATTTGACTTCTGTGATTCCGCTTTACATATTCAGTACATATTTCGTACTGACCCCCCTTTCTTCGGGGGGCTGCGTTTTCATGCCGCGCAGGTACAGACGACAGGTTCGCTGATCCATCTGTTTAGGATCCCACTTCTGCTATTTTGGGGCGCTCTCTTCTTCAGAGCCCACTTTTTGGTACAGTCTGTCACTGCTATCTGGATATGTACATTGTTCTGGGTATGACGGGGCCCTGTCCCGTCTTATGATTATGATATGTTCTGTAGAGGTCTGTGGATATATCTGTGTGGGTTCTGTACATATGTTTGGGATACTTTGTTCTATGATGGCCTTATCGGCCTATGTGTGCCAAGTCTGCTTTTTATGCTAAATTCTGTAGCGTCCACTAATATTATTATTATATTATTTTGTTAATATACTAATTTGGGTATCGGGTACGTATCGGTGCCCAGCTAGGGCACTGGTCGCGGCCCACGGGGTTGGGTCGTGACATATGTATACTCACCGAGCCTTGCCATGGCCGGGTATGTGAAACACCGAACCTTCATGGTCGTCTGTTATATCCCGTATTTTTGAACGTCAGATTAATTGCTGAGGTGGGACCCACACATTGAGATTTTTTTTGGGACATCTGAAAATTCATATGAATCACATATGAGAAGTTAAACACAACTCAAGAAGGACCCTTGGGCCAAATCAAAGTGGAAGTCCACCAAACGAATATTTTAAGAAAATGTTTTCGGGTGATCTGACTTCAAGGGGCAAAAACGGTATTATAAGTTTGGAATTTGGAAAATACCAAGAACTAGAAGTTGTAGATAATTGAATTAGGTTTCCAACCATAGGTCGTGGGTCCCCAGGTGACGTCGGTACAAGGAGATATGAACGTTTTACGGTCGAAAGGTCAGTGGGCTAGGCCCAACTCGGGACCAAACCGAGTTGGCCCAAAAAAATCAAAACAAATAATAAGGCCCAAATTTGTGAGGCCCAACCGGCCATGGTTATGGCCCAAGCCCATATTAAATAAAATTTGGTCAATAAATAAGATGACTAAGTCATCTTATTCCACATAATGTTATAGAAATTTCAAGAAAAGCAAGAACAAGAGAGAGAGGAGAAAAACTTAAGGCCATTTCGGCCAAGAGCAATTTTCACAAGAAAAATTTGCAAAAATTCTCCAAAAATCATTTTCTACCAAGTAAAGGGTGATTAACAAGGTGGAGTTGTTGTTGGAGCAAGAAAAATTCAAAATCATACAAGTTGTCAAGTTGTAGTCAAGTGAGAAGTTGAAGAAGAAAGGTGAGTTTTGATCTTGTTTTATGTGTTATATATGGTTTATATGTGTTGTAGTATGCTAAAATGGATGAAATTCATGAAGGAGAGAAATATAGTATATGGGCGTGTATATATATATATATGTGTAGGAGTCATGCTTAAATTATTTTAATTAGTGTTTAGTTGTTATTGTTGTGAATGATATGTGGAAAATGGAAGTTGATTGAGTTTGGAGAGATTGTAGTGGTGTATACATGTTGGAGCCGTGTGAGTGTGCATGGTATATGTGGCCGTGTATACTTGATGTATAGTCGTGTATATTGGTGAGTTGTGAAAGAATAATGAGCGAGTTGTAATTAATATCTTAATCGTTGTGTTGTAGATGTTATATCGCAAATAAAGACTTGATAAGTTTGGTGAAGTATTGGCAATTGGAAGTTTGTGTAAATTGAAAATAATGTTTTTGTATGGAAGACATGTAATGGTATTACTATGATGTTGTTGGAATATATGTATTATAAGGTTATTGTTGTTTCATTGGAATTGGAGAGTATTGAAGGAGGTAGAATGTTAATTGAAGTGTTGGAATGCACCTTGAATGGAATATGTGAATTTTTAGTGTGATTGTTGAATTATGTTAATAGTTTGGCCAGGTTTGAATTCCCGGATTGTGATTGATGAGAATTTGGCTATGTTGAATGTTGAGGATGGTATATTTACAGAGGAGGTGCTGCCGAAATTTCGGTAGCCAAGTGGTTCCTTAAGATTCTAACTCTAAGTACCCTAATGAAAGTTTGGGTAAATGTGACCAATTTGCAGATTTTGACGAGATTGCAACGTGAATTCGGAATAGCAAAAGAAGCGGAAAGAGGTATGTAAGGCTTCACTTTTCTTTCTATGGCATGTCTTAGATATAATAAGTCGGGTACGAGCCTCGGGGACAACCCTAGCCCCCGGAATCCGCACCTAAAGTTTTCCACTTTTTGTTCAATAGAATTGAACTAGAAAGTGTGCAAATGATGGAAAGACCTCTTAAACCCTTAGAACTTGCATAAGTGGGACCCGATTACCCTAGGACCCTCACAAGTAATGACATGACACGTAATAGATGTAAATCATATACGTCACCCCATTCGGCCCGAGGTGGGCTCGCTACTCTCGGATTTTTCCTTACAGTCTTGCTTGACTTACTTAAAGTGAATCCAAAGGGAACTTTTATCCCGATTTCGTTACCAAATGATAAGTACTGTGACTCCTCTAACGAGGGCACTTCCATGACGATAATGATAACAATGATGTTAGATAAGAGAATATGCCTATGATACGTACTACCGGAACGACTCTATGACTAAGCTAAGTATCTTATGTAAACATAAAAATAATAAAACTAATTTTTGAATATTATTTATATTTCCTAGCTATGACTTTATTTTCTAAAAGATTTCAAAGTCTATGAACTGTCATCTATAATGCCCCGATTTCATTCTACGTTTACTTTAATATTATTCCCTGTTGATAGTCTCACCTTAAAATACTCGTTCCTTCAAGGTGAGACAAAGCGATCATGAGTATTCTATAATGTAATCGGAGGTTACCGACTTTACGTCACTCCGATGACTACATGATGCTTCTTTGGGCTCTCCTGCGTGCATATGAGATATATGTTTATAGGATACGTAAATACATATAAGACATGTAAATGTATGTAGGATATGCGTATATATTTTTAAAATATGCACATGACGAAAGAGCTAGAGCGCTATAGACGCTGATGTACCTACATGACACACGTATATGTATATGATAAAAGCACCAGAGCGCTATAGACGCTGATGTACCTACATGACACACGTATATGTATATGATAAAAGAGCTAGAGAGCTATAGACGTTGATATATGTACATGATATATGCATATGTATACGGGGGAAATGGAGGTAAGGGTAGAGCGTTATGAACGCATATCCACCTGATCAGTTGGCATTACATGATATGATATCGTCCCGGACGCGGGATGCCCGGACGCGGGATGTGTATATTTATGGTTAAATGGATCGGCTGCCGACGCCTCGGCAATATGAGATGTCCTATTTTATATGTATATGTATATGAACAAGGAAAGATTCTTAAAGGAAAGCTAAGTACGCATAGCACCTGCCAAGGGTATATATATATACAGGTTATGTTTCTACCTCAGGACATGTGCTATTATTCTCTTATGTCGTTATTTCCGTTTTATACTTTCCGTATGATACTATTCATGCCTTACATACTCGGTACACTATTCGTACTGACGTCCCTTCTTGTGGACGCTGCGTTTCATGCCGCGCAGGTCAGCAGACAGGCGGATTTGATACTTAGAAGCTCTACCAGCAGTGTTGACAGTGCTCCAGTTATTCCGGAGCCTCACTTCCTTGGTACTATTTTGTGTATATATATTCGGGCACGCTAGTACTCAGCCCTTTCTATGTATAAACGTACTATGTCTAGAGGCTCGTAGACAGATATGTGTAGTCAGTTAAGTATAGTTAGGTATATGGTGTTTTGGCATGCTAATGTTGATGTATAAGTGATAACGAAGTTTATTAGTCAATGTTCAGAATGACGCCGCTAATGTTAATGTTCAAAAAAACAATGGCTCTGTTTACATGGCTTGCTAAGAGGTAAAGGTAAAACGATAGACAAGGGGTGCTCGGTACAAGTATCGGGTACTCGTCACGGCCCCTAGACGGGTCGTGACAGAAGTGGTATCAGAGCAGTTCGGTCCTAGGAGTTTGTCTACGAGCCGTGTCCAGTAGAGTCTTGTTTATGGGTGTGTAGCGCGCCACATCTATACACAGGAGGCTACAGGGCATCTAGGAAATGTTGACCTTCTTTCTGTCTCAGATCGTGCGATAGAGCCCAGTCATAGGAAATAAGATTCCTTATACTAACCGTCGATTTTCGTAGACGCCTAGTGGTGACGAAAGAAGACAAGTGACGAGATGGCAAGTTACAAAGGTAAGCCTGGATAATTGTTCAGTTACTCGGAACTGGAAGTCCTGGACGGTGGGAATATGATATATAGCCGTATGTTCTGTGAAGTATTATTGATATTTGTTACGTACAGACTGTGAAGAGTAGGAATGGTAAAGAAGATTCCGTAAGAATAGATACGCCTAACAGGAAGGCGCGGGGAAAGGAAATATTGCAAACCGGCAATAGGTGAGATGCGTTGTTCCAGAAAGGTTATGGGTTTGGCATGAAGACGAAGGTGCGATTACTATAATCGGGAATCTGGAAGCCCAAGACAGGAGGTGGTCATACACACAGGCGGAAGGTGAACATCGGGAACCAAAAGGGTAAATGAGTACGGATATGAATACGGATACGGATATGGATGTATGTACACAATCACACATTAGAAATGGGAAGTCCCTATGAAAACCAAGTAAGTGTTTACGACGATGATTCTACTATCTCTCATCCTATGCTATTTCTTATGTTGTCTATTATGCTTTCATAATGATGTTGATCATGCTTTACATACTCAGTACATTCTTCATACTGACGTCCTTTTATTTGTGGATGCTGCGTCATGCCTGCAGGTGGTCAGGGAGACAAGTTTGATCCATAGCTTTATGTTATATCCCGTATTTTTATACATTGGGACATTTTAGACTAAACGTGACAAGTTAAAAACAAGACTATTTTAAGGTACGAAGTAGAGACTTTAACTTCCGATTTCGTTTCAAGTCACAAGTTGCCTATAAATTTCGTTTGGTATAGTAGTATTAATGGAAAGTTGGGATTAAATTAACCATGATTAGATTATTAAGTGGGATTAAAAACTAAATCAGTCCATTAAATAAGACAAGTGTGGTCGTGTAAGTAATGTTGAGGTGGTCAGTGATAATTGACTCAAATATTGAGTGGGACACATGTCCAAACCATGGACTGCATATATATAACAAAATGTTGATTCAATTATCAACTACTAAGTTATTTTTCATCTTTACAAGCTAGAAACTTAGAGATAGAGAGAGAGGGTCTCGGCTAGAGCTAGCCGAGAATGGAGTTGTGAAATTGATCAAAAAAAATTAGTTTCTTAAGCAATTCAACTCCTTTGAAGGTGCATAATAACGTGTAGCATTCATTGGAATAGCAAGAACAAGTGTTAAAATTCAAGAAGTGAATTTGAAGGGCTAGCCGATTGAAGGATTGAGTGACAAGGTAAGAATTGATCACTTCTCATATGTTTGATGGTGAATTGAATGTATATGATTGTGCATGTTGGTATTGGATTGTTGTTGTTGAAGTTGAAGTGGGCCGTGTGCTATAGGTTTATAGGAAATAATGTTTAATCTTCTTGTACATGTATTAGGAATGGAAGGAATGTGTTATAGTATGAATAAACGAATGAAAATCATGAAGTTGTTGTAGTTGTGTTGAAGCCGTGTAGGGGCTGGTTTAGAGGAACTAATGGACTGTTTTATGTGATGCTTTAATTGTTGTTGTTATGGACATTGTGGTGCATTGTATGCCTTATGAATATGTGAGTTGAGGTGCAAAAGAAATGATTTATGTTGAAGTAGAAAAACAGTCCAAACCGTGGACTGTTTTAATGAAAGGGGTAGATTAGTGTATTTTGAATGTTGATTGTTGTTATGACGTTTAGTGAAGATGGAGTTAATGATTCAAGTTGAAATTGAAATGGTTTGTGGGCTGTTGTAAGAGTTAAAATGATGCTAAAACAGTTCTAATAATGGTATAAGTAATGTTGTTGTTGTTGTTGTTGTTATGGTTGAAGTTGGAAAATTTCGAATTGTAAACGATAATGTTGTGTGTGCTGTTTTGGCCGCGGATAAGGGACTGCTTTGAATAATATACGAGCTGTTTGAAGTTCCCTCGAATCATGTTTAAATAATCTCGGGTTGATACATGAAAGTATGACTAGCAATATTAGTTTGTAGTATTAGTTGGTTCGAATGCGAACGAAACGTCGTCTAAATGTAGAAAGGGATTATTAATGTTAAAATACGTATTGAATTCCCTCGTAGACTAATCGTAGCTCTTGGTATCTTGATATAGGATAAGGTACTATTGGGCAGCGAGTACGAGTTATAATACGACTAAACGCTAAAGGTATGTAAAGCCTATCCCTTCTTTCTTTTGGCATGTCCTAGATGTAAGTAAGACATGATATGGGCCTCGGGGAAATTCTACTCTCTAGATCCAAGCATGACTTATGATTCTATTCCTTCCTTAATGTTATTGTCACGAGCCTACTATATGATTGACTAATAAATGATGTATAGAAATTCCTACTCTTAAAGAATTGCATAATTAGAGGTATACTAGACTTTCACAAGCTATATTATGTCAAATTGATACATGTAAATGAATTCTGAAACGTTCCTTGTTATAGTTTGTAATGACATTTATAAAGAACTTAATATGATCATTATCCTGATACTTGAGAGCTGATTAGTTTACTTATCTATTGAGTCTCAAAAGATGATTTGTATGTATGTGGTTGCTTACTATTCTGCTCGTGCTTACCGTTACACCCTTCACTGAGTCCCGGGCCAGGACACGTTTTCGTGCGTATATTTATTACATTACTCACCGAGTCCCTCACTAGAGGGCCGGGACACGTTATATATATATATATATATATATATATATATATATATATATATATATATATATATATATATATATATATATATATATATGATATGATGACATGTTGATATGGGGATGGTGGCCAGGATGGCATATGATCATTATTCACCGAGTCCCTCGCTAGAGGGCCGGGACACGTTATACATGTTATATACAGAATGATTATTTAACTATGACTACTAAACTCTATAATGACATGGATATGATGTTAACACTTATGATTTATGTTCAAAGGTAAGTTCTATGGTTTTCTGGTTATTACACTGGGTCCTGCACTCTTTGTCTCAGTATGATCCTATTTACTATATTTCATGCTTTACATGCTCAGTACATACTCCGTACTGACCCCCCTTTCTTCGGGGGGCTGCGTTTCATGCCCGCAGGTACAGACGCTCATTTCGGAGATCCGCCAGCCTAGGATATCTATTCAGCTACTTTGGAGTGCTCCTTTGTTCCGGAGCCTAGCTTGTGGTATAGATCCCTTTTGTTATATATGTATGTGGTTGTTCAGGGTACGGCGGGGCCTTGTTCCGTCATATGATACTGTCGTTACTCTTAGAGGTCTGTGGACATACGTGTGGGTCTGTATATAGTTGTTGTTTTGCTATGTAGACATGACTTATGTTTTTGGTGCGTACCCATTCGTAGTGGCAGCCTTGTCGGCTTGCGTATATATACATATGTTTTGGGATGTTGTGCGTAGTGGCAGCCTTGTCGGCTCGCGTAGACATATATATATCTGATGTGAAAGTTGTAACTCCTCAGGAGACAGGTGGCTATGATATGCATATATGCGACCGTGTTAAGGCAAGGTCTTGCCTTTATATATATAAATCCTTGTTATGTTAGCTATAGATAATTGTAGCTAACAGGTATATACGAGTGTCCAGCTCGGGCACTAGTCATGGCCTACGGGGTTGGGTCGTGACAAAAGTGGTATCAGAGCGGTTCATCCTCGGAGTGTCTACAGACCGTGTCTAGTAGAGTCTTGTTTATCGATGTGTTGTGCACCACATTTATAAACAGGAAGCTACAGGGCATTTAGGGTGTCATCCTTCCTTCTTATTCTAGATCGTGCGATAGAGCTGTATTATCAGGATAATTCCTCCCTAACAGATTGTTATGTTTACAGTGATGCCTCCAAAGAAGGCGGCAGCCACCCAGAAGGGCAAGGCCATAGCTGGAGAGACCATCCAGACCCGGAGGGTTACTAGGGCTTATGCCCAATCTGCGCCTGAGATTAGACTCCAGTTAGCGAGCTCCGCTACCCCGCCATTACCAGAGGAGCCTAGGGCAGCAGCAGCTGCAGATCAGGGGACGGCTCCACCGCCAGCTTCTGAGGTTCCAGCACCCGAGCCTCCAGCTCCCCAACTAGGGGCGGAGGACAGGGCTATGAGAGACACAGTCCAGTTATTGACCAGGTTAGTGTCGAGGCAGGCCCGCAGACACGGATTTGGAGGTGATTATGCGGACAGACATGATAGTTTGAGGGTCCGTGATTTCTTGACTTGTAACCCCCCAGAGTTCTATGGGTCAAAGCCAGTAGAGGATCCACAGGATTTTATTCGACAGATGCTGCGTACGCTGCGGATAATTAAAGATTTGGAGACTGAGTCGGTTGAATTGGCTTCATATCGGTTGCGTGATGTAGCAGTTAATTGGTATGAGTCCTGGGAGTTGTCTAGGGGTGAGGATGCCCCTCCAGCAGTGTGGGACGAGTTCGTGGAGGCCTTTCTGGGCCATTTTCTGCCTCCGGAGATGAGGCGGGCCAGAGTGGATAGATTTCTACACCTGAGACAGGATGGCAGGAGTGTTCGAGATTATAGTCTCGAATTTGATTCGCTGGCTAGGTACGCGCCCACTATTATAGCTGACATGGCTGATAGGGTGCATCGTTACGTGATGGGGCTGGATCATTACTTGATTGATAGCTGTATGGCAATGGCTTCTCAGCCCGGTATGGATATCGCTCGAGTGCAGGCATATGCACAGGGGGTTGAGGACCGACATAGAGAGCGTCGATCTGATAGAGAGCAGGGCAGGGGTCAGCATAAGAGAGTTAGATCAGCTAGGTATTCTTCGGGTGAGTTTCGAGGCGGGCAGCCCCAACAGCAGCATAGTAGATATTCTTCTCAGCCGGCACGGAGTGTACCTTCACGATTCACTGGTAGGAGGTTTCCTAGTACGGGGTATTCAGGAGCTGGTCAAAGCTCCATGACTTCAGGTTTCCAGATGCACAGGGATTCAGGTCAGACGAGGTCATCCATACCTCAGTGCTCTCGATGTGGCAGGCGCCATCTGGGGGAATGCCGTCTCATTACTGGTGCTTGTTTTTCTTGCGGCCGTCACGGCCATACTATGAGGGAGTGTCGATTTGGGGGTGGTTCAGGTGGTGCAGCTCAGCCTACTGGATCAGTTGCTGGTTCATCTTCTTCGGTGGCTATGCGCCCTATGGGGCGAGGTATTCCGATATCAGCAGGCCGTGGCAGAGGCCGTGGTGGAGTTTCCAGTTCTAGTGGTCCTTCGAACCGCATATATGCTTTAGCTAGCAGACAGGATCAGGAGGCCTCGCCATATGTGGTAACAGGTATACTATCGATTTTCCCCCGAGATGTATATGCATTGATAGACCCAGGCTCCACACTATCATATATTTCTC
The DNA here is from genome assembly GCF_019175385.1 of Lycium barbarum. Taxonomy (NCBI): domain Eukaryota; kingdom Viridiplantae; phylum Streptophyta; class Magnoliopsida; order Solanales; family Solanaceae; genus Lycium; species Lycium barbarum. The sequence goes on along the minus strand of NC_083345.1, from coordinate 50,337,100 downwards.
CCTTTGTTGCTAGTAAAATTGGGATAAAATCTGAATTTATAGAACCATTCGAGGTAGCTACACCAGTAGGGGATTCTGTTATAGCAAAACAAGTGTATAAAAATTGTTCGGTGGTAATATATAATCGTTGTACCAAGGCAGATTTGATAGAGCTAGATATGGTTGAGTTCGATGTTATTATGGGGATGGATTGGTTAGCTTCTTGTTATGCTAACGTTGATTGCAGAGGCAAAGTAGTTCGGTTTCAGTTTCCAGGGGAGCCAATTATAGAATGGAAGGGGAATACAGCATCGCCGAGGGGTAAGTTTATTTCATACCTCAAGGCAAGGAAGATGGTTAGAAAGGGCTATATTTATCATCTGGTTCGTGTGCATGACTTGAAAGCAGAAGTACCGACTTTTCAGTCAGTCCCAGTAGTTAATGAATTCCCAGATGTATTTCTAGATGAACTTCCAGGCCTTCCTCCTGAGCGTGAGATAGAGTTCACTATAGACGTATTGCCAGACACTCAGCCCATATCTATTCCTCCTTACAGAATGGCACCTGCAGAATTGAAAGAGTTGAAGGAGCAACTGAAAGATTTATTAGAGAAGGGCTTCATTAGGCCCAGCACATCACCTTGGGGAGCGCCGGTATTATTTGTGAGAAAGAAAGATGGGTCGCTGCGGATGTGTATTGATTATAGGCAGCTGAATAAAGTAACAATCAAGAACAGGTATCCTCTCCCCAGGATTGACGATTTATTTGACCAGTTACAGGGTGCTAAATGTTTCTCGAAGATAGACCTACGGTCAGGTTATCATCAGGTGCGGGTAAGAGAGGCGAATATTTCAAAGACTGCATTCAGGACCGGATACGGGCAGTATGAGTTTAGGGTGATGTCTTTTGGATTGACTAATGCTCCAGCAGTGTTCATGGATTTAATGAACCGAGTATTCAAGCCATTTCTTGATCTGTTTGTGATTGTATTTATTGATGATATTCTGGTTTATTCGCGATCAGAAGGGGAACACGCAGATCATTTGAGGACGGTACTTAGGATACTCCAGCACCAGAAGCTATATGCTAAATTTTCTAAATGTGAATTCTGGTTAACGTCAGTAGCATTCTTGGGGCATATTATTGGAGCTGATGGTATTCGAGTAGACACACAAGAGATTGAAGCTGTCAAGACTTGGCCGAGACCTACGACACCTACTGAGGTACGTAGTTTTCTGGGGCTAGCAGGATATTACAGGAGATTCGTAGAAAAGTTTGGTTCAATTTCAGCGCCTTTAACAAGGCTAACACAGAAGGCAGCTAAATTCCAGTGGACTGATGCTTGTGAACGAAGCTTCCAGTTGCTAAAAGAGAAGTTAACTACAGCTCCAGTTCTAACTCTTCCTGAGAGGCCAGATGGCTATGTTATTTATTGTGATGCTTCCGGTGTTGGGTTAGGTTGCGTGTTGATGCTGCATGGCAGAGTTATAGCCTATGCCTCCCGACAACTCAGGAAGCACGAAAGAAATTATCCAACCCACGATCTGGAGTTGGCAGCGGTGATTCATGCTTTGAAGATATGGAGACATTATCTATATGGCGTACATGTTGATATTTATACAGATCATAAGAGTCTCCAGTATATCTTTAAGCAAAAGGAGCTGAATTTGCGGCAAAGGAGATGGCTAGAGTTGCTGAAAGACTATGATGTTGATATTCTATATCACCTAGGAAAGGCCAATGTTGTACCAGACGCACTCAGCCGTAAATCTATGGGTAGTTTGGAAGATGTGCCACCAGGGCAGAAAGAGATAGTCCACGAGGTTTGTCAGCTAGCTAGTTTGGGAGTTCGTTTGGCTGATTCTGATAACGGTAGCATTTTTGTGCGAGGTGTTGCTGAGTCCTCTATTATAGAAGAGGTGAAGAGACGTCAGTATGAGGATCCTATTCTTGTACATTACAGAGATACAGCACTTCAGAAGGACGAGACCCCATTCAAGATTTCATCTGACGGAGTACTACGATACAGAGGCAGATTATGTGTACCTGAGGTTGCAGGATTACGACAACAGGTTATGGGGGTGTTATGTCCCGTGCTTTCGTATAATTGGAAATCGAGAAATAAACAAGACTTGTGTGTTATAAGGAAATATGTTTTATTTTGGTGAATATGACTATGTTGGTTGTGGAATCATTAATGTTAAGACATCGGGGAAGGCCGAGGGTAAATTTGGAATTTCGGAAATTAGTTTCGGGAATTACAAAACGGGACTTTTATGAATTGGGCCAAGAATTGGACAACATAAAATTGAGGCCCAAAGTGTGAAGTGGCCGGCCAAGTTGAGGTCCAAGCCCATTCTTTGCAAGTCATGTGCTATGCACATGACTTTAAGTGGATATATATCAAAGCATACTTTGGAGATTATCAAGAAATCATTCAAAAAAAAAAAAAAATTGGAGAACACTCCATTGGAGCTCTCGGCCGAACAAGGAAAAAGGAAAAAAAAATTCCATAGCCTTTGTTATTAATCCAAAAATCTTAGTTTCTACATAGTTGTGAAGTGCTCAAGACCCTCTTCAACGGGGTATAATTAGTTTGGCACAAGAACTACGTTTGCGACAAGTCGGGGTTTCAAGAAAAGGAGAGAATTCTTACACTTTTGTGTTATAGAATTGATATGAATGTGTTATGGATTGAGAATAGACGAGAATCCCGTAACTTTGATGTGTGAATGAAGCCGTGGGTGTGTGTATATTTTGCAAGGTGGCCGTGTGCCCTTAGGAAGGGGAAATAAATGTGAATTGATCTTGTTTAGTTTGTTTAATGCGTCGTTGTGACCTTTATGTCGTAAGTGAATGATTAATGAATTGAAATGGAGTTGGAAAATGATTTCGGAACGTTATCGAAAAGTATATACCTTTGGTATATTTGTGTATATCATTGTATATCTTTGATGCTAAAGACTTTAAATGTGACATATAGTTGATGTTAATGATTTCGGAATGAAACGACGCAAGTTCGAATGTTCGTCGTGACTTTTGATGTTTTGAATGAAATATGGAAAATAATGAATTTCGGGAACTTTCGTATATGGTTTGGAATGTATTTGGGATGTGATTGAATAATCTTGAATGAGTAAATGAATATAGTGATGTGGATATAGATTTGGAGTTTTGGAAGTTTAAATGAAAAGTTGCCAACTTAGGTAATAAGGTAGAACTTTGAAGCTAGAGTGGTTTGATTATGATTTGTGTTGTTTGTTGATGTGTGGGATGTTGTTGTTGATGTATTTTGAGCCGAGCTAAGTCTCGGGGGTGTTAGATTTATAGGGGAAATGCTGCCGAAATTTCGGTAGACAAAAATGAAGTTAATGACATTTTTAAGCCTAAGAATCTCAATTGGTAACTTTGACCATTTGCAGATTTCAGACGAAACGGGACTTGACTTTTGGAAGAGCATAAGACGTCTGTAAGGTATGTAAAGCTTCCCACTTCTTCGTTTGGCATGTCTTAGTATGCTAGGTGAATATTGGAAGCTCCGGAGCATTTCTGCTCCTCGAAATCCGATCCACAGAAAAGTTACTATTCATTCAATTCAATTGAAGCCTAAGGGCTCTATTTTGGCTAGAATGCCACCAATCGTCCGAAACCTATCGAAATGTGGTCGGGTAACTTAGAAATGATTATGTATGAACTTTTGGCCCCTAAATGTTCGTAAATTATGTTCGCCACCTCAATTCGACTCGAGGTGGGCCCGCTAACCCCGAGACGCCCTATTTGTCTTATGGGGCTGTCCTTTTGAATAAAGTTTGAAATGATACCTTCGATTTTGGAACTTCCTCCTACGGGACGTGTTTTGAATATTACGCTACGCTAAGTTACGTTTTGAGCTATACGTACTATTTTGGAAACGTTTTGTGAAATGAAACCTTGTATCGACTAAGTATTCGATTATTTTGTATTATGAAATGACTTATGGGATTACTCTGTTTTGAAAGACTATTTTGAAGTATGATTTGCATTTGTTTGTTCACGACTCCGCTCGTGCCTTATTATGACTTCGTTCACCGGTTCCTGGGCCGGTTATGATTCGTGCGCCTTACAATAATTCGGCCGTATGCTGTGTTACGGTTCCCGAGGCTTTGCCATAGGGCCGGGTTCCGTTTGGAGTTATGCTGTGATATGGCTCGTGATGCGATACGCTCACCTATGTTTGTGTTTGTGATCGGGGATGTACGGAGATCTGAAACCTTCTGGTGTTATGCTGTGTGTGGCGCCAGCGTCGGAGTGGCGACCACGTTCTTAAGCGTTTGCATGATTTCGTTTGCATTATGTATACGTATATGACTTTGATACGGATTTTGACATACTGATTTGTACCCCACTTTGTTATCTGATTTGCTTTTAGTTTTGATCCATATTTCTGTACTTCGTGCTTTACATACTCAATACATATTTCGTACTGACCCCCTTTCTTCGGGGGCTGCGTTTCATGCCCGCAGGTACAGACATTGGTGATCCTCCACTGTAGGCTTCACTTTCTGCTATTTTGGAGTACTCCTTCTGATCCGGAGTCCACTTTTGGTACAGACTCCTTTTGCTATGTATATGCTCTGTACATTTGACTATTTGGGTACGGCGGGGCCCTGTCTCGCCATATGTCTTTGTTTTGAATTCGTAGAGGCCTGTAGTCATATATGTGGGGCGAGGGTCCTATATATGTTTGTCTGATTTTGTTTTCTGGTCTTAAAGCGGTCCGTTTGTTTTGATGGCCCTAAATGGCCTTTATGCTTATGTTTGCACTCTTGACCGGCGATGTCTATTCCGCCGCCCAGTTTGGATTTGATATGCCATTTTGATTTGTGCGACCGCTTAAGACATATTTTGATATAAATTATGTTTGACGCGATTTTTGTAAAATTCTGAATTAAGTTTGGATTTGGAAATGAATAGGCGATTCGGTCTGGGTACCCAGGTAGGGTGCCAGTCGCGGCCCACGGGGCTGGGTCGTGACAGGGGGAGGCACACTACGCTCATTATTCTGTTCATCCAGGATCAACAAAGATGTATCATGACCTTAGATGTTTGTACTGGTGGGATGGTATGAAGAAGGACATAGCAGAGTTTGTTGCCCAGTGTCCGAATTGTCAGCAGGTTAAGATCGAGCACCAGAAGCCTGGGGGACTATTGCAGGAGATGGAGATTCCGACTTGGAAATGGGAGGTAATCAATATGGACTTCGTCACAGGTCTACCTCGCACTCCACGGAAATATGATTCTGTGTAGGTCATCGTTGATAGATTGACGAAATCAGCCCACTTCCTTCCAGTCAGGACTACATATTCAGCTGAGGATTATGCCAGGTTGTATCTTAAGGAGCCCAATTTACAGATAACTTCTGGAGATCCTTCCAGGAGGGATTGGGGACACAGGTGAGTCTCAGCACAACATTTCACCCTCAGACTGACGGACAGGCCGAGCGTACCATCCAGACATTACAAGATATGTTACGAGCCTGTATTATTGATTTTAGAGGTAGCTGGGATGATCACTTGCCGCTTATTGAGTTTCCTTATAATAACAGCTACCATTCTAGTATCCAGATGGCACCGTACGAGGCTTTATATGGCAGAAAGTGCAGATCACCTATAGGCTGGTTTGACGTTGGTGAGACTAAGTTGATAGGCCCAGATATGATTCAGCAGACTGTCGATAAGGTGAAGCTTATTCAGGAGAAATTACTGGCAGCCCAGAGTCGGCAGAAACCATATGCAGATAACCGACGTCGACACTTGGAATTTCAGGTTGGTGACTGGGTATTCTTGAAGGTGTCACCCATGAAGGGGGTCATGAGGTTTGGCAGAAAAGGGAAGTTAAGCCCGAGGTACATTGGGCCTTATCAGGTTGTTGGCAGAATAGGCCAGGTTACCTACGAATTAGACCTACCATCTGATCTGGAAGCAGTACACCCAGTGTTTCATGTGTCTATGCTTCGCAAATGCATTGGTGACCCTTCCAGGGTATTTCCTGCAGATGAGATCTAGGTAACATAAAATTTATCCTACGAAGAGCAGCCTATAGCTATACTTGATCGACAGATCAGGAGATTGCGAACCAAAGACGTGGCTTCGGTTAAAGTGTTGTGGCGGAACAATAACAGAGAGGAGATGACTTGGGAAGCTGAAGAGGAGATGAGGAAAAAATATCCTCACTTGTTTCCGACACCTACAGGTAACCTAAACCCCCCTTGCTTAATTGTGTAACTTGTCTTATCAATCTATATGTTACCGATAAAGGGAACCCTTCCCAAAACTCTTATAGAACCCGATGGGATAAATTTAACATTCGAGGACGAATGTTCTAAAGGGGGAAGTATGTTATATCCCGTATTTTTATGCATTGGGACATTTTAAACTAAACGCGACAAGTTAAAAACAAGACTATTTTAAGGTACGAAGTAAAGACTTTAACTTCCGGTTTCGTTTCAAGTCACAAGTTGCCTATAAATTTCATTTGGTATAGTAGTATTAATGGAAAGTTGGGATTAAATTAACCATGATTAGATTATTAAGTGGGATTAAAAACTAAATCAGTCCATTAAATAAGACAAGTGTGGCCGTGTAAGTAATGTTGAGGTGGTCAATGATAATTGACTCAAATATTGAGTGGGACACATGTCCAAACCATGGACTGCATATATATAACAAAATGTTGATTCAATTATCAACTACTAAGTTATTTTTCATCTTTACAAGCTAGAAACTTAGAGATAGAGAGAGAGGGTCTCGGCTAGAGCTAGCCGAGAATGGAGTTGTGAAATTGATCCAAAAGAAATCAGTTTCTTAAGCAGTTCAACTCCTTTGAAGGTGCATAATAACGTGTAGCATTCATTGGAATAGCAAGAACAAGTGTTAAAATTCAAGAAGTGAATTTGAAGGGCTAGTCGATTGAAGGATTGAGTGACAAGGTAAGAATTGATCACTTCTCATATGTTTGATGGTGAATTGAATGTATATGATTGTGCATGTTGGTATTGGATTGTTGTTGTTGAAGTTGAAGTGGGTCGTGTGCTATAGGTTTATAGGAAATAATGTTTAATCTTCTTTTACATGTATTAGTAATGGAAGGAATGTGTTATAGTATGAATAAACGAATGAAAATCATGAAGTTGTTGTAGTTGTGTTGAAGCCGTGTAGGGGCTGGTTTAGAGGAACTAATGGACTGTTTTATGTGATGCTTTAATTGTTGTTGTTGTTATGGACATTGTGATGCATTGTATGCCTTAAGAATATGTGAGTTGAGGTGTAAAAGAAATGATTTATGTTGAAGTAGAAAAATAGTCCAAACCGTGGATTGTTTTAATGAAAGGGGTAGATTAGTGTATTTTGAATGTTGATTGTTGTTATGACGTTTAGTGAAGATGGAGTTAATGATTCAAGTTGAAATTGAAATGGTTTGTGGGCTGTTGTAAGAGTTAAAATGATGCTAAAACAGTTCTAATAATGGTATAAGTAATGTTGTTGTTGTTGTTATGGTTGAAGTTGGAAAATTTCGAATTGTAAACAATAATGTTTTGTGTGCTGTTTTGGCCGCGGATAAGGGACTGCTTTGAATAATATACGGGCTGTCCGAAGTTCCCTCGAATCATGTTTAAATAATCTCGGGTTGATACATGAAAGTATGACTAGCAATATTAGTTTGTAGTATTAGTTGGTTCGAATGCGAACGAAACGTCGTCTAAATGTAGAAAGGGATTATTAATGTTAAAATACGTATTGAATTCCCTCGTAGACTAATCGTAGCTCTTGGTATCTTGATATAGGATAAGGTACTATTGGGCAGCGAGTACGAGTTATAATACGACTAAACGCTAAAGGTATGTAAAGCCTATCCCTTCTTTCTTTTGGCATGTCCTAGATGTAAGTAAGACATGATATGGGCCTCGGGGAAATTCTACTCTCTAGTTCCAAGCATGACTTATGATTCTATTCCTTCCTTAATGTTATTGTCACGAGCCTACTATATGATTGACTAATAAATGATGTATAGAAATTCCTACTCTTAAAGAATTGCATAATTAGAGGTATACTAGACTTTCACAAGCTATATTATGTCAAATTGATACATGTAAATGAATTCTGAAACGTTCCTTGTTATAGTTTGTAATGACATTTATAAAGAACTTAATATGATCATTATCCTGATACTTGAGAGCTGATTAGTTTACTTATCTGTTGAGTCTCAAAAGATGATTTGTATGTATGTGGTTGCTTACTATTCTGCTCGTGCTTACCGTTACACCCTTCACTGAGTCCCGGGCCAGGACACGTTTTCGTGCGTATATTTATTACATTACTCACCGAGTCCCTCACTAGAGGGCCGGGACACGTTATATATATATATGATATGATGACATGTTGATATGGGGATGGTGGCCAGGATGGCATATGATCATTATTCACCGAGTCCCTCGCTAGAGGGCCGGGACACATTATACATGTTATATACAGAATGATTATTTAACTATGACTACTAAACTCTATAATGACATGGATATGATGTTGACACTTATGATTTATGTTCAAAGGTAAGTCCTATGGTTTTCTGGTTGTTACACTGGGTCCTACACTCTTTGTCTCAGTATGATCCTATTTACTATATTTCATTCTTTACATGCTCAGTACATACTCCGTACTGACCCCCCTTTCTTCGGGGGGCTGCGTTTCATGCCCGCAGGTACAGACGCTCGTTTCGGAGATCCACCAGCCTAGGATATCTATTCAGCTACTTTGGAGTGCTCCTTTGTTCCGGAGCCTAGCTTGTGGTATAGATCCCTTTTGTTATATATGTATGTGGTTGTTCAAGGTACGGCGGGGCCCTGTCCCATCATATGAGACTGTCGTTACTCTTAGAGGTCTGTGGACATACGTGTGGGTCTGTATATAGTTGTTGTTTTGCTATGTAGACATGACTTATGTTTTTGGGGCGTACCCATTCGTAGTGGCAGCCTTGTCGGCTTGCGTATATATACATATATTTGGGATGTTGTGCGTAGTGGCAGCCTTGTCGGCTCGCGTAGACATATATATATCTGATGTGAAAGTTGTAACTCCTCAGGAGACAGGTGGCTATGATATGCATATATGCGACCGTGTTAAGGCAACGTCTTGCCTTTATATATATAAATCCTTGTTATGTTAGCTGTAGATGATTGTAGTTAATAGGTATATACGAGTGTCCAGCTCGGGCACTAGTCATGGCCTACGAGGTTGGGTCGTGACACTTTATTACTCAGGGACTACATAGCGGAGCTCCATTTCATTCGGAGCTACAACTTTTGGTATTTATTCTTTTGTGTACATATTTATGGGCATAGCAAGGTCCTGTCCCGCCTATATGATATGACATACTCTCCTTAGAGGCTCGTAGACATGTGTATATAGTTGGATGTATTTGGCCTTGTCGGCTAGTCTTGTGTATATCATTTTATTAGCCTCGTCGGCTTATGTACATTGATATGGGCATTGTTATTGATGGTGATACATATATATATATATATATATATATATATATATATATATATATATCGTTGCCCAATGGGATTAGTATGAATAATGGATGGAAAATATGAATTAGCTTTGTGGCTCACCTAGATGTAGATGTGAAAGTATGATAAGAGGTGCCCAGGTGGGTTAGAACCGGGTGCCCGCCGCGGCCCTCCGATTGGGTCGTGACAGCATCAGATGTAATCTGTGTTAAAGTCTGACAAATCCAAACTTGAGAACTTCATTCAAACTTAACCAAATTTGAACAAGAATATGTAAGTATGACAATCACCTCATGATCATACTATTGTCATTGTCATATCTCACCAGTTTACAAGGGACTTGTAGCAAAGATAACTTTGCGCTTTATATATCATAAAACACATTTAGAGGCGAATTCAAGATTTGAAGTTTATGGATTATGAAGTTTAACTTTATAGGTTTCGAAATTTATTATATGTATTCAGTAACTTTCTCATCAAATATGCAGTTAAGCCAAAATTACTGAATCTTGCCGAACCTACGCTGCCCATACTAGCTTCACCCGACAACACTAATCATAATAGTTATATGTGACTTTGCTCTTTAACCCCTTGAAGTTGTTCTTCAAAGATGTTCTCAAATTACCTTCCATGGAGTACATGTTATAACCAGCCACCCTTCTCCTCCTTTTAACTTCCCGTTTTTCGCCTGATCCACCATTGAAGTTGTAAGACTTAGGGCCCGTTTGTCCATAGAAACCAAAAAAAAAAAATCATTTTTTTGGAATTTTGGAGTTGGAGTTGTGTTTAGCCATAGTTTTTGAAATTGTTTTTTTTTTAAATGTAGTTGTTTTGGTTGTGAAAAAAGTGATTTTTTTAAAAAACAAGTTTTTCTTGTTTTTGGAATTCCGGAATGCAATTTCAAGTTGTATTTGAAATTCTTATGACCAAATGCTGAAAAGTGAAAAAAAATCCGGAATAAAGTGAATAATTCTTATGGCCAAACGCCTACTTAATCTCTCCTCGAAATCGAATCTTGATTCGACATAAGAAGCAGAGTACTTGTATATATTACTAGGTTGTCAACATTTGTATATATTACTAGGCTGTAAGCATGAAGAAGCATTTGTATATATTATTAATTAAAGAAAATAGGCACCAATTGATTATTCTTCAACCATCATTTATTAACTTTTTGACTAAGAAAAGTTCTTTCATTTTCACATTACTGTAGCTTATCCAATTATAAAAGAAAATAGACAAAATTTAATTAATATCTCTTCATTCATCATTTATTAATTTTTTGATCAAAAAAAGTTCATTCATTTTCACATTGGGTGTCAATGGTTTTATAAAAACCGACTTAACCGGCCGAACCAAGTCGTACCGAATCGATTATTAGGTTTTTTTAAGAAAACAGACGGTTTTTATATAAATTGCTACCCGTACCAAATAATAGGGTAGGTTTTTAATTTAAAAAAAAAAATCAAAAAAATCAAACCATACCGAATAAATTGATATGTGTAAAATATATTTTATATATTAAGTTTGAAAATAATGAAACATTAAAATTTTCCCCTTGGGCCCGGGGTGATGGAAATGACTACAAGTCGGCAACATGTAATTGACACCCAAAGTCTCAGCTCTGAAACCTATTATGCTATTTATATAGAAACTAAATTAGTTCTAACACCTCGAGTAGTAACCACTAAGTTACAGGGTATTCCAACAATCTTGAGTAGCAAGCTACAAGGTATTAGATATCTTTCCTCTCGTATGATTTAAGTTTCTTTTATTGGATACCTAATCCTAATAGACTCGGCTTGCGTCCCATCTTGATTGATTTCTTTCCACTCGTGTGATCTAAATTTTTTGTCTTTATTTAATATTATTTTACACTATTATAAAATTATGGGATGGATGTTCCACCTCGAAAATTCCGTATGTGTTGCCTTGTGGATAGGCTAAGGTGAGCTTAAGGTAATTATGAAATCCTTATGGGATTAAGGTGATAGCTTAAAGTGTATACTATAAAAGTTTGGAGTAGTATGAATATATGAGCCTAAGTTCGTTGAAGGAAGTGAAATGTAAGTCGTGTTCGGAAGGTTTCCACGACAATTGAGTTAATGTTTATTTAGGAATATCTTGAGGGGCTGATATAGGGCCTATTGTATGGTTAATGAAGTGTTACATAAGTGTCAAGAAGGTTCCATGAGGATTGGAAGTCAAACGAGTCGACGAGAACGAAACTCGGATTTTTCCACTTGTACGGCCATTTGTACGGACCGTATAATGGTCCGTAGGTTTTGTCCAGAGAAGGGTGATCCATGGTATGATTATACGGTCCAATTATACGAACCGTATAAATTGTAAGGCCTGTATATTAGGCCGTATAATCGGGTCGGGTCAGATTTTATTTTATAAAGAGGAACGACCCTTACTCATTTTTCATTTCCCACATTTCATCCAAACTCTCCAAAGCTCCAAAAACCCTTCTCTCAACATATTTCACTCAAACCCAAGATATTATAAAGATCAAATAGCAAGAATCAAAGTGTTCATGTGTTAAAGGCTTTCTAGGGTTGATAGGTTTCCAGAAAACTTAGACATTGTGGCTAGGGTTTTTGCAAAAGTTGATACCTGCTCCAAAGCTTGTTTCTATGGGATAAAAAGGATAGTTTCCATGCTTATTTCATGATTAATGAGAATGTTTGGTTGTAGCAAAACTTGGGTATAAGAAGAAAGTATAAAATGAAGTCTAAATGTATCTTTTATGATGTTTATGAGTAGTAAACTATATTGAGTCATGATTCTTAATATGATACGGATATAATCATGTTATGGAAGGTAATAATGGTGACGAATGAGCATTATATGAAAATGTGCTAAAATGGGTGTAAAGTTATTGGCATAAGTTGATCATAAGGATGAATATTGAAGGTTTAATGTAATGTGATTACTCGATTATGATATTGTAAGTGTATTATGGATGTTTAGGGAGTTGTTTTGTGAAATGGTGGAAGTTGACGAAATAAGGGGTAATGCTGCCCAATTTTTGCTAGATCGTGAGTTATTCTAGTTTGGGTTTAAAAGTATCATTAAGGCTTAACCATAGTATGAATCCTTCTAAATGTAGATTATTCAAGCTTCGACGGTGATCGTAAATAGTTAAGAAGACAAAAAGGTATGTAAGGTTAGCCCTTCTTTCATTAAGGCATGGTTCCCTTGCTATATGCATCCTTTCATGAGCTCTATAATGTCTCCAAATGACTCTATCTCTAAGATTTCAAAAGCTTATGATCCTTGATACTTTCATGGTTCTATTGCATCCTTATATGATAGTTGATCCTCCAAGGATAGACGTAACGAAAATGATGATGGTAATGATGTTGATGATGCTTATGGGTTCCTATATATATGTGTGTGTGTGTGTGTGTGTGTGTGTGTGTGTTTAAGTATGTATGACTATTATGTAACACCGAGCTTATATGGCCAGGTATGGTATCTATTGCGCACACACCACTGCAGTTGGGTACGGATAACACTGAGCCTTGGTAGGGCCAGGTATGTATAATCACCAAGCCTTGTCATGGCCGGGTATGTGAAACATTGAACCTTCAAGGTCGGGTATGCTACGAATATGAATATGGATATGATATGGATACAAGTATGAATATGAATACGAATACGAATATATATATATATATATGTACATAAGTAAGCATTAGAAATGGAAGGTCCTTACGAAAGACAAGTAAGTAGATATGATGAAGGCCACTAGAGGTACAAATGACTCTATTACCTCCTGATTCTCCCATCTTATGTTATTTCTCGTGCTGTCTATTATGCTTCTACTATGATGTTGATTATGCTTTACATACTCAGTACATTATTCGTACGAACGTCCTTTTGTTTGTGGACGCTACATGAGTAAGCATTAGAAATGGAAGGTCCCTACGAAAGACAAGTAAGTAGATATGATGAAGGCCACTAGAGGTACAAATGACTCTATTACCTCTTGATTCTCCCATCTTATGTTATTTCTCGTGCTGTCTATTATGCTTCTGTTACACCTCGGAAATTTTTCCGTACTTGTGTGATGAGTAGAACAATGAAGGACTTGAGTGTATGGTGTTTTACTAAGTCGAGAATGGCTAATTTTGCATTTTTGGAAATAATAAAGTTGCAGAATTGTTTTTCACCCAGTGGTTGTATATGGCACTATACGGCCCGTAAAGTGATTTACGGACCGTATAGTGCAATCGTCTTTCATTACGTCAAAAATCTCAAGATTCTGTTAAGTGTTGAAATGGTTAAAGACGACCCAGTTTACGGCCAGTAAACTGGTTTACGGACCGTAAACCAGGTCGTAAACTGCCATGTCCCTCAGCCAAGACTTCCTGTAAATGGTGAAAATGATTAAAAACGACTTGGAGGACGGACCGTAAACCTCAGTCGTAAAGTGCCATGACACTCAGCCAAACCTTCTGTTCTTGAATTGCTTAAACACGATCATGGAAGACGGACCGTAAACCACAATACGGTCCGTAAACTGCAATTTACGACCACTGTTCACCCGACGAGAAATCATTAAACATCAGCTTTTGAGCTACTAAAAGGAACTTAGGCCTCATTTTATTTCATTCTTCATTCATACAACTCAAGAACACTCTAGAACTCTCCAAATACTTCCTCCATAAGAATCCAAAAGAATCAAGGAAAAAGCTAAAGATCAACAACACAAAACCTATGAAATCAAGTGCAAGAACACATCAAGGGATCATCTAAGTCAAGTAATTCCCAAGAAGGTGAAACTAGGGTTTTGTTTAAGTGAAGAATTTCAACTCAAGGGTTGTTCAACCGCTATCCAAGGTAAGTTTCATGATCATTCTATGTTGTTTGAAGTATTGAAAAGCTTAGACACTTGAAATGTAGAAGAACATAGAAATGGACCATTATTGAGTGAATAGTGCCATAAATGAATGATAGTGGGATTGAATTATGAATGTTGAAGTGTTGTGAATACAAATACGTTATAAATGATGTTTATATCATGAAAAAAGCGTTAAACGCATGAAAATGCAATGACGAGTCATAAGGCTAATTATGAGGGAAATTGGAGGAAAATGGTGGATTTTGCTAAATGTACGTAAACGATGATTGTTGATTTCGATATTATGAGTAATGCTATGAATGTTGGGAGTTAATATAAAACATGGGAAAAATAGTATAAACAAGAGAAGCGCTGTCCGACTTCTCTTAGAATTAGCGACGCGTTCTTGTAGTTAGTATGCTAATGTTGATATGAATTCTTTATGAAGGTAATGACGCGATATTGAAGGAGAACGAGTGAGCGATATCTTAGCTAAACGACCAAGGTATGTGAGGCTAGTCCCTTCTTCCTGATGGCATGAATCTTGTAGCACGAAATTCCTATTCTCTTCATGAGTTCTTATAGTCCGAAAGGCTAAGAGTCTAACTCCTTAATGTCTATATAAGATGAGGAATACGATATGATGAAGCTAGTATAATGACGATGTTAATTATCGCTTACACTCACCTTATGTACTAGTTCCTTCAAGGTGAGGCAGAGTATCAATAGTTGTTCCATAATGGAATCGGGGGATCACGACCTTACGTCACCCCGATAGAATAAAGTTGATCTTGAGCCTTATGCATGTATTACAATGAGATAAGTATTTTATGATGAGTATATTATTATTATGAGCATTTTATGATAAGCATGACATGAGCATTTCACACCGTGCCTAGTTGGCCGGGCAGTCACCGCCAAGGCGGGCAGCTATACGGATACACCATGACCTTCGGGCATGGGCAGACACCTCTAGTGGGCGGCATGAGATGGTACCCCGGACGCGGGAGGCCTGGACGCGAGCTAATATTATTGATTATCACACCGTTCCGACATGGACGGGCAGCTTGCATAAGATGCATATATGTTATGAGGATGAGTATGAGTAAGATGGCACGCATGATTTCCTTTATGATTATCAGACAGATCCAGATATTTCATGTTGATGTGATCACTATATTGTTGATGTTTTCTTTCATTGTTTATGCTTCTCATACTCAGTACAACATTCGTACTGACGTCCTTTCTTCGGACGCTGTGTTCATGCCCACAGGTAGACAGCGAGGAGGGCTTGGCCCAGATCCTCAGTAGCAATCAGCTGGTTGAAAGCACTCCATTGTCCGGAGGTGCTTAGGATTATCCTTTTGGTATATATATATGTATATTTTGGGCACGACGAAGTCTTGTTCCGTCCATGTATATACAGTATGTTAGTAGAGGCTCGTAGATACGCAGTGTGGGTTAGATGGTCTCACAAGACGTTTTCATATGCATGTATATTATTTTGATGGCCGAAAGGCAATTGTATATAAAGTATTTATGTTTGCTTAATTATGATTTTCCTACAACTGGTATGTAAATTGATAAAAGAGTATTAAATGGGCAATATAAGTAGTAGAGTGAGCGGTGCTCGGTAACTAGCTCCGGGTACCCGTCGTGGCCCCTAACTGGGTCGTGACAGAAGTGGTATCAGAGCAGTTCGTCCTAGGAAGTGTCTACGAGCCGTGTCTAGTAGGGTCTTTTTTATGGCGTGTTGCGCGTCACGCTAATAAACAAGAGGCTACAGGGATTTAGGAAAATGACCATCCTTCTTCTCATGAAATCGTGCGATAGAGCCATGCTTAGGATTATGTTGTTCCTAAAAGTGTGTTATGGTTTCAGAAAATGCCGCCAAAGGGAAAAGCTACAGCTGCCCAGAAGGGCAAAGCTACGACAAAGAGGCAGGCGGAAAGAGAGCCTCCGGCAAATGTAGAGAAAAGCGAATCGCAAAGTGAGGCCGCGCCCAATGTAGGAGAGCAGGGAGGAGCCTTAGCTCCGATTCCTCCACTGGGTGTTTCGGGTCAACAAGTGTCCGAGGCCATCCATTTATTGACACAATTGGTTGCCGCTCAGACACAACGACAGGATGCGGGTCCAAGGGATCGTTCAGCTAGCACGAGAGCCCGTGACTTTATGGCCTTAAATCCTCCAGAATTCTTTGGGTCAAAGCCAGATGAAGATCCGCAAAATTTTATCGATGAGATGTTGAGGACTTTAGAGATTATCCATGCTTCCGAGACCGAATCCGTGGAGTTGGCTTCTTATAGACTCCGCAATGTGGCGGTGTTATGGTATAAGAATTGGGTGATAACAAGAGGAGAAAATGTTCCACCTCCCGTGTGGCAAGAGTTTGTAGATGCCTTTATTCGTCACTACTTGCCACCCGAAGTCCGCCGAGCTAGAGCGGACAAGTTCTTGAATTTAAAGCAAAGGGGTATGAGTGCCCGGGAGTATAGCATGCAATTCAACTCATTGGCTCGATATGCTCCGACTATGGTGGCCGACATGGGAGACAGGATCTATAGATTTGTGAGTGGTCTGGGGCCACATTTGTACAGAGATTGTTTGACGGCCTCCTTGCAAGACGGGATGGATATTTCCCGGATACAGGCCCATGCTCAGAATCTCGAGGAACGACAACGACAACAAAGAAGTGATCGCGATGGTGACAGAAGACAAGGTAAGAGGGCTAGATCTATGGGAGAGAACAGTGAGTATAGAGAGGGATCGAGACAGACACATCCCAGGCACTCAGTTCAGTCCGCGACTAGTGCGCCTCCCAGATTCTCAGACGGAAGGTTCGATCGCTCTTTCCAGTCAGGGCAGGGTCAGAGTTCGAGGGCCCCAAGTTCTCAGTATCAGGGAGATTTTAGTCAGAGGATACCTCCAGTACCGCGGTGTAGCCAGTGTGGCAAATTACATTCCGGACGGTGTCGTCAGGGTTCGGATGCTTGTTATGCTTGCGGGCAAGTTGGTCACATGATGAGAGATTGCCCCTCAGCGAGAGATAGAGCTGGGACTCAGCCTACAGGTTCAGCAACGGGTTCTTCTTCAGCACGTCCGACAACACAGACTCCTCAGACTACAGCAAGTAGAGGCAGAGGTAGAGGGGGAGCATCTACTTCAGGTGTTGTTCAGCCCCGTGTGTATGCTTTAGCTGGGCGACAGGATCTCGAGTCTTCCCCAGATGTTGTCACAGGTACCCTGACTATATTTTCCCGTGACGTATATGCTCTGATTGATCCAGGTTCTACCTTTTCATATATTACTCCGTATATCGCTGATTGTGTTGGGGTGAGACCCGAGCCAATTAAACCTTTCGAAGTATTCACTCCGGTTGGTGATCCTGTAATAGCGAGGCAAGTATATAAGAACTGTGTAGTCATTATACGTGATCGTCAGACAAAGGCTGATTTGATTGAACTTGAGATGATAGATTTTGACGTAATTATGGGTATGGACTGGTTGGCGCCATGCTATGCTAATGTTTGTTGCCGGACAAAGGTAGTTCGATTCAAATTTCCGGGAGAGCCCATACTCGAGTGGAAGGGTAATACAGTTTCCCCAAAGGGTAGGTTTATTTCTTACCTTAAGGCGAGAAAGATGATAGCCAAGGGTTATATTTGTCATCTAGTTCGGGTTCATGACACGGAAGCGGAAGTACCAACTTTCCAGTCTGTCCCGGTAGTGAATGAATTCCGAGATGTGTTTCCCGACGAGTTACCAGGCCTTCCTCCAGAAAGGGAAATCGATTTTGCTATTGATGTAGTACCCAACACCGAGCCTATTTCTATTCCTCCCTATCGAATGGCTCCAGCAGAGTTGAAAGAGCTAAAGGCACAGTTGAAAGACTTACTCGAGAAGGGTTTTATTAGACCCAGTTCATCACCGTGGGGAGCACCGGTCTTGTTCGTGCGAAAGAAAGATGGGTCGCTACGAATGTGTATCGATTATAGACAGTTGAACAAGGTGACTATGAAGAACAGATATCCCCTTCCCAGAATCGACGACTTGTTCGATCAATTACAAGGTGCTAAGTGGTTTTCTAAGATAGACCTAAGATCGGGTTATCATCAAGTGAGGATCAGAGAAGAAGACATTCCCAAGACAGGCTTCAGAACGAGGTACGACCATTACGAGTTCCGAGTGATGTCGTTTGGGTTGACAAACGCCCCGGCGGTGTTCATGAATTTAATGAATAATGTGTTCAGGCCATTCTTGGATCTTTTTGTGATAGTGTTTATCGACGATATCCTGGTATATTCTCGCACAGAGTCAGAACATGCAGATCATCTAAGAATTGTTCTTGGCGTTCTTCGAGATCGGGAATTGTATGCAAAGTTTTCGAAGTGCGAGTTTTGGCTAAAATCCGTGGCATTTCTAGGTCATGTTATTTCAGATGATGGTATCCGAGTCGACACTCAGAAAATAGAAGCTGTGAAGACTTGGCCAAGGCCTACGACACCTACGGAAGTTCGTAGTTTTCTTAGCAGGATATTACAGGAGATTTGTAGAGGGCTTCTCATCTATTTCAGCCCCATTGACGAAGTTAACTCAGAAGTTGGCTAAATTCCAGTGGAATGATGCCTGTGAGCGTAGTTTCCAAGAGTTGAAAAACAGGTTGACCTCAGCGCCAGTGCTAACACTTCCGGAAGGGTCCGATGGCTATGTCGTATATTGTGATGCCTCCTGTGTGGGAATAGGATGCGTATTGATGCAGCATGGGAGAGTCATTGCATATGCCTCGAGACAGTTGCGAAGGCATGAACAGAATTATCCGACTCATGATCTCGAATTGGCCGCGGTTATCCACGCCTTAAAAATATGGAAGCACTACTTGTATGGTGCCCGTGTTGACATCTATACGGATCACAAAAGCCTCCAATATATTTTCAAACAGAAGGAGTTGAACCTGCGGCAAAGGCGATGGTTAGAATTACTAAAGGATTACGATGTGAACATTCTATATCATCCAGGGAAGGCGAATGTAGTGGCAGATGCACTTAGCCGCCGATCGATGGGTAGTTCATGTGGAGTTCCTTCGGAAAAGCAGGAAATGGTTCGTGAGCTCCATCAACTAGCAAGTCTCGGCGTACGTGCGACTGATGCAGGAGATGCAAGTATTAGCATCAATGACCCCACAGTTTCATCATTGAATCTAGAAGTGAAAGAACGGCAATATGAGGATTCCCAGCTAAGCCATTATCGAGATCTAGCTCACGAAAAAGAAAAGTCTCCATTCGAAGTTTCCATAGAAGGGGTCCTTAGATATCGGGGCAGGTTATGTGTACCGGATGTGGCAAACTTACGCCAACGAATTTTAGAGGAAGCACATTATTCCCGGTATTCTATTCATCCAGGTGAAACCAAAATGTACCACGACCTTAAGTTGCTATATTGGTGGGATGGCATGAAGCGAGACATAGCGGGGTTTGTAGCCCAATGTTCAAATTGTCAGCAAGTGAAAGCCTAACATCAAAAGCCAGGAGGTTTATTGCAAGCAATGGAAATTCCTACGTGGAAATGGGAAGAAATTAATATGGATTTTGTGGTAGGATTACCCCGTACGCGAGGGAAGTATGATTCTATATGGGCGATCGTGGACAGGCTCACAAAAGCAGCTCATTTTCTCCCCTTCAGGACTACGTATTCAGCGGAAGACTATGCTAAATTGTACCTCAAGGAGATTGTACGACTTCATGGTATTCCTTTGGCTATTATCACGGATAGAGGGGCGCAGTTCACAGCCAAGTTCTGGAAGTCCTTTCAAGAAGGTCTAGGTACTCGAGTTAAGCTTAGCACGGCGTTCCACCCACAGACCGACGGGCAAGCCGAGCGCACTATTCAGACCTTAGAAGATATGCTACGAGCATGTGTGCTGGACTTCGGTGGTAGTTGGGATGAGCATTTTCCTCTTATTGAATTTGCCTATAATAACAGCTATCATTCCAGTATCCAAATGGCCCCGTATGAAGCCTTATATGGAAGGAAATGCAGATCTCCAATTGGATGGTTTGAAACCGGAGAAGTACAATTGATAGGCCCCGACTTGGTCCAACAAGAAGTTGAAAAGGTTAAAGTGATTCGAGACCGACTGTTAACAGCTCAAAGTCGCCAAAAGTCTTATGCGGACAACCGCCGACGGGATTTAGAATTTCAAGCTAATGATTGGGTATTCCTGAAAGTTTCACCAATGAAGGGAGTAATGAGGTTCGGCAAAAAGGGGAAATTGAGTCCAAGATACATTGGACCTTATCGAATCATCTGCAAGGTGGGAAGAGTAGCCTATGAGTTGGACTTGCCTTCAGAGCTCGAATCTGTACACCCAGTATTCCATGTTTCGATGCTCCGCAAGTGTATTGGAGACCCCACGAGGATTGTTCCGATTGATGATGTACAAGTGACAGAGAAGTTGATATACGAAGAAGTGCCCATTGCTATTTTGGATAGACAAGTGCGAAGGCTTCGGAATAAAAAGGTTGCTTCAGTCAAAGTGCTATGGCGGAACAATAATCGAGAAGAAATGACTTGGGAAGCGGAGGAAAAGATGAAATCTATGTACCCCCATTTGTTCCAATCCCCAGAAGAGATTCAAGATGAGACGTCGACGATATGAGGTATGAATGTTTTAATTTTATGTTTTTGGTCGTGTGTGGCCATAAATGTGTTGATATTGTGATATAGCCCTGTGAGGCGATGATATTATGGGTCGATGTGGTAAATTGGTAGTGCCAAAGTACAAAGGGAACTCGGGCAAAAATTTTCTAGAATCCCCGAGTGTCGAACATTCGAGGACGAATGTTCCAAAAGGGGGGAAAAATGTTACACCTCGGAAATTTTTCCGTACTTGTGTGATGAGTAGAACAATGAAGGACTTGAGTGTATGGTGTTTTACTAAGTCGAGAATGACTAATTTTGCATTTTTGGAAATAATAAAGTTGCAAAAATTTTTTTCACCCAGTGGTCGTATATGGCACTATACGGCTCGTAAAGTGATTTACGGACCGTATAGTGCAATCGTCTTTCATTACGTCAAAAATCTCAAGATTCTGTTAAGTGTTGAAATGGTTAAAGACGACCCAGTTTACGGCCCGTAAACTGGTTTACGGACCGTAAACCAGGTCGTAAACTGCCATGTCCCTCAGCCAAGACATCCTGTAAATGGTGAAAATGATTAAAAACGACTTGGAGGACGGCCCGTAAACCTCAGTCGTAAAGTGCCATGACACTCAGCCAAACCTTCTGTTCTTGAATTGCTTAAACACGATCATGGAAGATGGACCGTAAACCACAATACGGTCCGTAAACTGCAATTTACGACCATTGTTCACCCGACGAGAAATCATTAAACATCAGCTTTTGAGTTATTAAAAGGAACTTAGGCCTCATTTTATTTCATTCTTCATTCATACAACTCAAGAACACTCTAGAACTCTCCAAATACTTCCTCCATAAGAATCCAAAAGAATCAAGGAAAAAGCTAAAGATCAACAACACAAAACCTATGAAATCAAGTGCAAGAACACATCAAGGGATCATCTAAGTCAAGTAATTCCCAAGAAGGTGAAACTAGGGTTTTGTTTAAGTGAAGAATTTCAACTCAAGGGTTGTTCAACCGCTATCCAAGGTAAGTTTCATGATCATTCTATGTTGTTTGAAGTATTGAAAAGCTTAGACACTTGAAATGTAGAAGAACATAGAAATGGACCATTATTGAGTGAATAGTGCCATAAATGAATGATAGTGGGATTGAATTATGAATGTTGAAGTGTTGTGAATACAAATACGTTATAAATGATGTTTATATCAAGAAACAAGCGTTAAACGCATGAAAATGCAAGGACGAGTCATAAGGCTAATTATGAGGGAAATTGGAGGAAAATGGTGGATTTTGCTAAATGTACGTAAACGACGATTGTTGATTTCGATATTATGAGTAATGCTATGAATGTTGGGAGTTAATATAAAACATGGGGAAAATAGTATAAACAAGAGAAGCGCTGTCCGACTTCTCTTAGAATTAGCGACGCGTTCTTGTAGTTAGTATGCTAATGTTGATATGAATTCTTTATGAAGGTAACGACGCGATATTGAAGGAGAACGAGTGAGCGATATCTTAGCTAAACGACCAAGGTATGTGAGGCTAGTCCCTTCTTCCTGATGGCATGAATCTTGTAGCACGAAATTCCTATTCTCTTCATGAGTTCTTATAGTCCGAAAGGCTAAGAGTCTAACTCCTTAATGTCTATATAAGATGAGGAATACGATATGATGATGCTAGTATAATGACGATGTTAATTATCTCTTACACTCACCTTATGTACTAGTTCCTTCAAGGTGAGGCAGAGTATCAATAGTTGTTCCATAATGGAATCGGGGGATCACGACCTTACGTCACCCCGATAGAATAAAGTTGATCTTGAGCCTTATGCATGTATTACAATGAGATAAGTATTTTATGATGAGTATATTATTATTATGATCATTTTATGATAAGCATGACATGAGCATTTCACACCGTGCCTAGTTGGCCGGGCAGTCACCGCCAAGGCGGGCAGCTATACGGATACACCATGACCTTCGGGCATGGGCAGACACCACTAGTGGGCGGCATGAGATGGTACCCCGGACGCGGGAGGCCTGGACGCGAGCTAATATTATTGATTATCACACCATTCCGACATGGACGGGCAGCTTGCATAAGATGCATATATGTTATGAGGATGAGTATGAGTAAGATGGCACGCATGATTTCCTTTATGATTATCAGACAGATCCAAATATTTCATGTTGATGTGATCACTATATTGTTGATGTTTTCTTTCATTGTTTATGCTTCTCATACTCAGTACAACATTCGTACTGACGTCCTTTCTTCGGACGCTGTGTTCATGCCCACAGGTAGACAGAGAGGAGGGCTTGGCCCAGATCCTCAGTAGCAATCAGCTGGTTGAAAGCACTCCATTGTCCGGAGGTGCTTAGGATTATCCTTTTGGTATATATATATGTATATTTTGGGCACGACGAAGTCTTGTTCCGTCCATGTATATACAATATGTTAGTAGAGGCTCGTAGATACGCAGTGTGGGTTAGATGGTCTCACAAGACGTTTTCATATGCATGTATATTATTTTGATGGCCGAAAGGTAATTGTATATAAAGTATTTATGTTTGCTTAATTATGATTTTCCTACAACTGGTATGTAAATTGATAAAAGAGTATTAAATGAGCAAGATAAGTAGTAGAGTGAGCGGTGCTCGGTAACTTGCTCCGGGTACCCGTCGCGGCCCCAAACTGGGTCGTGACAGCTTCTACTATGATGTTGATTATTCTTTACATACTCAGTACATTCGTCCTTTTATTTGTGGACGCTGCGTCATGCCCGCAGGTGGCCAGGGAGACAGGCTTGATCCTTAGGTTTCTTATTCGGGGACTACATAGAGGAGCTCCATTTCATCCGGAGCTACAGCTTTTGGTATTATTATTTTGTGTACATACATATGGGCACGGCGGGGTCCTGTCCCGCCTATGTGATGTTACCTACTCTTCTTAGAGGCTCGTAGACAGTGGTGTATGGTTAGATGTCTGGTAGCCTTGTCGGCTCATATTTTATATATCGTTTTGATAGCCTTGTCGGCTTGTGTATATGGATAAGAGCATTGTTATTGATGATGATATAAATGCGTTGTTGCCTAACGAGATTAGCAATGTTGATGTATGTAAATTATGAGTAAGCCATGTGGCTCACTTAGATGTGAATGTAAATGTACGATAAGAGGTACCCGGGTGGGTTAGCATCGGGTGCCCGTCATGGCCCTCCGATTGGGCCGTGACAGTGGATTTTTAATTTTGCCGTGTTTCATATTTTCTTGATTCATCACCTTGTAAACATTAAAATGTCTAGAGAGATTTTGTCAAAGTCTTATAGAAGTATGCATGGTATTGTGTTCTAACTTCTACTTGTGACTTTTACATAACGTTTTTTTTTTTTTTTAAAATAACCGACCCATACCGATACCGAAGAGAAACTGAGATGATGGATGGTTTCAAAAATTCTATTTTTGGTTATATGAAATAAAATAACCGAAAATTGGTATGATATAAATTTTATAAAACAACCGCCCGAACCGTACCACCGACACCCCTAATTGCAGCCAATCTAATTAAACAAAATAGACAAAATCCAATTTCTTTCTCTTCAGACATTATTTATTATTATTTTTATCAAAAATTTTTATTCATTTCCACATTAATGTAGCTTATCTAATTTAAAAAATAGCTAAAATTCAATTGATTTCTCTTTAGCCATCATTTATTAATTTTTTGACCAAAATAAGTTCAATTCATTTTCACTTTACTGCAACTTATCTAACTAAAGAAAATAGCTAAAATACAATTGATTTCTCTTCAGCCATCATTTATTAAACTTTTTACCAAAAGAAGTTCATTCATTTTTACATTACTACAGCTTATCTAATTTTAAAAAATTGGTTAGAAACCAATTGATTATTCTTCGGCCATCATTTATCATTTTTTTGACCAAAAAAATTCATTCATTTTCACATTACTACAACTTATCTAACTAAAGAAAATGGATAAAATTCAATTGATTTCTCTTTAGCCATAATTTACTAATTATTTGACCAAAAGAAGTTAACTCATTTTCACATTACTGTAGCTTATCTAATTTAAGAATATTATAGACCCCTTGGTGCAAAATGTTAGTGCGGTTTATGCATGGGCCATGAGAATAGCTTGGATCTAAAAATACAAGATTTTGTATTTCAAGATCCTATGTACTACTAATAGATATCATAAGATAAATATGCTGGTTTATACAGTGATAGTGCTCAATTTTTTATATACCATCAATTTAAGATGGTATAGTAACACGTACCTGTACATTTATAATAATTTATTTATTTTAATATCGCGATATTCAGGTCAGTTTGCGCACTTGACTATTTTCACAGTGTATCTGCTACTGCCACCAACATATATAGGTATCGGATAACCATATCTATCAAGGCTCGGACAGATATGAAGAAATCACCTAATATTTTTGCCTCAACCCTCATGGTTCTCAAACAACTTTAATAATAATCTTAATTTAATAATACTAAAAATGAATTAATTGTTTTACTATAACATGCTAAAATATGTTGATAGTGTAACTAAAATGATGGGTATTTGGTTGTTTTGGGATTTAATGGGTAAGTGTCCACTTCAGACATTTTGGTTTGTTTTTTGGTTATAAGAGGATAATAAAGCATTTCAAGTGGTGGTTGAGCCAATTGAGGAGCCACCATTTATTCTACGGAAAAGGGTCGGATTTGCCCTTATACTCTCACTAATAAGAGATATTTGTCTTTCGTTATATCTTTTGATATATTTGTTGTTGTCATTCAACTTTAGGGTTATATTTGCCCTTGTACTATATTTTGGGGTCATATTTGCCCTCCGTCAATTAAATCCCTTGACCCTCACCTTTATTCTCCTAAATGGCGGCCACGTGGATTTTTTTCTTCCAATCTAAATTAAAAATAAACCACACTACACACCCCCACCCCCACACACACCAAACCCCAATTTGTCCTCTCCACCACACCCTTTTTATTTTTTATTTTTATTTGTATTAAGCAGCATCTGCCAATTTACACCGTACTTGGTTTTGATCTTAACTTATGAATGACATATCAATAGGCAACTTTTGGATCTTTCTCATGGACAATGTTTACTCTGTCACTCTCTTACTGAAATCATTAATGCTTTAATGGGTTAATCGCTTTGTCAACTTAATTGCAAACCGATTTAATGTAAATAAAGAAGATATGTTCAATTTAATTCGAAAATTCTTGGCTGCAGCATTGAAAATGGCAAGGGCAGAAATTTATTAGAAGCAACAAAATAGCATAATTTTAAATCCAGTGGGCACAACAGCATAAAGTTATTAATGAAGGTACAAAATGCTAAGCTGCCACTGTTTCCTCTCGTATATCTTTGCACAATAGTTCTTATTCATCTTAGGAGTTGTATACAATACCATGTTGAATAAGCCCACCAAGTAACAGAAGGCAGAAGATGAAGGAGAGAGTAAATCAGATTCACACTCAGATTCTACCATGGTGGAGAGTGGGTCTAGCAATAAATAAATACAACAGGATTTTATGAAAATTGGAAGAGGTTGTTCAATAAAATAAACATGCGGTGTGGTGGAGAAGACAACTTGGGGGAGGGGGTAGTTTAGTTTATTTTTAATTTAAATTGGGAGAAAAAAAATAGGTGGGAACAAGGGATTTAATGGACTAAGGGTAGATATGACCCCAAAATAGAGTGCAAGGGCAAATATGACCTTAAAGTTAGATGACAAGGGTAAATTTATCAAAAATGTATAACGAAGGACAAATATATCTTATTTGTGAGAGTACAAGAACAAATTTGACCCTTTTCCATTTATTCTATTTTAACTATTTATTTCTTTTCTTTTTGTTTCATTTCATTTTGTCATTGCTTATTGAGCTGGAAGGAGCTTTTTAATTACATGTTGATGTACTCTGACTAAGCATTTTATATATAAATCAAATATGGGAAATGGGTGGGATTTAAAATCCTCTGAGGTCAGCTGAACAGGATGACGACAAAAATACTGAACAAAGATGTTGGCCTGAAGAGTGAGGCTAATCCCTCAAATCAATTGTAGAATGTTCGGGATTACTTTTGAGAAAGTGCAGAAAGTAAAAAGGCATGTCATGCATATTATTAGTCTTTTGTAAGTGAAGCGAAAAAGATCTATGACTTGCTGCACATATTTCTGTTATATATAAGCCCCATGAAGGACGAACACAGCAGTCCATGGGCTTTAAAAATTGTACCCGCATTAAATTCGTGTATCATGAGCTATAAAATTTATACACTTTATCCAATTATTTTTATATCTCATGTAAACATGTGTCATAGTACTTAATATTTATTCCATTCTCATGTATAGACATATGCAATTTAAATTTAATTCTCCGACACATTTATTTCCTCCGTGCACTTTTACTTGTTTACTTTTGACTTTTCGTGTTTTAACTGAATATTTATTCTCTTCTCATGTATAGACATATGCAGTTCAATTTTAATTTTCCTAGACAAATTTATTTCCTCCATACACTTTAATTTGTTCACTTTTGATTTTTCATATTCTTTGAGAATTAATAAATCCCACGTGGATATATGTCATAGTACTGAATATTTATTCTCTTCTCATGTATACACGTGTGCACTTCTATTTTAATTCTCCGACATATATTTATTTCCTCCGTGCACTTTTACTTGTTCATTTTGACTTTTTACGTCATTTAAGAATTAATAAATGAAGTACTCCTTCCATCCCATATTACTTGGCCACATTACTATACTTGATTTTTCACATTCTTTAAGAATTAATAAAAATGAAGTACTCCCTTCGTCCATATTAACGTAGAGATGTGTCATAATACTTAATATTTAATTCCCTTCTCATGTATAGACCTATGCACTTCAAATTTAATTCTCCGACACATTTATTTCCTCCGTGCACTTTTGCTTGTTCACTTTTGATTTTTCATGATCTAACTGAATATTTATTCTCTTCTCATGTATAGACATATGCAGTTCAATTTTAATTCTCCTACACAAATATATTTTCTCTGTGCGGTTTAATTTGTTCATTTTTTACTTTTCACATTCTTTGAGAATTAATAAATCCCACGTGAATATATGTCATAGCACTGAATATTTATTCTCTTCTCATGTATACACGTGTGCACTTCTATTTTAATTCTCCGACACATGTTTATTTCCTCCGTGCACTTTTACTTGTTGACTTTTGATTTTTCATGTTATTTAACAATTAATAAATGAAGTGCTCCTTCCGTCCCATATTACTTGGTCACATTACTATACTTGACTTTTCACGTTCTTTAAGAATTAATAAAAATGAAGTACTCCATTTGTCCATATTACTTGGCCACATTACTAAAAATATATGTCTAATTTTCTATTCTATATTTTTCTTCTTTTCTATTTCTATTATTCTCGTTTTCCTTCTTTGTCAATACTTTAAACGTGAAGAGAGGACGAACAATAGCAATGCAAATTTGTATCAAAAGTTATTTTAGTGCTCCTACACATAACTTGTTCACTTTTGACTTTTCACGTTCTTTGAAAATTAATAAATAAAGTATATATTATATCATAATATCCATACTTATTAGTATATAGTCTCAATAGCCTCAGAAAATGATTTGAAAATGAATAATTAATGTGAAGGGTAAAATAAAAAGAAGAATTTTTTTTCCTTGATATGTTAACGTCGACAAGTAAAAGTAAAGGGAGAGAGTGACATCTATCCCCATTTTCCTTCATTGTCAATATTTTACTTATTTACTCTCCTTTGTAGTCTCTGATTATTATTTTTTTACATTTATAAAATGCATTACTTTATATTTTCATTTCAGAATTAAAATTTCTTGATTAATCATATAACATATATCTTTCTAATTTTGATTTCTTTGTAACAATTAATATAAAAAACTATAATATATTTCTTAATTAATTTAATAAAAATATTTTAATCTAATATATACAACAAAATGGTTCTTATGTTTGGATCTGAACATTTACTTAATTGAAATGGATATTAACCTGTCGGTATACATATAAAATATTAAAGAATTTAAAGAAAAAATTTAGAATCAAAATATTAACTTTCCCTCATATTCTTACTAATTTTCTTTTACATCAATGAACAACTTTCATTGTCATCATAATGATAAAAAAGTCCGACTCTTTCTATCTCAAAAACTTTTAATTACAACTAAAGTGATGGTACCTAAAATACATTTTGTATATATAACAACAATTAGAATGTTTTTACAAGTTATTTTCAAAATACAAACCTTAAAGACTGACTAATTAAAGTGAATAGACATGTTCGGCCCGTGCATCGCATGAGCATATATTGCTAGTACTAACTATAAGTGTATTATTTACTCCCCAAATACTAACTATGAAATAAATCGATTACACTACATAATTACCACGAATTGGGACAAAAATGAAACCACGACGTTTTGGTCATTAGACATCAATAAATCATTTAAGGGAAGTCTGCATTAAAAGTGAAATATTTTTAAACGAACCAATAAAGAGAACTTAGTGTCAAAACGATAATTTTTTCTTTTTAGGGTTTTCTTTTATGGAGTATGATTTTTTTCACCGGTGGTAAGACGGGGCAAGGGAGGAAGAGGCAAAAAGGCCTATAGGTGGTAGGGTAGGGTGGGTGATATCACTTAAATTCCTGTCAATCTTGTTATCATGCGTCAGTCGAACTTAGAACGCGTGAAACTCGTCACTAGAAGTTGAGGAGCGCAAAGAGGTCAGTAGTCATCCATTATTATTAGTCTATTAAAAAGAAAGAATGACATTTTATTATATTTAGAAAAAATTTAACTTTAAATTTTTATTTATTTATTTTCCTTTTAATGACATGCTTTTATAGTCATAAAAATATCAGAGAATATTTTAAACTTAAATTTCGATTTTTATTTTTAAAATTTTCATGTTCAATCAAACAGTATCAAATCTAATAAAACGAAGGGAGTATTATAAGATGCAAATGACAAAGATCAGTAATAATATTAAGGAAAAAGGTGCAAATATACCCCCATTAAAAAAGTGGTGTATATATACCCTTACCGTTACAAAATGGTGCAAATATACCCCTGCCCTTACAAAAATAGTGCAAATATACCCTTTTAGCTAACGGATTTTTTTTTAAAAAAATCATTTATCTTAATTTTTAATTTAAAAAAAGCCATGTGGCTTTAAAAAAGAGTTTACCCATTTTTTTAGTAGACATATTTTTCTAACACCACATGGTAATTTTTTTCTGGTGGGTCGGGTCTGGTTAGTTTAAAAAATGATCTTCGTGGCTTTAAAAAAAATAATTCTACCCATTTTCTTAAACGAACCAGACCCGACCCACCAATAAAAAAAAATTATCATGTGGCCTTAGAAAAATATGTCTACTTAAAAAAAAAATGGTTAGGTTTTTTTTTTTTTTTTTTTTAACGCAACGTGGTATTTTTTTAATAAAAATATAAACGAAATGATTTTAAAAAAAAAATCCGTTAGCAAAAAGGGTCTATTTGCACCATTTTGTAACGGTAGGGGTATATTTGCACCCTATTGTAATGACAGGGGTATATTTACACCATTTTTATAACGGGAGTATATCTATTTTAAATCGCAAAATTAAGGGGCTAAATCGCAAATTAAGGAGTATATTTGCACATTTTCCCTAATATTAATTTGTACAGAGGTGCGATTGCGCCAAGGGAAGATGCGGTTTCCCAAACTCAGATGAGCTGAACGGTAAACTCCAAACTTGAACGGGGCGATCACATCATGGGTTTTGTGATCGCACCAAGTGCATGTCGAGACAATGTACGTACTCTGCTGAGGACTGGTGCAGTAGCCCCATACGAGGTGCGACCATTGCCCCAGTTTTCTGGGTTTTGCAACTATAAATGCCTCCAATTCATGAATTTTAGCCATTTCTCTGAACTCCTATTTCGGTCCAAGAGATGAAAATTACCCTTCCATCACTTCCCACCATTAACTTCAGCTATTTGATTTAAGTTAATCCTCTTGACCTTGTATAATAATAATAATTAGGAGCCATCACGTTTTAATTAAGTAACGTAAGCGTTCTTTAAAAAAGACAACTTACAAAACCACAAATGAAATTAAACATATTTAAATTTAGTTAGGCCAAAGCCACGAATTAATCAAGATGTGAAGTGCTAAATACATTTTAATATAAATATTATATATTAGTCTAAAATTCTTTTCTTTTTCACGATATATTAGTCTATAATTCTATTATATCATTTGTGAGGCTACTTTCCAATTTCCTCCTCTTCTTTACGTTTTGCACATTTGAAATCACAAACAAAATCGTTAATTCCCTACTATTTTAAAAATTATTTGCTCCTCTATAAGAGTGGAAGTCATGTATATAAATAAGAGAAAAGACATCTTTACACCTCTGAACTTGACAGCAAAACTCACTTTAACAACTAAACTTAAGTTGTATTTATATACCCCCCCCCCCCCCCCCCCCCCCCAAAATGTAGTATGAAGTAAAATAAATACCACCTCTAATGCTGATGTGGCAAAAAAAAAAAATCATGCGCCTAAATTCCATAAAAATAAGGCGGGCCCACTGATGTGTGTATATTGTACAATAAAAAATAATAAAAAATGGGCCCCATGACCCCTAAACCCCGTTCTCCTTCTAACACCCCACCTCCACTCCCTTTCATTCTTCCCCCAAATCGCTACTGCTCTCTTCTTCTTTCTTCAACAACTTTTTTCTTCTTCTTTTTTTATTTTTTCTCCTTGAATTTGAAACCCGAATTCTTCAACAACTCTATCAGCAATTTTAGCAAGATTCCTATTGGAATAACTATTCAAACTCAAATATGCAAGACTCAAATTAAAAAAAAAAAAAAAAAACTAAGCTATCCAAATATGGGTTTATAAGCTTTTTATTAGTTTTCTTCATAATTCATAAAACATTTAGAATAAAATTTATGTTTTGTTGCTGGGTCAATTCGTTGTTGTGGTGGTTCGCCGGTGGAAGGAGAACAACGATGGTGGTGGTTAGCCGGTGGAAGGAGAACGACAAAGTTGGTGGTTCGTCGGTGGAAGGAGAGGGGTGGACTATCCCTTTTTTTCCTTTTCTTTCTTTCTCTTACTTTCTTTTCTCTTTCAATTTCAATATTTCTTTTTATTCTTTTTCCATTTTCCTTGGTCGTTTTTTCTCCCTCTTTCATGTTTGTCTTCTTCCCAGATGTCTTTTCTCCATTAAACACATAGCCTCTTTCAGGTATTAAATGAGCAAAAGAGAAAAAATGGAAATGAGATTAAAGGTTGAGAAAAAAAATTCAATTGGCAGGAAAGATTAGAGTTCGCCGGCACCATTTTTTCCGATGGGGTGGTTTTTTATATCTTAATCTCAACGGGTGTCCGCTGGATTATTTTATCACTGCTTCCTCTTGTTTTTCTGTAATTAAGAATGTTATTGATAGTTTTGGAGTTCCATGGTTGTTGATTTTTCCGGATTTTTGGAGTTCCATTGTTGTTAATGGAGCGTTGATGATAATGGAGGTAAATGACAATGAATTTGAGTTTTCCTTTTTCGTTGCAGCTGGGGTGGGGGTGGAGGGGCGGAAGAAGAAGGTGGGTTTGGTTGTTTGGTTGGGGGTGAGGGTTGGTTTGAAGAAGAAGAAGGAGGAATGGAGAAGGTGGGGGGTGCGAAGAAGAAAGTGCTCTAATGTGGTGCTGATATGGCAGCCACGTGTGCTGATGTGGCAGTGACGTGGCGCGTGTGTAATGCACCTTCCATTGTGAGAGTGGTATTATAATCTCAGGGTGGTATTTATTTCAGTTCATACTAGATTAGGGGGGTATATGATTATAAGTTAAGTTTAGTTGCTAAAGTGAGTTTTGTTGCCAAGTTCAGGGGTGAAAAGATGCCTTTTCTCTATAAATAATTGTATCTTTCTTTTTGTATTTTTGAAATTCTTCTTTCTTTTCTTTCTAACATGGTATCAGAGCTTATTTTCTAAGGGATCTGAATTAAATCTTGTTGCTTGGCTCATCTTATTTATAGGTTTTCTTGGATTTATTTGCTGTGTAAAGTCATGGCACCTAAAAATCAGCCAATGATGGGTCCTCTGATTTTACCGGATAGAATTATCACATTTGGGCCATCAAGATGAAGGCCTATCTAAAGGCTCTCAACTTATGGGAAGTTGTTGAGAGAGGAGAGCCGGTTGTCCAACCTTTGAGAGTTAATGCAACTCTCAATGAAATTAAAATTTATGATGAGATGGTGACTAGATTTCCAAAAGCTCTGACTTACATACATTCAAGTCTTACGGAAGTGATGTTTACAAGAATTATGGCTTGTGAAACAACTAAAGAGGCTTGGGATAAGTTAAAGGAGGAGTTTGAAGGCAACAACAGAGTAAAGTATGTTAGGGTTTTAACTTTGAAGAGAGAGTTTGAGCTTTTGAAGATGAAGGACTCAAATAGTGTGAAAGAATACTTTTCCAAGTTAAAGGATATTGTGAACCGGATAAGAATACTGGGTGAAGACTTTCCACATCAAAAAGTTGAAGAAAAAATCTTGGTCAGCCTTCCAGATAAGTTTGAATAAAAAATCTCAGTTATTGAAGAGTCTTGTGACTTGACTACTCTTACAATATCTGAACTAATCTCCAAATTGCAAGTCCAAGAGCAAAGGGTGACTATGAGAAGTGAAGGGGTAGTAGAAGATGCCATTCAAGTAAGACATAAATTCAAGTAGCGGAAGGAAGGTAGAAAAGTTGTAGCGACCCGTTTGGTCGTTATGGCACTTTTATCCCATTTTCCCCCGTTGACCTTTCCCGAGCCTTGTTAGTATGATTTTAACCAGCGGGGATGGGCGACACGGTTCTCGAAGTCATCGGGCTAGTTATTTTGTGATTTATGAGAATTAGAGCTCTAAAGTGAAAAAAAGTTTGACCAATAGTTGACTTTTGGGTAAATTGACATTTTTCAGAATTTCAGCGATTCCGTGAGGTCTAGAGGGTCGATTATGACTTGGTGGGATATTCGGTTCGGTTCTTGAGGAATTCGGGGGCGTTTTGTCCCATTGGTTGGAAAGTTGTTTTTGGCCGTTTGGGCGTTGACTCGATCAAATAGACCTCCGTTGGGAATTCCAAGGCCACGAGTAAGTTCATAGCATTTTTTATGTATGTCTGCATATCTGGTTTGTGTCCTGGAGGCCTCGGATGGGTGTCGGAATTTTGGATGAAAATTTGTTGAAACTAGATTTCTGCTGGTTTCTGGTGTCTCGTCCCTATGAGTGTAGTTGTACTCTTGCGGGTCTGCCCCAGTGGTACTTGGCCCGCAGGCGCGAGCATCCTGATCATTTAATGAGTTATGCCCCAGAAGGAAGTCATCCGCTGAGGCAGTACTGTTGTAGCGGGCCTCTGTTTGTGGGAACGAGTGATCTAGAGAGCATTAAGGGCTATTTGGAGAGCTATTTGGATGGAATCTTCAGTAGGGTAAGATATTCACCCTCTTTATTACTTACATTATGATTAGTAGAGAAATCTATGGTGATTATGAATGGGGTTAGTTGGGGAAGATGAATTTCAACCTTATTTTGGGTATTTGAATTTTAAGTTTGAAATTGAGTTTGATTGGAAAATCTTGCTAGATTAAGCATGGAATCTTATGCTAGATTATAGCTTGGATATCTAAATTGGATTACGAAATTGATTATGGATAGTTAGGGTTTATTCCTAATTTGGGGGTTTCCCATTAAATGATGAAATCGATGACTAGTTGAGCCTAATTAGCAATTGAAGAGTAGAATTGAACTTCTAGAATGTTGAATTACCATTTCCATTCTTGAAATTCCCATTTTGCTCTTGTGGGCCCGATTTCCTCTTTTAAAGTTTAATTTTTTATTCGAATAAGTCTATAGCAATATGGATATCGTTAGTGTCCTTTTCTAACTTAGATTACGATGTTGACTAGACTTCGATTATTCGAAAGCTCCTCGGAAGGGCAAGGCTCACGTTTGATTATTCGTGGCACCAGCTCGGCATTGAGGTAAGTTACGGTTTACCTTAGTTAGACTTTGATTAATGAAATGTATGTTTGCGTAGAATTGACGGGAGAAAGCATGATTAGGTCTTCAGACATGATGTTGGGATGGATATACCCTTAGGTTGGTATGACTTCTGATTATGTGGGCTTGTCGCCGTTATTTTGCACACTGTAATGTTACACCTCGGAAAAATCTTTCGTTGGTACGCAAGTGAATGAACCAGTGAAATACGAGTATCGGGTTAATGATGACTTAAGGGCATTTTGGGAAAGAGTTATAACGTCCCTTAGATTGCTAATGAAGTGTTAAACAAGTGTTAAGAAGGTTCCATAAGGATTGGAGATCAACGAAGTAACGAGAACAAGTTCAGTGGACTGGTGAGTTTTACGACACATTATACGAACCGTATAATGTTTTACGGACCGTATAATGGACCGTAAAACCATCACAGCGAGGGTTGCTCACTGGTGCAATTTTACGGTCAGTTATACGGACCGTATAAATTTTTACGGCCCGTATAATGAACCGTCAAATGGTCACAGTGAAGGGTGAAGGAAAGGCACGTTTTACGGTCAATTATACGGACCGTATAACGATTATACGAACCGTATAATGGACCCCGACAGATCAGTGATAGGTTATTTAATAAGGGACCAAGTTCATGAAATCATTTCCACATTTCATTCTTCTCTCTAAAACATCTCTCTACATTTATTACACAAGTTTTCAAGGATTGTAAGCCATCAATAACATAACCAAGTGAATCAAGAGTAAGGAAACTCATTAAAGGCCATTCAAGTCAAGAAATCCAAATGGAGGAAAACTAGGGTTTTTGCTCAAGTGGAGTATTATCAATTAAGGCTTGTTCCTACAACTTCTAAGGTAAGATTCACGATATTTATACGTTGTTTGAGGTATTTGAGAGTTAAAATGCTTGGACATTAGAAGAGTATAGCAAAATGGGTCATGAATGATGAATAGTGACGTTTTGAGAAATAGTTCGAATTGAATCATGATTGTTGTTGTGTTATGACATGAATGTGTTATAAATGACGTTAAGACCATGAAATAGACATTGTAAATGAATGGACGAAGTTGGGTGTTGTGACCATGAATATGGATAAATGAAAGTGAATTGAGAAACCTAGATAATGTGGATGATTAATGGCCATTGTTATGATATTGTGAATGTGTTGTTGATGTTTGGAAGTTGAATTACGATATGGAGGAATGTCGTATAAATAAAGGAAATGCTGTCCGATTTTCTCTAGCTTTAGCCATGTGTGCTAATTGTCGATTCTAATGATAGTACGACTTTAATGAAGGTAGAAACGTGAGCATCCAAGGAGTACGTGCAAGTGTAGAATAGTTCAATGAAAAGGTATGTAAGGCTAACCCTTCTTTCATAAGGCATGGTTCTTTGGCCAAACCTCAAATCCTCTATAAGCTTATGATGTCTTCAATGACTTATTCCGAGCTAGTAAGCTCACGATGCTTGATATGCACTACGATTGTACTAAGTTCCTCGCATGACGAATAAGCCTATAATATAGATGTAACGATAATGGTGATGATAGTATGATGATGAGAGAAAAATGATGCCAAAGATGCTTATGAGCTATTATATATGTATATGTGCCTATGAAGGGCTACAATGGGACCCCGAGCTTATAATGCCGGGTAGAATATATGTATATGAATATGTATAGAGTATGTATATGATTACGTAACGCGCGCACACATCTGCACATGGTACGGATAACCCTGAAGCCTTGGTAGGGCCAGGTAGATATAACCTTGAGCCTTGGTGTATGAAACACCGAACCTTTATGGTCGCGTACACTATGTATGCATGTATATATATATATATATGCTATGTAAATGACATCATTAAGAGTACGAATATGTTATGTATATGAGATGTAAATGATTATGAGGGTAATTAAGTACGGATATAGATGTATGTATGCGGATACGCAATAGAAACGGAATGTCTCTATGGAAAGCAAGTAAGTGCCATGATGATGATATTATTGCCCCCCCTCCTATGCTACTTCACATGTGGTTCTTTATGCTTCTATATCGATGTTGATCATGCTTTACATACTCAGTACATTCTTCGTACTGACGTCCTTTTGTTTGTGGACGCTGCGTCATGCCCGCAGGTGCACAGGGTGACAGACTTGATCCATAGCAGCTTTCTCAGAGATTACATAGCAGAGCTTCATTTCATTCGGAGCCATAGCTTTTGGGTACTTATTCTTTTGTGTATATAGTTATGGGCATAGCGGGGTCCTGTCCCACTCATGTGATATGTATACTCTTCTTAGAGGGTCGTAGACATGTGTTTGTGGGTAGATATGTTTGGCCTTGTCGGCCTATGTTTTGTATATCATTTTGTTGGCCTCGTCGGCCTTGTACATTTGATGTGGCATAGATGCCTATGATGCTATCTAAGATGATTGTCGCCCAACGGGACTAATATGATTGATGACTAGAATGTATGACTTGATTTATGAATCGCCTAGATATTATGTGAATGTGTGTTAAGGGGTGCCCGGGGTGGGGTACCACCGGGTGCTCGTCGCGGCCCCCTAGTCGGGTCGTGACATGTAACGTGTGGTGTATTTGTTGAAGTGATTGGGTGATGTGAGGTGATAGATTCACTATGATGATTGAAACTCTGTGTTGTTCCCATTTCCATGGTTGTTGTGATTTATGCAAGTCTTGTTATGACTTATGGTGCTTTGTGATCTCCATAGCATACTCATTGGCTTTTGATTCATTGATATCTCATTCTTCCATTAATACATTCATGCATGATGAAAATGTTGTGGAAAACAGTATGATAAAAGAATCATGGAACAATTGATGGAAAAAGACTTTGGAAACATTTTATGAAAGTGAAAGATGAAAGTCACCTATGGGCTTTGTGCGGAGTGGTTGGTTTTATGAAAGTGAAAGATGAAAGTCACCTCTGCAGGACTTTGTGCAGAGTGACTGGTACATGGACACCATGGGTCCCCCGCAGGTCATGACTGCCGAAACGTCGAGATTCCGTCCGGAGCATGTGTGTACAGGTTGTGTTATTGGCTATTGCATTACACTGCATATATCATCATCTCATTTTACACCTATTGATCGGATTTGTGGTGATACTTGTGTTGTGACTATTCTGAGGAAATAGTGAAGGACTTGGCAGACTTGTGTTTAGGTGCTTCACCATAGGTTATGACTCGGCTATTAATCATTTGTGATCTGTGTGGATGTTTGTGCATGTCTGCTTATCTTGGCCGATTCTGTGTTTTATATGCATGAGCTAATCTTACTCGGCTTATGATGCTTACCAGTACTTGTTGTTTGTACTGATGCTACATTGCTGCATTCTTTTCTGAGTGCAGAGTTTGTTACAGATTGCACATCAGGTCCTCGTGTGTGAGTTTCCCGAGGCAGTCACTTAGAGTTTCCAGGGTGAGCCATGTTCTGATCCGCTACCCGAAAAACTCTTCTATCATGATATTTGTCCCTTGTATTCAAGACTGAATTGTTCAGACTTGGTGTACTTCTACTATTTAGACTTATGCAGTTACTTAGTAGCTCTTGTTCTGCGACTTGACCAGATTCCTTGGGTAGTTGTTGTATTTTTGCACTTATATACTTTATATGATATGGAGACTGCGTAGAAAGTTATGTTTCTTTTGGTATGCTTAATTTGAATGTTGAATAAGGGAAGGGTTGGCGCACTGAAGGGGGGGGGGGGGGGGTAGCGTGGGTGCCCGCTCGACCCACGAGTTGGGTCGTGACAAAACTCCCCTTAGAAAACTCTGGAGAGGTAAAATCTGGTGAAAATCAAAGTGATTCATCGAGAAAAGAATAATTTGCACCTTGTGGTATTTGGAAGAAGACAAATCACTTAGAGAAGAATTGTTGGCAGAAGTCGGAGAGGCCTCAAATTCAATGAAGATATTGTAAGAAGTATGGCACATTGAGAAGAATTGCAGACAAAAGAAAAATCAAAGTGGTCAGTCTTCCTAACGAGTAAATTTTGATCAAGTTGGAAAATCAAAAGAAGAGTTTTTCATTGCCTCGTACACATCACATGTTGATGGATGTAACTAGTATGTTGACAGCACGTGCACAAGGCACATAGCGATCGATGAAAATTTGTTTGTTACCTTGGATAGAACTGACAAGTGAGGCTTGGGAATTGTGCATTGGTGCAAGCTCAAGGTAGAGGGTTCGTAAAATTTCCTACTGATGAAGGTATGAAAATCATTAATGATGTTCTTTATGTTCCAAGCTTGACTCAAAACTTGTTGAGCATTCCTTAGTTGCTTCATAAAAATCATTCTCTTAATTTCAAGGATAAAAAATGTGTCGTTTATGATCCTAAAGGATTTGAAGTAGCTAAAATTAGCATGATTGACAATTCCTTTTCAATTTCATGCTATTCTGTTGATACTTGCTCTTTTAATGTTGAATTAAATGATACTTGGCTTTGGCACAAAAGGTTTGGTCATTATTGTTAAACCTCAAAAAATTTCACGTCGTTTGCGTCGTGAGTAAGCTAATGTAAGCTCGGAGAGGTCATGAAACCCTTATAAGGTTAAGGAATACTTATAACAAGGCTAAGCAAGTGTCTAAAGGGTCCGGGATCAAGCGAATCGAAGAAATTAAGTGTCACGACCAGGCTAGGGGGCCGCGACGAGCACCCGGTGCTACCCCACCCGAGCACCCCCTTATCGTACATAACATAACATCTAGGTGAACCATAAGTCAATTCGTGCTTTTCTTATCGTTAATCATATTGATCCCATTAGACGACCATCATCATTTAACATCTCATAGGCATCTGTGCCACATCATAAGTACAAGGCCGACGTGGCTAACAAAAGATATACAAAACATGGGCCGACATGGCCGAACATCTCTACCCACATACACATGACTACGAGCCTCTAAGAGTATGACATATCGTATGAGCGGGACAGGACCCCGCTATGCCCATAATTATATACACAAAAGAATAAGTACCCAAAAGCTACGGCTCCGAAAGAAATAGAGCTCTGCTATGCAATCTCTGAATAAGCAGCTATGGATCAAGTGTGTCTCCCTGTGCACCTGCGGGCATGACGCGGCGTCCACAAACGAAAGAACGTCAGTACGAAGAATGTACTGAGTATGTAAAGCATGATCAACATCAATATAGAATCATAATAGATATCATATGAAATTGCATAGGAGGGGAGACAGTAATATCATCATCATCATGTCGCTTACTTGCATACATCGTCGTTCGTATCCCATAATAATAGCCATACCACCTTGTGTTCATATTCGTATACATGCCCTTACTAAGTCTTATCACACTCATATTCATATTATATACATGGTCATATCATATACATAGTATTTACATAGCATACCCAACCTCGTAGGATCGGTGTGTCATACATACTTGGCCAACCAAGGCTCAAGATCATACATACCTAGCCCTACCAAGGCGTCAGGGTTATTCGTACCATCTGCAGAGGTGTGCGCGCGTTTCGTAATCGTATACATACTTTATACATAGTCATATACATATAGTCTTGCCCGGCATCATAAGCTAGGGGTCTTATCATAGCCCTTCATAGGCATACATATACATATATCATAGCTCGTAAGCATCTCTAATCTCATTTTACTCTCATCATCATTACTATCCTCATCATTATCGTTACATCTACATTATGGACTTACTCGTCATACGAGGAACATAGTATAATCATAGTACATATCAAGGGTCGTGAGCTTATGAGCTCGGAATGTCAACCATGTGAAGACAACATACTCATATAGAGGAATTAGGAATTTGGCCAAGAACCATGCCTTATGAAAGAAGGGTTAGCCTTACATACCTTTCCGTCGAACTATTCTACACTTGCACGTTCCCTTCCAATGCTAGCGTTTATACCTTCATTAATATCATAACAATGGCCATTAGTCATTCACATTATCCACATTGTCTAGATTTCCTCAATTTGCCTCTAATTCACCCACATTCATGGTCATAACACCCAACTTCGTCCATTCGTCTAAAGTGTCTAGTTCATGATCTTAATACCATTTATAACACATTCATATCACAACACAACAACATTCATAACTCAATTCAAACTATTTCTCAAAATGTCACTATTCATCATTCATGACCTAGTTGACCATATTTTCTACAATCCATGTACTTTAATTCTCCAATACCTTAAACATCATGTAAAAATCATGAATCTTACCTTAGAAGTTGTAGGAACAATCTTTGGTTGATAATACTCCTCTTTGAGCAAAACCCTAGTTTTTCTCCATTTGCATTTCTTGACTTGGATGATCCTTGATGATTCCCTTATCCTTGATTCACTTGTCTTAATGTTATTGATGGCTTATAATCCTTGAAAACTCATATAATAAATGTAGAGAGAAGTTTTAGAGAGAAGTGGTGTAATGTTGTAATGAAATAAAATAAGTCATGATCCTCATATTTAATGAATTGGAAAATCTGTGCTGGGTGAACAGTGGTCGTCCATGGAGGTTTACGGACCGTATTCCACTATACGGCTCGTCCTCCATGGGCGTATTTAGCCATTTCCAGAACCAGAAGCTGGGCTGCCTTCATGGTGGTTTACGACCATGGTTTACGGGCCGTAAATCACTTTACGGTCCGTCCACCAGGTCGTATTTAACCATTTCCTCGGCTGGCAGAAAGTCGAAGCCTTGCATGGCA
This sequence comes from Lycium barbarum, assembly GCF_019175385.1. Classification (NCBI taxonomy): domain Eukaryota; kingdom Viridiplantae; phylum Streptophyta; class Magnoliopsida; order Solanales; family Solanaceae; genus Lycium; species Lycium barbarum. The sequence goes on along the minus strand of NC_083345.1, from coordinate 50,295,224 downwards.
GTTTACGACTGCCAGTTTACGGATCGTATTGCACTTTACGGTCCGTATTTTGCAATATACGACCACTGGGAAGTTGCAATTCTGCAACTTCCCATATTTCTTAGACTTCTCATTTTTAATCACCCCCGTCCATGCACATGCATTGCTCACCTTGTATCTCATCTTAACTTAGCCAACTTCTTCGTCTCACATCGGATACCTTCGAAATCTCGCCTAAGGTTATCAATGTCGTTTCTTGCTCATAGACATTATGCACTCATATTCATCACTAGTTTATCCACTTGCGTTCCAACGGAAAATGTTCCGAGGTGTAACATTAAGTCTATCGAAATTTTGGAAAAACCTGTCAGAATTTTGGACAAAAATTTTGGTCCAACTTGAGAAAGGCATATCTCCTAGAATATGAGGAGTTATGGAATCCGTAACCTAAGTAAATTGAAGTTGAGAGAGTCTTCTTTCCAATGCAACTGACAGATCGCAAATCTGAGATGGACAGTGAAAGATATGGCCTCTACAAAATTGTACGATTTCTCTTGTAATTCGACGGTTGCACATTGATGAACTGTTGACATGTTGACGGTCCGTCGATGCTGCCGTCGAAGTGAGGCGGTGGAGACCTTTTTCTTGATTATAAATAAGAAGGGCACGACTTGGGGCTCATATGTTCACATAATCAGATCCCTAGTAACCATATAAGCTCTCTTAAACACCCCAAACCCTTCTAAACTATTTTAAGAGAAGATCAAGCTCTAAATCCTCAATAAGCTCTCTCAAACACCCCAAACCCTTCTAAACTATTTTAAGAGAAGATCAAGCTCTAAATCATCAACTAGTTCATACAAAGGTGATTGTTCTTGCTTCTACTTGATGTTGTGGTGAGTTTGATTTGAAGCAAGTAGTGTGAGTGGAAGTTCTTCCACTAGAAGGCATGTTCTTCATCTTATCTCTTATGTTGAGTTGATTTGAAGGTTTAGCAAGTCTTAAAAGTGAAAATAGTTATCATAAAGTGTTGTGTTGTAGTTGTTGAGTCCATGGGCTATTTTGAACACGTTGTGGCTGTGTTGTTGAGCTAACTTCCATATATATGGATAGTATCTTATGTTGTTGGTGTGTTGATGAGATTATGCTCCTTGATTGGGAAGAAAGGAAGTGTATATTGTTATTGTCTATTAGTATACTTTGGGTTGTTTGGTGTGTATTCTTGTATGAACAGTGAAAGGAGTATTTAAGGACTTTTGTAAGTTTGTTGTTGTTATTGTGGGTTGTTGTATATGTTGAGGTGATTGGAGAGTAAGGGGAAATGTTGCCCGTTTTACTCTAGAATCAACTTGTCGTTGATATACGAGATATACTAGCACCATCTAAGTTTGCATATGTATTCCTTATTATAGGATGGCGTGCTAGTTGTGGTTAGCCCGATTGCTGGATTGTTTGGGCGACTTGAGGTATGTTAAGGCTGTTCCTTCTTTTCTTGACATGATTCCATAAATGATAAGAGCGTAATGAACCTTGTGACTAGAGATTTGTCAAAGTAGAGCTTGTCATATTGTTGCATAGCTTCCGAGTGTTATGTTATTCTTTCTGAGAGGCCATATTCCCTCCCTATGTCCTTGAGTTCATAGAGAGACAGAAGAGACATGTTGCAGTATTGGTATTTTTCAGTACATGCACGATATACATATATTTTTCTTTAGCCTGACCACTTGGTCAGTGAGACAGACATGCCTGGCCTACCGGTCAGTGAGACATTTTATTTAGCCTAGCCACTTGGGTCAGTGAGACATTTTATTTAGCCTAGTCACTTGGTCAGTGAGACATTTTATTTTGCCTGGCCGATGGGTCAGTGAGACAGATTTTCCTGGCTGACGGGTCAGTGAGATTTCACAGTTTCCTGGCCACTTGGTCAGTGAGATATATGATATTATTGTATTGTATTTCATATGAGACAGATTAGAGAGATATTCTGGGCATTCTTTGGCCTCTAGATTATTATGTTTCAGTTCAGTTTCAGCTTTAGTTATTCCATTGCATTACATAATCGGTACATTGTTTCGTACTGACGTCTCTTTTGCCAGGGGCGCTGCATTCATTCTTGCAGGTACGGATATACAGACTAGCAGACTGCCCCAGTCGGCGGGATTAGATAACAGCTAATTGGTGATCTCCCTTTATCGAAGTTGCCAGGTTTATTTGGAGTTTCCTATTATATATGTAGACTTGATGGGTAGGTCGGGACCCTGTTCCGTCCATGATACAGTTGTTTACTCTTTAGAGGCTTGTAGACGGGTCCTGTGTATAGTATGTCAGTGTTGTGGCCTTGCCGGCTGGTTGGTATTGTCTGTTTGCAGGTAGGCCCTGTCGGCCTAAGTTGAGGCTTACCCCTCTAGAGCTACATAATCAGAGTGGTTCGCTCGGGCCTAGTATGGCATCGAGTGCCGGTCACGCCTCTCCAGATTTGAGGCGTGACAAACTTGGTATCAGAGCAGGTCTGTCCTAGGGAGTCTACAAGCCGTGTCCAGTAGAGACTTGTTATAGGTGTGTAGCGCGCCATACTTATAAACAGGAGGCGGCAGGGCATTTAGGATGGTTACCCTTCTTTGTATCCTTGATCGTGCTATAGAGTTGAGTCATAGGGTGTAAATCTTCAACCCTGACCTCGGTTGTTTTATAGTTTGATGACGACTCCTTCAGAAAGGACTACAGGTGATTCGAGGATTGCAATGATGAGGGGGGGGGGGGGGGGGAAATAAAATGAGTAATGTTAAAGAGGAACCTAGAGTGGAAACTGTGGTCAAACGATCAGTTAAGAGTACGACTGGTAACCTGGCAATGGTATGGTTAGACAGGAAAAGTATATATAAGACATGGTTTGATGGGAAAATTATATCCACAGAATTCTGAATAATAGGTGTCAAGAGGAATCCGTAGGATATGAATGACTTGTAAATAAGAGGAGATAGTATAGTATGAGGGGATGAGTGATGACGCTAGGTACAATTGATATTGTAGTAATATTCATACACCCTTGGGGATGGTATTGATATATCACATGCAATTTTGTTGAGATGACCTCTGAAGTATTACCGATAAGACCTAAAAAGGAGAAAAGTTTGATGGGGTTTTCGGTTGGGCGATAGTAAATGACTGTGGTTATACTATGAGTGGTTAGCAACCTTAGAAGTGTTTTATTGAGGAGACATCGACATGATTAGATGGGAGTTGTAACTTTCCCTCCAGGTAAGACATGGAAAGGATACGCATGTGCTTAAACATAACCCTTGAGTATGAATATGGCAATGATTTATGAGTAGAAAGGAGTAAAGCAGAAATTATGGAAACGAAAAAGAGTACCAGTTATAATGATAATAATGCGTAATATCTATAAGAGGATAGGATGCGAAATGCATGATTCGTGTTTAAAATCATCTGAGGAGTTGTATGTGAGACCTACGGGAGTGTTTTATAGTTATGTAAGTTGTTATGCATGTTGGGCAAAAGAGTATAAGAGTTGGAAGTTAAACGAATCGAATCAAATTAAGTTTGAGTGCTGTGCAACTCGACGGGTAGAAGGACGGACCGTCGAGCCACCATAGCCTCTCAATCAGGCTGCACATCGACGGTGCAACTGGAAGAACCGTCGAGTGGAACGACGGTCCATCAAGTGAACCGTCAAAGTGAGGCAGTGCAACTTAAGTCGTTATATAATTTTGATCCATGGTGTATTTTAATTCATTCCTTACATCATCTAGACCTCAAACATTTCTCTCTAAAAGTTTTATTATCACAGGATTATTGAGTTAGTAGTACAAGGTTGAATGGTTAGTGAAGGAAGTGAGTGATGTTTCTTAAAAGGATTATTTATGTAAGGGGCATTGGAAGAGTTTTAAGTCGCAAATTGATATAAATACACCCTTCATTAATGAGATGAACGTGTAGTCTAAAAGAGACCTATCTAAAGAATGAGTATTTACCTAGCGAGGGAAAAGAGAAGTAGTAATAGTCAGGGCAGATTCTTGGAAATGGAATACTATACTAGATATCATTACAGTAATGAATGGGGAAGCGAGTAATAGAAGAAAAGTGAATTCTGGAAGGACGGTAAGGAGAATTATGAAGAATTCTTTAATGAAGGATTAGGCCATTCAAGGCCAGTATGTCTATAAGGATATGTGACCCTTTACAAATGTATGCTCAACTGACTAGATAAATTCAAATGACGAACAGTTACAACTAAGAATAGTCGCGGAAATTACTGGAAGTAAGTACTTGCAAGAAAAAGGAGAGCTAAATAGGATGTCAAATGTAGAGTAGTGGGTTAACTCCTTAAGGGGGGAAGACGAAACGAAAAGTATTGGATTAGGAGTATGCTTTGTTAGAAGATGGAAAGCTATTAACAAAGGAATCGAGAACCACCTCAAAAGGATATGGTTGGAAGATAGGACTCCAAGGAAGGAATTACTCAAAATTTCAAGATAAGGGTGTAATAGGAAGTTCAATAACGAAGAGGCAGAGAAGGATTGAGTATGATGGTACTCGAAGTAAATAATGGACTAAGATAAAAAGTTAAGTGAAACAGCCATAGCAAGCTAGTCTTGTGGATACGAAGTTCCAGCATCACAGAACAGTTGGGAAAGCATTGTACAGGAAAGTTTTAAAGGCAGAATCATTCGAGTAGGAATCTAGTAATGTCTTTGTTGAGGGTAGGATGCGGAGTTAATAATAGGAGAAGACTGAAATGAGAACGAACTATTTGAAGGCACGCGAGTACTTGACGGTAATAGCTTACGATGGAAAGGAGTAAATGTGTATGATTATCTAGAACCGGAAGTTTATAAATGATACGAGAATTTCAGGCATGGAATATTCAGGAAGTAAGAGAATTAAAGTCGCGTTGTAAGTAAATGGAAAGAGATGGACCTAAATAAAAAACGAGAGGCTAGTGGTGGTAGTCAAGAGGATAATGGGAAGTAAGTTCATGTAAGACATCCGAAATGGATATGTTTATTCTGGATAGTAGCAGAAGGGTATGGAATTACATGCCACAAAGATGATATAAGTATATGAGAGGCTTGCTAAGATCACTACAGAGCTTCAACGGGTGAAGTGTAGTGTAGCTGAGGATAGCAATAGCAAAGTATGGTATATGTTTGGAAACTTGAGTAAAGACATAGTATCCTAGATGTTGTATATCTCTTAAACCAAAGCTCAAAAGAGGATTTAAGGAAAGAGTATCAGCAAAATGGATTCCTAAGATATCGAACCAACTTTATGTTAAATATAGCAAGGGAAAATGGTCTATTCAGAAGCAACAAAGATGTATCATGACCTTGGTGGATCGATAGAAAGAACATATTATAGAGTTCGTGGTCTATTAATAAATAAACAGAAGTCTGAAAGACTGAAGCATTATATGGTTATGTCATTGAGGAATGAGGGTATGATCAGTATGGATCTTATAATTGTAAGATATTATGTAAGCTATATATGGAATTATCTGGTTAATATGCCCATTTTTCTACTAGCGCCTAAGAATTAGTACATTCAGAGAATCCTGAAGAATATAGATTACCCAGTATTGCTTTCCACCTTGAGACTGTTACACCTCAAAAAATTTCCCGTTAATGTACAGTGGATAGACTAACGAAGGGCACGAAGTATACGATGTCTCGATAAGTAAGAAATAACATTTGAGGATCCTAATTGAGATTTTAAAGGCATTTGAGGTAAGAGAAGAAAGTTGTTGAGGAAAGCAAGGTATATGTTGTGTGTCGGGCAAGATTTACGAGTATCGAATTAATAAGAGCTTAATGATGTTTTGGATAAGAGTTATAATGTCCCTTATATTGGTAATGAGGTGGTAAACAAGTGTCAAGAAGGTTCCATAAGGATTGGAGATCAAACGAACGACGGAGATCATTTCAGGGAAATGGGGTTATACGACCGACTTATACGGTCCGTATAACATTATACGGTCCATATAAGGGTCTGTATAACACCCAACAGAGATGATGTTTACCTGGTGGTGAACCATGACCACTTATATGGGCCGTGCAATGTTATACGGACCGTATAAGTGTCCGTGGAAGTCTCGACGGGCTGAGTTAAGTTCAATTATATAAATGTGATCCCACTTCACTAATTTAATTTCCCACACTTCTTAATCTCTCTCAAGGCTTCTAGAGGGTTCCACACACTTCTTCCATAAGAACTCAAGAGAGATTCAAGATCAACTTCATCAAACCAAGAGAGTCAAGTGTATGAGACACATTGAAGTTCATCTAAGCCGAGGAATTCCAATGGAAGTGAACTAGGGTTTTGGTGCAAGAGAAGTATTTCCACTTAAGGCTTATTCCTACACTATCTAAGGTAAGTTTTATGATCTTTCCATGTTGTTTAGGGTAATGAAAGGGTGAAAGACGTAGATAATGGAAGGAGATAGAAAATGGGTCACAAAGATGAGAATAATGAGATTGTGAATAGTAGTTTGGAATGAGTCATGAATATTGATATGTTATGATTGTAAGTATGTTATGAATGACATTTAGAACATGGGATAAGAATTATATGTGAGAGAACGTAGTAGTGAACTATGACCATGATTATGGAGGAATTGAAGTGAAATTGTGAAATGTGGATAATGTAGATGAATGATGATTGTTGCCTATAATATTGTGAATGTTGTTATGGATGTTTGGGAGTCGATATGTGATATGAGGAAAGTTGTATAAACAAAGGAAATGCTGCCCAATTTTCCCTAGCTTTAGTAAGCACGTTCTTATAATCGATTAGCTAATGTTAATACGAATTTCTTGAAGGTAGAAACGCGAGCATTGAAGGAGAACAATCAAGCGATAGAATTGCTAAACGAAAGAGGTTTGTAAGGCTAATATTTTCCTTCTAAGGCATGACTCCTATGGCATGAATCTTCCTATTTTTCATGATCTTCCTAAATAACGGAAATTATGAGTCCATGACTATAAAGAGCTACATACGCATATGATAAAGAAAGGAGATACGATACGAGCATGATAATGATGACGGTGAGTTAAGTATAAAGAATCTTAAAGTGAGGTATGATGTCCATGAGGTTAATGATCCTAAGTATGGTTCCATTGATGTTTTTCCTTGTGTACACTCACCTTAAAATGTTAGTCCCCTCAAGGTGAGATATGATGATTATGATCACTCCATAATGTAATCGGGGGTTCACGACCTTATATCACCCCGACATAGCCATAGTTGCCTTCAAGTTCTAATGTATGTTTTGATGATAAATATATAATGATGCTAAGTTATAATAAGGTCATGATATCCCTATGAGATTTATAATAATGATAAGTCTATAATGTGCTCACGATGATACAATTCCACCGTGCCTAAATGGCCGGACATGTCACCGCAAAGGCGGGCTGCTTGTGATTCCACCGTGCCCAAATGGCCGGACATGTCACCGCAAAGGCGGGCTGCTTGTGATTCCACCGTGCCCAAATGGCCGGACATGTCACGGCTAAGGCGGGCCGCTTATGATTCCACCGTGCCCAAATGGCCGTACATGTCACCGCTAAGGCGGGCTGCTTATGATTCCACCTTGCCTAGGAGGCCGTACATGATCACCACTAGTGGGTGGCATATGATGGTTACCCGGACGCGGGTTAACGATGATGATATATATATGATACGATGATGTATGCGCTATGATGATATATGTACTACGATTATACATGATATATGTGTTAAATGTATCCACCCTTAAAAGTTACGCAGGTTATATCTTCATCTTATGTCTTATGATCTCTCTATTATGTTTATTTCATTCATGCCATACATACTCAGTACAATGTTCGTACTGACGTCCATTTTCTTTGGACGCTGTGTTCATGCCCACAGGTAGACAGGGAGGTGATCCAGACTCGTAGGAGCTATTAGCTGACTTGAGAGCACTCCATTGTTCCGGAGGTGCCATTGACTTATTCTTTTGTGCATATACATGTATTTTGGGCACGACGGGGTCTTGTCCCATCCCTATGTCTAGCACTCTAGTAGAGGCTCGTAGATACGTATGTGTGGGTAATATGGTTTCACGGTTTCTCCTCATATGTACATATATATTATTTTGATAGCCGGAGGTCTTATGGAGATAAAGGTAATTATGTTTCGAAGTGAAAAGTGGTTTTTCCCTTGATTTGAGTATAAGGTTAATGAATGAAGGCTTGATGTGTACGATGGGTAATGGTATGAGGGGTGCTCGGTGGTTAGCCCTGGGTACCCGTCATGGCCCCTAGTCGGGTCGTGACAAAAGTGGTATCAGAGCAGTTCAGTCCTAGAAAGTGTCTACGAGCCGTGTCTAGTAGAGTCTTGTTTATGATGTGTTGCGTGCCGTACTAATAAACAGGAGGCTACAGGGCATTTAGGAAAAATGACCATTCTTCTTTTTATGAGATCGTGCGATAGAGCCGTGTATAAGATTTTCTCCTCCCTAATAGTGTCTTATGATTTCAGAAATGCCACCAAAGGGAAAAGTTACAGCCGCCCAGAAGGGCAAGACTACGATGAAAAGACGGGTGTCACACCCCCTTTTTTTGGGTTTTTCCATTCGAAGTGACGGTTTTGAATAGGGATTAGGTATTTTACAGAGTCACCACTTGGAATTGAGTTTTGGCGTTCCAAGTCACCTTATGAATTCCTAATCAAAAGGAAATGACTCTTTTATTATGGTCCACGAAAACAGAAGACCGGGTAAGAAATTCTGTTGACCGGGGAGAAGGTGTTAGGCATTCCCCGAGTCCCGTGGTTCTAGCACGGTCGCTTTATCGACTTATACTTAGCTTAAATTAATTTCGGATATATTACGTATCCGAGCCTTGATTTGCTCGTACTTTTATTTGTTGAACTTTTTATTGGTTTTAACTCGGATGCGTAACCCCATTCCGGATCTTTTAAGCATCTCAAATAAGATGCATAACTGCATTCTTACTCGAAACAAGATTAATTATTAAAACGAATTTAGCCAAGGTGCGTAACCGCATCCTTGAGTTATTAAAAAAATGTCTCGAAATAAGATGCGTAACCGCATTCTTAATCGAGACAAACGTCTTAAAACGTGCCTAAAGCTCATCTAGCGTTAAAGGCAATTATTTGTCTCTAAAATCCGAGACTTATTATTATATTTTAGTCATTTTTTTCAGTCCTTGACAACGGGTTTTGAATTAATTCGCAACTCATCTCGCTCCCTTACAATTGGTTTTACCACTCTTTTCTTTTATACTTGACAACGGAATTTGAATTTATTCGCGTCTCATCTCGCTCATTTCGCACTAGTATTTACTTAGTTAAGCCTTGAAAATTAATCTAGGCCCAATCTATTTATCGGAACAATTCAAGCAATTCTCGTATGGCTCAATAGCGTATGGTCAGCTACCAGAAACAAAAGCTTAAAAGAAACATTACTGCAAAACTAGATCTATGCTAACTTTATTATAAAGGTCCAAACTTTATATCAAAATAAGTACTTATTATTCTCTTGAAAATATGCCCAAAATAACCAACTTAAACTTTACTAGAGATGATCAATAAAGCAATTCAATTGTGCATGGTAACATATAAAATCCAACTCAGGCCATTCATTCCCTCAATCAAACAAAGACAACTTTAGACCAACTCACGTAACCATTCTTTGACATTAATTGTTTTCTCATCATTTGAGTGCACTAACTTAAACATGATAATACAACTATCAGCTGGTAATTTTCAAATGTAAAAATACATGTTAAGTAATCCCCACACTAAGACGAATGGAAACAATCAATACGGCAAACATCATTAATTATCGAAATGAAATGGGAAACAAAGAATGAACCTGGAACAAAGCCGAAATACTCTTGTGAAATTGGGTTAATAATAAACCATTGTGAATACAGCAAAGTCAAGCTCGTTTGAAATCTTTGAACATGGTTTCTTCAATAGCACAAGATTTACTGGAACACAAAAGCCAGCGAACTGAAACCCCTTTCCACAGCCTCGACGGAGAAACTTGACGCCTCCAAACTTCAATAACAAACCCCTAATCCTAACAGATCTCAATGCTGAAGAGCAGCTGATAGGTGGAGTAACAGTGTGTTCGGTGGTAAAACGTCGGAGCTTTGATCAACTTATGGTGGAGCTACGTCTATGGAGCTTTGTTCATTTGGTGTTAATGGAGTTGTTGGTTTTTAACGTGAAGGAAGGAGCTGAAATGATTTCGAAAGAAAAGAAATAACTATGGCATCAACTCCCAGCTAGCTACTAAGGGTAGCAGAATCAACAAGCTCCATCGTTTTTCTATCAAAGGAAAGCTAGCAGTTTGGTGTTGCGGCGCTGATGGTGTAGATTCTACGTGTATTAGTCTTAGCTACTAGGTGTATTGCGGCTGATGATGTATCTGGGTGCTTTTAGTGGATGCAAGAGATGATTGAAGATATGGTGGTTTTTTTTTTTGAATGAAAAAATAAGCTACTGATTAGTATGTTCATGGAATTAGGTGTGGCGGCTGAATATTTTTCCGGTGAACAAAAAAAAATGAAGAAGACGACTGATTTTTTTCTATTTTCTCTCCGTTTTCTCTTTCTCTATCTATATTTTTTTTTCTCTATCTATAATATATATCTCCCTCTCTATCTATTTCCTTTTCCCTTTTTGTTATCCTCCCTTTCCGTGTCCATGTGGTCCCCTTTTTTTATGTTTTTATTTATGTGTGGGCCCCACCTATTTCTTTGTCTAAAAATAATAAATCTCCACCTTCTCATCCGGTGTGCATTCTATTTTATCAAAATGATTATGGGAACCACCCCAAAATAATATTTCTCCTCCCCTTTGTCACATGTTCCCTCCCATTAAAAATCTGTTTTTCTATTTTGTCTTTTTGTGTGATGTGTGTGTATTTTTGTGGAAGAGTGGAGTAGTGAGCAAAAATTATTCTAGGTGAGGTGTCAAAATGGAAGTGGTATCATGTGTGAGTTGGTTAGGGAAAAAGACAAAAGTAATGAGATATTTCTTAAATTATCTAAAAGAAAACTTAAACTAAAATAAAATATACTAATTAATTTAATGAAATAAAATATCACCCAAAATATTGAAACGAAATAAAAAATGACAAGAAAATAATTCTCCCAACTAAATAACACTATTTTTTGGTAACTAACTTTTTATTAATCACCAATGTGAATAATTACAAGGCTATAGCATCCCTAACTGGGGTTGCTATCTCATCAAATAAACTCAAAGAAATACAGCAGTGATGAATTAGTCTAAAAAACTAACTGCTGCATTCTGGAACTAATGCACGCAGGTGCTCTCACACAACATACATAGGCTATCTCTCTTGCTACCGTCTGCCATGATCTCCTTTTATCTTCAAATGTTCTTTGATTTCTTTCCATCCACACCGCGTATACGAATTCAGTATATATCAACTTGAGGATCTGCGCTGTTTGCGATTTGCCTTTTGTCTTGCTTCGGATCCATTGTAGGTGATTTCCCCAGTTAGCAGCAGCATAATAGTCCATGTGAACCCACCGGAGAAGTTTTATCCATATGGTTCTTGAGTACACACATTGGACATATAAATGATCCCGCGTTTCCAAGTAGACATTGCAGAGTTTACACTGCAAATCGACTGCCAGTCCCCATTTCTGTAGTCTATCTGTAGTGGGCAGCCTGTCTTGCAGTTGCAACCAAAGGGTAAATTTTGCTTTAGGTCGAGAACCATTATTAAACATCAGGTCTTTCCATTCCAGTCTTGGCCGATCTCCTATCATAGCTAAATATAATTTTCTGATAGTCAAGCTCTGTTCGTCCATTACGCGATGCAGCTCCAATATGCTTCTTGAGTCTATAATCTTCCGTATCATCCACGAGGTCTGCTTAGGAATGGGGTCAGTAGCTAGCTGTTCTCCTTTGAGGTAGTAGCTATGAATCCACCGGATCCAAAGCTTGTCAGATTTGTGAGCCAAGTCCCAATAGGTTTTTGCAATAGCTGCCTTATTCCAAATATGCATATTGATAAGATTGAGGCCTCCAGCAGAGATAGGTAAGAAAATTCTGGCCCAAGCTATTAAAGCCCGCTTAGTGATAGTGTTAGTGCCTGACCATATGTAACTTCGACAAAAATCATCAATTATTTTAAGGACCTTAGAAGGAATCACAAATATCTGAGACCAGTACGATTGGATACCAAATAATACTGATTGGACTAATTGAACCCGACCAGCATAAGAAAGTTTCTTCGCTGTCCATGAAGAGATTCTAGCTACCATCTTATCGATAAGTGGGGACCACTGGAGTGTAGTTAACTTTTTTGTGGAAAGGGGGATACCGAGATATTTTCACCAACCCCAAAGCCAAGTTGCTGTTTGATTGCATTCTTTACCGCCTCTGTTACCCCACCAAAATACAAACTGCTTTTGCCTCTGTTTGCTGTAATCCTGAAGCTAGTGAGAAGCTTTGGAATTTGTCAAAGATAGCAGACACAGAGTCTAGATCGCCCCTTGTAAACAACAAAAGATCATCAGCGAAGCATAAATGTGTAATTCCATTTCTTGCACATTTAGGATGGAATTTGAATTTCTTGCACTCCTTCAATTCCCTCAAGCATCGGCTCAAGTACTCCATGGATATTGCAAATAGGTAGGGAGATATAGGATCCCCTTGTCGAACTCCTCGAGCAGCAGCCCATGGTTCAGAGGGTTCCCCATTTATCATGATAGAATAGTTAACAGTGTAGATGCATTCCATGATCCATTGAACAAATTTGATAGGGAAACATAAAGCTTCGAGCACCTGTTTTAAGTATCCCCATTCTACCAAGTCATACGCCTTTTGTAAATCAATTTTTATCATGCACCTTGCTGAGATATGTTTCTTAGAATAAGCTCTTACCAGTTCGTTGGCTAGGATAATATTATCGGCTATCTTTCTTCCTGGGATAAAACCAGATTGGGCTTCATTGATAATTGTAGGCATGACCTTCTTCAGCCTAGCAGCCAGGATCTTAGCAATAATCTTGTATAGAACAGAGCAACAGGCAATAGGTCTATATTCCTTGATGTTCGCAGGGTTAGGATTTTTTGGAACAAGGGTGAGAAGGGTACAATTAATAGCTCTATGCATCTGTTCAGTGCGAAAAAAATCACTGATGGCAGCGACTATTTCTGTTTTTTATTATATTCCAGGTCTTCTTGAAAAAGAATGCATTGTATCCATCTACTCCTGGAGATTTATCATCATTTATGGATTGTAGTGCTGTCCAGATTTCTACCTCAGTGATCTCTTTACATAACTCAATTCCCTGGGCATGTGACAGGACTGGGCCTTTCCTCATTGTCTCTATATTTACTGCAGGGAGGGCTTGGCTGGCCGTGCCCATGAGGGCCTTATAGAACTCTGTTATCTCCTTCTTTATAGTTGTGGGTGTAGTCAGTTTGATGCCTGATAAAGAGGTTAATTCTAGGAGTTATTTTTTGTGAGTCCTTTCCTTGATCATAGCTGAAAAGTATTTATTATTTCCATCTCCCAATTTGATCCAATGGGCTCTAGCTTTTTGTTGTAATGCACTCTCTTCGATGAGAGACCATCGTTCCAGATCCTGTAGATACTGTTTTTCTTTGGCCAGGAGGGTATCGTTACACTGTTTATTGATCTGGTCTTGTGTGGATAGCAGCTCCATTCTGGTGTGAGTAATTTTTTGAGAGAGGAATTTGAATTCTTGCTCATTCAGCTTCCTCAATTCTCCTCTTAGAGTTTTAAGCTTCTTCCATATATTGCCCATCTTATTCGAGTCTAACTTCTTTTCCCATACTATTTCTACTATTCGAAGAAAAGAGTCATGACCTGCCCATATATTGAAAAATCTAAATGGAGTTTTAATACTCCACTGGACTTCTTGAATATTTAGCAGCATTGGAGCGTGGTCAGAGATATGGGGTAAATCATAAGTTGTGGTTACATGACCCCATTTCATCATCCACTCAACATTACCAAAAAGCCTATCAATTCTGCTACATATTCGGTCATTACCCAACTGTTTGTTTGACCAAGTGAAGTATTCCCCTCTCCATGACAATTCGGTAATGTTCAACTGTTGAACACAATCATTGAAATCTTTCAGCTCAGTAGCCGTAACTGGTGCACTAAACAGTCTATCAGATGGCTGAAGAACAGCGTTGAAATCACCTCCTAGGATCCAAGGTTGGTTTATACTTTTCCCAATATCTTGTAATTTCTCCCAAAGTTGTTTTCTTCCATCGAGAGAGTTGAAACCATATATGATAGTGATCAGGCAGTTCAGTTCCCCTTTATAATCTGCAATATGGCAATGGATGAGTTGCGAGGAAGAACAAATAAAAGACACCTTATAGAGATTAGGATCCCAGACAATCCAAATTCTGCCATCAGGTGCTTCGGCATAGTTGTTTAAGAAGCTCCACCCCGGAAACACATTTTCTAACACATTTGTTGCTTTGTGCTCTTTTACTCTAGTTTCTACGAGGCCTACAAGCTTTATTTGTTTGGACCTAAGATAAATCTTAAGCTCCTTTTATTTAAACCTCTAATATTCCATACAAGACATTAATTGGATTTAGAGGTACCCCCTTTGCTTGGAGGGGCCTAGGAATTCCCACTTGTATCGCATTGTACTCCTCTATTTGTTTTCTTGGCAGCAGCTGTTCCTAGTTCAGGAAAATTTGTCAAGTCAAGTGTAGGTCATGGCTGATCCCTTTTGTCATTAATCCCAGTAGGTTGGGCTTGAGTCTTTTGCTGGACAATACACTCTTTTTGCTGGTGATTACACCCTTTTTGCTGCTGGGTAGTAGGTTGCTGATTTCCCATACTAGTTTGCTGCTTGCTTGCACTAGCTTGCTCTTTATTAACAATTTTCTGATCACTTGAACTGATATTGGAGCTGTTCCAATTACCAGGAGCCAGTTGAACTATATCTTTACTCTTCCACTCCTGCCCGATCTTTCTTGGGGCCTGTCTTGGTTTAGGATGCACTTTAGGCATTTTAGGTTGCTGTTTCTCCTTTGGAGGGCATTGGTGACCAACCACTTGACAAGATTCACAAAAACTCGGCCTCCAGTCGTATGTCACTGCTTGTTTATACTGCTCACCTGTTGGTCCCAGGACTATAACTTCATCCGGGAGAGTTTGAGTAATATTCACTTCAATCAACATTCGAGCATAGGTGATACGGGTCTGTTTTGTTGTGCACTCGTCCGCATAAATTAGAACTCCAATCAAGCTAGATACTCTGCTAAGCGAGTCCTTGCCCCAGTATGACATAGGTAATTGAGGGAACTTCACCCATAAAGGGATTTGTGTAGGGAATTCAGCATTGAAGTCGAAATCCATGGACCAAGGCTTAAGGATTATAGGGCGATTGTTAATGGTATAGGGTCCAGAATAGAGTACCTCATTCCTACCATCTTCAGTGTGAAATTTGATGACATAGTACCCATCCTCATGATAGAATACCTCTGGTTCCCCAACTCCATTCCAATGCTGGGCAATGTATCTCCTCATTGCATTGTAGCCCGGTATTTCCCCAATAAAATATGCAATAAGGGCATTTTTCCACTTCTCTGTTTCTTTATCTACTTCCCCTTTATCGAGCTGAGCCACCAGTTGTCCATCAATTAATTGAGGCGGGATATAACTAAGTGACATACCATTAGCTGCCGCTCGATTTTTTGCAAATAGGGTATTCCACGTAGCTACTAGCTTCAGAGTATCATCGTGACCCTCCTGGATTATCTCTTCTTGTTGCATTTGTGTTTCAGTCGGATCTGGGTTATTCACCATATTTGTGAGGTTAGGGTTATTACATCCAGGTGAATGACTAAGTACTTAGTAGTAGAAGTTGGTGAGGGGGTAAGGTTTAGTCTCTTCGCGATCCCACTCTGTTTCGACGAGGAGGTTGCCAGATCTACTGTTTGGCCATCTTTGTTCTCCATCTGAGCAGTTTGTTTACCCTTCTTCACAATGTCCACTTGCACTTGAGCTCCCACCGAACTCCCAAACGCGATGATAGGTTCTTTCCAGGGCCGACCTCGGCCTTTTTCTCGTCCTCTCATCATGGCAGCCACCAGCGGCGTAAGTTTGACTAACGTGCGCCGATCGCCATAGAGAGAGTTTAATTTGAATTAGAGCTTTCCTCTAAATAACACTATTACAGTAGCTTAAAACTATTTTATAAAACTCAAAAGTTGTGAGAACTTTAGAGACTAAGAAAACATATTTTTTGGGAAATTTTCTTTCTTTTGTTGCAAATTAAAACATAACTTATATTCTAAAAATAGCAAATATTTTTTATTCTTTTTTATTTTCGCAAATAAGCCTACTAAATAAAAATAGAATACAATCGACACGTCGAAAATTAAAATTAAAAGAAATATTTAAACACTTTAAAGTGAAACACACGGGGAGGGTCAAAATTACGTGTCTACAGCCTGTCCCTCTTTGGTTGGGGACGTGAAGCGTTCTCAACAAAGACGTAGACAACGAGACCAATTTGGACCCGACCTTTATTTGAGGGAAGAGAAAGCAATGGAACAAAATGTGACCGAGCCCTGGTCTTAGGCATCCTATATATCCCAGGTTATAAGGGAATCAGGTCACGTGTAGTTCAAGAGTAAGAAGGGAGATGAAACATATTTAGGTGAATAGTTGAGTGAGGTCCTGTCGAGGCTCCGGTCGGCGGTCCTATTATTACATCAAATGAAAGACAAAAGTGAAAAAGCAAATACAAGCACAGGATCCTAGTTATGGAGCTTCTCTTGAATCTTGACCCGAATCTTCATGTTTTCCCAAGTGTGAGATAAACACTTCGATCTCGAATTGAACTTAAAAGTAAACTCAATGCTTCAGGTGGGGTCCTGATCTTGAAATTGAAAAGCAGTTGAATGTTGACCCTATTATTCAGGCGGGCTCCTGCTACTTCTAACTGAAAGTACACCCTATTCTTCAGGCGGGCTCCTGAACTTGAAATTGAAAGATGTCCCTAATATCCAAGCGGGTTCCTGAACTTGAAATTGAAAGGTGACCCTATTCTCCAGGCGGGTTCCTGATCATCCCATTCTTCAGGCGGGTCCTGACCTGTTCCCATTTTTCAGGCGGGTCTTGACTTGTTCCCATTCTTCAGGCGGGTCCTGACTTGCTTCCCATTCTTCAGGCGGTTCCTGACTTGTTCCCATTCTTCAGGCGGGTCCTGACTTGTTCCCATTCTTCAGGCGGGTCCTGACTTGTTCCCATTCTTCAGGCGGGTCCTGACTTTCTCCCCATTCTTCAGGCGGGTCCTGACTTGCTTCCCATTCTTCAGGCGGGTCCTGACTTGTTCCCATTCTTCAGGCGGGTCCTGACTTGCTTCCCATTCTTCAGGCGGGTCCTGACTTTCTTTCCATTCTTCAGGCGGGTATTGACTTGCTCCCATTCTTCAGGCGAGTCCTGACTTGCTCCTATTCTTCAGGCGGGTCCTGACTTGCTCCCATTCTTCAGGCGGGTCCTGCAAATCATCAAAGACAAACAACACGAACAAAATTTTCTGCCCCAGTTTGCACTAGGAAATTTTTTGTGAGTGTTAGCAAAATCATAAACTCTTTGTAAGATAATTCAATGATGTAAGTAAAATCAAACGCTCTAACTAGGAAGTGCGCCTCCTAGAGGTAAAACTAAAAATTCTAACTAGGAAGTGCGTCTCCTAGGAGTAATGGTTCAATTTAGGAAGTGCGTCTCCTAAAAGAAAAACCTGAAAGACCCAAACTAAGAAGTGCGTCTCTTAGGGGTTAAAATCGAAAGACTCTGACTAGGAAGTGCGTCTCCTAAATGTAAAAACTAAAAGACCCTGACTAAGAAGTGCGTCTCCTAGGGGTTAAACTGAAAGTCTCTACTAGGAAGTGCATCTCCTAGGAGTAGAGGTTTGCATTAGGAAGTGCGTCTCCTAAAGTGAAAAACCAGGAAGACCCAGACTAAGAAGTGCGTCTCTTAGGGGTTAAACTGAAAGACTCGACTAGGAAGTGCGTCTCCTAGGAGTAGAAGTTTGCATTAGGAAGTGCGTCTCCTAAACGTCAAAAACCAGGAAGACCCAAACTAAGAAGTGCGTCTCTTAGGCGTTAGACAGAAAGACTTGACTAGGAAGTGCGTCTCCTAGGAGTGAAGGTTTGCATTAGGAAGTGCGTCTCCTAAACGTCAAAAACCAGGAAGACCCAGACTAAGAAGTGCGTCTCTTAGGGGTTAAACTAAAAGACTCGACTAGGAAGTGTGTCTCCTGAGAGTAAAGGTTCATATTAGGAAATGCGTATCCTAAAAGCAAAACCTGAAAGACCCTGACTAAGAAGTGTGTCTCTTAGGGGTTAAACAGAAAGACTCGACTAGGAAGTGTGTCTCCTACAACCCGGACTAGGAAGTGCATCTCCTAGGGGTGAAAGTATTCATAATTGAAAAGTCAATCAATTTTTGTTGCTTGCAAACATATGTTGTAACATTGCCTTTTGCATCGGCAAAAATAAGACATTGTACCTTTTGAAGCTTTGACCCTTTGATTTGAGGATAATATCCATTCCTGTTTCAAACAAAGAAATATTGTGAGTTTTAAAATGTGGTGGTTGGTTTGTGGCCTTGGTTCTGAAGGTGCTTGCTCATGCACTTGTTCTACTTAGCTGTGATTTCAAATAGTCTGTGCTCGCTGTCGGCTCGTTGGACCACTGACCCAAATTCTGGCTATCGGAGTGACTTTCGGTGACTTTAAATCAAAACCAATACCAATACCTCTGTTTCATGGTGCCTATTAATTCAAACTCTATTGATCCCATATATTTTCATGAATCCATAATCTATCAATGAACGATAACTCATTGGGTACTCTACCCACTTTGAATCATGCTACCTTCATGTGCTAGCCAGATGTTTTGCTTCGCAATTGGAAAAGCTGGTAGCAAGTTTTGAAATCCTTTCTCCACCCGTTCTACATGGACGACTCAACGAAACAAAATAAAAGAAGTAAAAAGATGTAGAAGTGGAAATGTCCCTTATTAGGAGAAAAGGAAAGAGGACATTTATTTGAATGTGGTGGTCATGACATGCATTTTGGATTGAGCGGCCTAATCTGTTTAACCAATCTATTCTTTAACTCCTGTTGTGCTCTCACAACTTCTTTTGAAATCAAGGCTTCATATCCCAACCTATTCAACAGGCTCAAGACTCTCATTCGGCTAGTGGCGCTCCGAAGTGTTTTCATCACTAAACCTCTCTCTTTTATTTGTCTCTCATCTTACCATCGCCTTACGGTGCCCATGAGGGTTTTCACCAATAAGACTCTCTCATTTTCATTCCCTCAACTCACCGCCGCCTTATGGTGCCTATGAAGGTTTTCACCGGTAAGACCCTCTCATTTTCATTCTCTCAACTCACCGTCGACTTACGGTGCCTGTGAAGGTTTTCACCAGTGAGAGACTCTCATTTTCATTTCTCTCAAATCTTCATTGCCTTATGGTGCCTATGAAGGTTTTCACCAGTAAGACTCTCTCATTTTCATTCTCTCAACTCACCGTCGACTTATAGTGCCTGTGAAGGTTTTCACCAGTGAGAGACTCTCATCTTAACTTAGCCAACTTCCTCGTCTCACATTGGATACTTTCGAAATCTCGACTAAGGTCATCAAACGTCGTTTCTCGCTCATAGACATCATGCACTCATATTCATCACTAGTTCATCCACTTGCGTACCAACGGAAAATTTTCCGAGGTGTAACATTCTCCCCCCCTTAAGAACATTCGTCCTCGAATGCTAAAGTCTTCGGGGATTCTAAAAAAAATTCGCCAGAGTTTCCCCTACATTATGGCACTGCCACCCTGCCACGACAGCCCATAATATCGATGCCACATAGGGCCACTACATAATAACATGAAAATTGGCCACACACGACCCAAAAGCATAAAAGGAAAACATGCATACCTTATGATCTCGACGTCTCATTTGTACTTCTTCCAAGGGCTGAAATAGATGTGGGTATTTGGATCGCATACTCTCTTCTGCTTCCCACGTTATCTCCTCTTGATTGTTGTTCCTCCATAAGACCTTAACTGAGGCCACTTCTTTGTTTCTAAGTCTCCGTAGTTGCCTATCTAGTATGGCAATGGGTATCTCTTTATAAGTCAATTTCCCTGTCACTTGCACATCATTCACTGGGACGATCCTAGTAGGATCTCCAACACATTTCCGAAGCATCGAAACATGAAATACTGGATGAACTGACTCCAAGTCTGGAGGTAGATTTAACTCGTAGGCCACTTTGCCTATCTTGCGTACAATTTCATATGGCCCAATATACCGGGGACTGAGCTTCCCCTTTTTGCCAAATCTCATTACGCCCTTCATCGGCGACACTTTTAAGAATACCCCATCTTTCACTTCGAACTCTAAGTCTCTTCGACGATTATCCGCATAGGACTTCTGACGACTTTGAGCCGCTAGCAACCGATCTTGTATGAGATTAACTTTCTCTATTGCTTGCTGGACCAAGTCTGGCCCTATCAACTTAGCTTCTCCGGTTTCAAACCACCCAATTGGGGATCTACACTTTCGCCCATATAGAGCTCCATACGGTGCCATTTGAATGCTGGAATGGTAACTATTATTGTAAGCAAATTCAATGAGTGGCAAATGATCATCCCAATTTCCCCCAAAATCTAACATACATGCTCGTAACATATCCTCGAGAGTCTGAATAGTGCGTTCAGCTTGCCCATCGGTCTGTGGGTGAAATGCCGTGCTTAGGCGTACTTGGGTCCCTAGACCCTCTTGGAACGATCTCCAAAACTTAGCTGTAAACTGAGTCCCTCTGTCGGAGATAATAGATACCGGGACGCCATGGAGTTTTACTATCTCTTTAAGGTAAAGCCTTGCATAATCTTCTGCCACATAGGTCGTTCTGACCGGTAAGAAATGAGCTGACTTTGTGAGTCTATCCACAATCACCCATATATATAATCATACTTACGTCGAGAACGAGGCAAACCTGAAATGAAGTCCATGTTAATCACTTCCCACTTCCAAGTTGGGATTTCTATATCTTGCAACAATCCACCTGGCTTGTGGTGCTTGATTTTCACTTGTTGACAATTAGGACATTGAGCAACAAATTCCGCCATATCTTTCTTCATCCCATTCCACCAATATATAGATTTAATGTCGTGATACATCTTCGTCGCTCCGGGGTGGAAGGAGTGACGAGAGCAATGAGCTTCTCTCAAAATATGGTGGCGTAGACTTGCCACATCAGAGACACATAATCTGCCTCGGCATCGGAGGACTCCGTCTCCTGAAATTTCAAATGCTGACTCCTCCTTCTGAGGGGGCGTACCTCTGAGCTGCATTAGTATGGGATCCTCATGCTGTCGCCCTTTCACTTCTGCTACCAGCGACGAGACTGCTGAATCATGAATACTAACTTCGCTGCTACCTGAGTCTATTACTCGGACCCCTAGGCTAGCTAACTGTTGAAGCTCACGGGCCATCTCTTTCTTTTCTGGTCGTACATCACTTAGACTTCCCATGGATCTGCGGCTAAGAGCGTCAGCCACAACGTTAGCCTTTTCGGGGTGATACAAGATATCAACATCGTAATCCTTTAGCAACTCCAACCATCGTCGTTGTCGCAAATTCAACTCTTTCTTCTTGAAGATATACTGAAGGCTCTTATGATCTGTATAAACATCCATATGGACACCATATAAATAATGTCGCCATATCTTTAATGCATGGACCACTGCGGCTAATTCTAAATCGTGGGTTGGATAGTTCTGTTCATGTTTCCGTAATTGTCTAGAAGCATACGTAATCACCTGGTTTCATTGGCGATGCATCAATACTTGCAAGTGGCATAATCATTCTTGTGTGATTCGTGTACATACGTTTCTATACATATACAGGTATCGACATCCGTATTCGTATTCGTAATCGTACTCATTTACCCGTCGTATCAATAGTCATATTCATATGCATGTCATGTACATATTCTTATTCGTAATCATATCATACACATATCCTTTACATACCCCTTGAGTTATTTACTCGTCAATGTCACATGGTTCAAGGTCTTCGTAAATGATTCCCCTTACAGTGACAGATGCTTGCTCGATTCAAGTTCGTTTATTTACTCGTTCTTAGATTCATTTTTACATAACTCTCATTCTTTATTTTAGAGTCTATATTTGTCACACCTTGGAGTCCATCATTTCAATCTCTACACTTATATTCTCTTCACTCGCTTCCCCCTGGGTTTTACCTGTAACGTCGCCTTTGCTGTTCAGGACCCAAGCCTCATGCGCAACTAATATTCCTTATGCCTCATACTCTTTTACTCTTGTTTTGCACTCCACGTTGGTTTCAAAACCAATCGTAATCATATGGCGTTTGTCCTTGGCGATAGCTTTATTCTATCATTTTACTGCCGTACGGTAAGCATTCATAACTCATGATCATCTTTTCTTTTCAACTGTTACTTCATATACTCTACTCGTTCTAACTTGGTATAAGATATTCGGAGGAGATGCACCTTCCTTTAGACATAACACAATTTCTTCTTAAGCATACGTATTTCGCATATTTCCTTTTCTCTCTATTGTCATTCTTATTCCTCTACATACCTTCCTCCTTAATTTATCTTGTTTTCTCCCGTTTTATAATCAATCCTTGATTCTTCGCACGAGGGACCTTATTCTCAACTTAGCACCGCTTTGTCCTTTAGAGTATGCTGCCTTTGTACAATTCATTCTTCGACAGTCTTGGTCTTTTACATCCAGCTAAAGATATCACTTGTACTCTTGATTATACCAATCACCCACACCTACGACTTTTCCATAT